>NC_090893.1:11097028-11099528 GCF_036669925.1 Montipora capricornis
CTTCTTAGCTTACTAAATTGTAAAACGTTTTGTTTACTTTTCATTTGTTTTTGAAGGTCGTTAACTTCTTCATGGCATTCATAGAGGAAGCATGCAAAAAACTAGTAAGAGCACTGTTAATTACGCCACTGGCTCGTGTAATATTTTGTGGTCAGACTGCGGAGGACAGCCTCTCTTTCACCGAGCCCGTCGAGGAAAAGGAAACGAAAGAAACTTTATATCAGTAACTAGTCGTTCTAGCGCTGTAGCAATATTTGGGGTGCAGGGATGGCGCAGTGGTAGGTGCACTCGCTTCCAATCAATGGGGCCAGCGGGTTCGATTCCCAGACTCGGCGTCATACTGTTGTAATGATGTGGGTTGAGTTTGTTGGTTCTCTATTCTGCACCGAGAGGTTTTTCTCCTGGTACTCCGTGTTTTCCCCTTTCCTCAAAAACCAATTTGTTTTTCGATTTGCATTGATTTGTTAATTTCAATTTACAGTGTCCCCAGCTAGTGCTCCAGAGCTAGAAGATTAGACACGTAAATAGAGTTCCTTTCCTTTGGGAACACTGTAAACTGAAACTAACAAATAACGCAAATCAAGTCAAATGCCCGGGGGGGGGGGGGGGGGGGGACTCCCATATGAAACAGACGGGGATGCTCGTCGTCTCGCTTAGGGGTGTAAATTTTGGATTTTGGTCTCGCTTAGGGTGTTCCGGGCAAAGCGCCAATATTTTATGCCACCAAGGTCTCGTTTAGGGTTCTGCGAAGTAACACAGAATTACGCGAAGAGGAACAGAAGTCAAATTTCCTTTTAAAGATAAAAGCATTCGATGATTATGCCTTTTTATCATTAAAACTCATTGCGTGTCGTATTTTTGTGTTTTTAAACGGTCTCCTTTAGGGGTCAAAATTTGCTTAAGCCACGCCTAGATTGGTCTCCTTTAGGGGTTAAATTCAAAATTTCCGACGAGCATCCCCGTCTGTTTCATATTGGAGTCCCCCCCCCGGGGTCAAATGCGGATTTTTGAGATCATGCCTTACAAGACACACACAGAGCTTAGTAAAACACATAAAATTGGAGAAAAAGGGTGCCCTTGGTTCATTCACGGCAATTAAACGTTCACCGCGTAGCTTAGTTAGCATGTATTCAAATATGTGAATTAACGTAACCTTCCTTTGGGTCTATATGATCAACCGGGATCGAGTGGTTACCGTATTGGACAGTTTCTTTTGGACGTCATTACAATCATCGCTGAACACAGGACAATATTTTTCGGCTTTACAAAAATCTAAGGTAAAGCATAGCTTTTTCATTCAGTTTATCAGACTGAAAGAAATGAAGTCTCATGCAAACAAAAAATTAACAGAAGATAAATTAAGAACATTCGCGGCTTTGTGTCACGAGGAAAGAGTCATACTCTCTTTGTCCGTAAGAAAACGAAATCATATTTTTAGGGGAGTGACCGACGTCTGCTGTTATGAAATTCGTACTCAAAGAAAAACGGAAAAAATATTTTTGAAAATTTCAGGGCTCATCTCAGATTGCTAAAGCTAAACGTAGCAGCATACAGTTTAGAGACGTCAGAGAACATAGGAAAATTCATATGGCTTATCTGCATGGAAGTCATGATTGGCAAGAGGTTTTTTCTGTTGCTGATTGTGAACTGAAGTGTGACGAGCTATCTAATACCTTTTGGACCATGTTTAACGACTGTTTCCCGCTGATTTCTGTTGGTAGATTGGTATATCCTCCAGGGATCCTTCTTTCATTTCGCCATTTTTTAAACATCTTTTGAAATTTAGGAATAGGCTGCAAAAGAGCTCTAAACCGCTCCCTGTTGGCCTTGAGGACAGAATTAACCATCTTATTGGGGAAAATCAACGACAGGATGTCAAGCAGGAATCTTGTATATCTGGTAGGGGCTCGCGTGCATGGTGGTCTACTGTCAATACTATCACTGCAGTGTTCGACACTAACGTTTGCCCGATTGCCCGGGGCTAGTGAAATATATCCGTGGGCAAGTAAAAGTAAAAAAACTCTAAGACTTGCCCGATCGGGCAATCAGAATTTTTGGTCGACTAATATTTTGCGGAACGATTTGATTTGAAAGGAAGAATGTGACTAGTAATATGAGGTAGTCGACGCAGACACGATAAAAAAAATGTTACATCGTTTTCCTGTTATTTATTTTCTGTTAAAAATGTATTGGTACAAACCTCAAAACAGATTGGAAGAGGCAACATGTTCGTAGCCGCCATCTTCAAGTACGTGCGAAAAATAAATTGTTACAATGGAACCCAGTTTCCGCACGGCCAAATACCCTACGATACTTTGATATCGAACAAGCGCACAAGAAAATTTTACCTTTTGTCAGGCAATTTCAACCAGCTTTGAAAGGCTTTAAGACCATAATATTGGATAAGCGGCATTTAATTCAAAACCAGCCTAATCTCATAAAGATATAGTAAAGTAATCTTCCTTGATGTCTTATAGAAAAAATCGCTTAAATGTATGCT
>NC_090893.1:11102028-11107028 GCF_036669925.1 Montipora capricornis
AAACAACACATTGGTTATTTACAACATTTGGCTTGTTTTTTGCGGTGTTTAAGATGACTTTCAATCTTACGATTAATAAACACGGGAACAATCTCGGTGGTGTTACCAATTTTAACGCGCAGATCTTTCAGTCGTCTCCGTACCACGTTAGCTGCCTTCTGATCTTTGAACGGTAATACAATACGGACGGTTTTTCCTTGGTATTGCTCTTGTGGTGGTTTCTGGGCATCTGATTGAACATAGTCGACAAAATTCTTAACAGTTTTGTTAATTAGGTCTTCTGGGTATTTAAGGCGTTTGAAAATTTTTAAGCTTTTCGCACTCATCAGAGAATAATTGCCAACTTGAGGACAACCGATAGGCTCTGTTAAGCATGGTCGTAAACAGGCCAGTCTTATAACGATGGTCCACGTGACTCTGGTAGTGTAGTAATAAGCCTTTTTCAGTTGGTTTTCGGTAGACACAGGTTGATATCCGAGGACCATTCTTATCAAGAAGCATTCCAAGGAAAGGTAGTTTACCATTGGTCGCGATTTCCATGGTGAAATGTAGAGACGGATGAATGCTGTTTAATTCTTCAAGGAAAACATGGGCGGCTGATTCACAAGACATTGCGGTAATTGTATCGTCTACGTACCGTCTGTAGTAATCAGGCAGATCTAAATGTGACTCTATGTGACACAAGAAGGCGTTGGCCATTAGGGGGCCTAGGGGAGACCCCATGCCTACTCCATCTTTCTGTTCGTACAGTTCACCATTATATTGGAAAAGCTGGTCTTTGGTAGCTAATTCTAGCAGTTCGATCAGGTCTGATTTGGTGATATTTAGGTTGTTAGCTTTGTTGAACCAATTGTCATGAAAAGCCTTGGTGGCAAGTATCTCTATCGTCTCGTCCAAAGGCACATTTGTAAACAAAGAAGTTACATCATATGATACTAAAATATCATCCTCGCTAAAATCGAGTTGAGTAACTTCCTCTGCAAATTCAAAAACATCTGTGATGGTATGATGATTGAGAGAGAGAGTTTTTAGCTTTTCGTCAAGCCATTTTGCCAGCTGGAAGTTGTATGTTCCTGTTGCGGATAGTATGGGTCTAACTGAGAGGTTCTTCTTGTGCGTCTTCGGCAGGCCGTAAAGATGTGCTAAACGCGAGCCCTGTGATAGTAGCGATTGTCCTTCGGCCTGCGCTGAGGAGTTTTAAGGTGAAGTGCAGTGCGCGCGAACTGGCCCCAGCCTTTAAACACAAGGTTCATCTGCCATGGCCTAGCAAGCCGGGACGGTGACAGCGAGGTCCTCGGGTCGTAGGTTTTATATTGGAGTTCTCTTCTCCTAGGTGGGTAGCCGACCAAGGCTGACGAGCCCCCCTGCCTGGAGCACACCTGGTCATACTGCGCCAGGCACCTGCACTGAGAATTACCAGAGATGAAAAAGACCTATAAGCAGTTGAAGCGCTAATCGAGGGCTGGAACAATCCATTCGAAGGAAGCCAAGACCTCGCCAGCATCTCGACAGCGAAGGAAGCTCCTGAAGACGTGTGATATGAACTATTATACTCAAAGCTGACAGACATTTCTTTGGGAGAATAATAATTGCCTGACAAAGTCGGAAGATTGAGGTTAAAGAGTTGCTTAAACACAATCTGTGTCCTGTGTCCTGTGCCCTTGGTCACTGGCAGCAGCTGAAGGTTTTCCTCCCAAGGCCAACAAGGCAGCGTCTTCAAAGGAATGACAGGTTGAGGGACAGGCCCTCCAAATAACTCAGCTACGGTTATTGACGCGATAGGCCTCGAACAGAAAGTGAGCGTAGAAAGTACCCAGACAACGTGTGGCATCCTCCTTAATGATGATGATTAGGGAGTTTAAGAATCCACGACGGCTACGACTACGACAACGCCACAAAACAATGACATCATTGGTTAAAAGAGCATAAATATTCGTGCTGCACGTGCAGCACGGATTTTAGCAAGTATGTTTGCGGTTCTCTGCATAACGACGACGTGAAATAACCAAATTTCAGGTTTTGACGACAACGTAAGCATGCAACAGAGAATCTTTCATTCTCTCTTTTCACTCTGAAACCACTCGCACCAATTTATTTTTAGGATACTTCGCCCATACTGTAGGACGTGAACGAGACTGACTAATCGTTAAAAACTTGTGATAGAGCCAAGTTATATTTTGAGGTGACGTTTTCGTCGACCTTCGCCGTCGTCAGATCTCAAAGTCCCTAATCTTACGTGAAGGCTCAGAGAGCAACAGGATTGACGTCGCCATCGACACCCACAAAGAGAATTCTATTACGAATCCCGATAGAAGCATGCGAGGAGAAGTGCCAGTAGTGAATACATGCTCCCCACAGCTGATTAAGCAGTGGAGAAATTTTTTGAGCCACCTAAAGAACAAAACTGGCTCGATTTGTTTTCTGTTCTAGGGATGGCAAACTGATCAGTATGTCCAGAGTGGAAAGAAGCTGTATGGCATATTCAAGGATAAATGCTGGGCGATTTCAGAAGAGGGCACCAAGCAAGTGCCTGAATTATGCAGCTGCACACTCTTCACGGGAAGGTTATGATTCAGTTGGGGTTAGCCAGGAATATAAATGTACGGATGTGTTTGTGCTGCTTCTGGCCTTTCCAGTTCATTAATGCCATTTTGTTCCAAAAAGTTGATTGACGTTAGTAACACGGCTGCGACTGTTGAGGAAGATGTTTTTTACGCTCTTGTTGAACTTCATTCCCGGTTCACTGACAGGGTGCTACACAGTTGGATTTATCCGGCGTGTTGAGAGGGTGACCTGCTCTTTGTACACTTCTGGTGCGAATGCTGGAGACGTGAATGACCTTAGATATAGTCTCTTCTCTACGAAGAACGGAGAGATTGAATCACACAAATTGCCACCTTGGAAAGACTTCCTTCATGAGCACACTACGAGGGCCAAGGCGATTCAAGTTTGACTATATTGACTGGATGGATGCAAAGCCTGCTCCCGAAGATGTAATTGAACTACTTGATTGCAGATGTGTTAGGTTTTGCACACTTCCACACTGTGTTTGCATGGAAAATGTCCTAACATGTACAGACTTGTGTAGATTGCAGGCCTGTGAAAACCAGTTTTGTACAGGAATGTGAAGAAGTCATTGATAACGAAGATAGTGAAGATGCTGATGGAGTCAATGATAACTGATTATGTTCCTCTGCTACTTTTTGGATTTAACTCTCGTTTCCTTGCTTATAAGATGAAATAACAAGAAATGCAAAGTAGACTTGCACTTGCAATTGTGCATTTGAATACCTCTGAAGTGAAAGTGAAAAAAGCTCTTCCATAAAGTAATTGAATTGATACTTAAGAGCAATACCCTACGCTTAAAGGATGTGGGAAAGTATTTCATCATGGACTGATGCAAAGGAAGTATTATAAATGGCGAGACCACATTTCAGTATAAAATTCCGTTCTATTCTCAATTTTTTGAGAGCAATTCATCTTCGTAGGAATACATGTGACGATTACAATCCAGCCAAATAGCAAAATTTAGTGGACGCCCAGTGTAAGACCCCTTTGTGAAGTTTGAATTAAACCTGAGGGACTGGGTACTAGTTACCAATGATTGTCAAAAAAAGAGAATTTCGCTGGCACAATAGGTTTGCGAACAAAAGAAAATAACTGGCGGGAAAAATGTAAAAAAAGACACAATATAGTATGACATTGATTAAGAGAAATAGAAAGAAACAATACTCTGTTTGACCATTTTTTTGACCACGTGACTAGTCGTGTGATCATATTCTGTCAAAAGGTATTGATCAAAAATGTGTACTATTAGACTATGCTTAATTTCTGACATGTTTGTTTAGTGCTTTGCCCTATCCATAAATAAATCATGTTGTGTACGATATATATTATTCTCACATAAGAAATAGCTCAAGGGGGAGAGGTGAGATAAGTTGTCCATTTCCCTCTGAAAATGACACAACTGGAAATGCTGTCACCCGAAAATGTAACTAGGGATGTTTGACCTACATCATCATGGGCATCAGCCTTTGTCCCTCCGAGTGGTACCAATCGGTCAAATTTGGGGTCCTAGCTCACGCACTAAAACGCTTCATGAACTTTGCGCGTCTATCCGCATGCCTAGTCCATAGTCCTACAGTCTGATTGCTAATCAAAAACTTTACGGTGGGTACTAACTTGTATCGGACCAAAGGTTGAGAGATACCTAATGATCCCTCTCCCAGCCTAATTATAATGGGCTACTAACCAGCCGAATTGATCGAGTGGCTTGGGTTGGGTTTGGAGAAGGGGACCATAGATTTGTCAGGTACTTAATGCATGTACACAAGTGAAACTGAATAGATATGTTCCAGCGATCGGCAATAGACCAATTCGGCTAACTCAATGTTGTACCCAATTCAGATCCTTTGGGAATAAAACGTTTTGTTCCAAATATTTCCATATGAATGCTACATTATCATGCAAATGCAACATACAAAGATCCTTAACCCCGAGAGATTTGAATTGGGTACAACATTGCGTTAGCCGAATTGGTCTATCCCTTGTGATTGGTGCTTCTTTTTATTAACATCGCAGGAGGGTAAACGCGTGGAGGGGAAAGAAACAGGCGCTGGAAAAATTGGGTTGGGAGGCGGAAAAAAGGTCAGAGAAGACGAGACTGGACAAAAACTGAGCAAGACCTTGGTAATGGAAAAAAGCTATTTTGGTGGAAAAACAGAAAATAGAAAAAGCATTTCGTTCAGGCATATTTAGACTTATCTTTTTATTTCAGCTACATGAGCGATTAATGCATTTATTTTCATTTAACAAAAGTAAGAGTAAAGAAAAAATGGTTTTTATCAGGCCAAGTGATAAGTAAAATGTTATTTAGACAAAATGGGACAAGGCGAACAAGAAAAAAAAGGAAGGCAAAAATTTCAAGGAGAGCCTTTGCAAAAATTGAGTCAGATTGTACATTGAAATCTCATAAGTCAGTCAAACGTTCTCTTTCGTAC
>NC_090893.1:11117028-11119528 GCF_036669925.1 Montipora capricornis
GTCTTTAAAATTATTTCACCAAACGGGCTTACGTCACTGACCTTCTGAAAAAGAGGAGAAGATTAAGCCAAGCAAAAAAAAGAGATATAGCGGCCGCTTCTGCTTTGTAGTGTGGCTTGCACGCACAAATCGGGTACGCGAACACCAAAGCAACCACGTAAATAGGCAGTTCAAAGAGGTTCGTTATGGAAATTACGTACTTGAGACGCTGTGAAGAGCAAGACGAAAAAATCAAGTTGTTAGACTGAGTAAATTGAAATGTTCGTGAACCTTCGAATTAACGGCCTGTCTGAAAGTCGCCCACTTTATTTCTGTCTGGTGCAGCCAAGTTCAAACGTTTTAAGTGCGTCCGGTTAACAAATAGATTCCATTTTGCCGTGTGTCTGTTCAGTGATGGATCACAGATGACGTCAAAATGTGGTTATATAACATGGATTATGAGTTAAGAAAAACTATCTTAGAAAGTGCGCCTGTAAAGACATTTAATAGGTCATGTGACCTTCTTTCTACTTGACGAATTTTACAAATACACGTAGCCATTTACTGAGATAAGTTTTAACCGCAAGCATGGCTGTGTGCAGTGTTTGAGAAAAAGCGTGAAATTGGAAACATTGCGCGTATAAGGTTCGTTCAGATGGAATGAGAGATGCATGACAATTTTTCTGTGAAGAAAGAGTCTAATGCAACTGCTTGTACCTGTTTGATTAGCTGCATCATTTCCTTTATGATGTGAAGAAAGGCGAAGATAATCATCATGTGATGAAGACTCGTAACATTCTAGAGACGAGAAGGTAAGACAGACAAAAAAAGTCCATCATTAGTTTCAATATTAGTTCCCGAGATGTACTTTGCTAAATGATCGATGGATAAATTCCTGGCTAACGATTCCAATAGCACTACAACATCTGATGCTACCCTCTACCACTAATAATTGCTTCACCTGATCATTATTGTTGCATTCATTATCTCCATCATGCCATTCCTAGATAAAAAGGAAAATGTTAAAGCGGCAGCGAAAGTAAGCTACACACCATTGGCTTCAGAGGTAGGAGTAGAATATGGGTTTTCATCGAAAGGTGAACATCACAACCCCAACACGAAACACGCCACTCCCTTTATAGCACGCAGGCGTTGATCAAGTGCGGGTATAGGGCATGTCATGCAACATCTGGAAAATCATTGTACAAATGGTATCAAAAGAAAACTGAAAACTTGTGGCCGGTGTGATGACTTGTTAAATCCATGGCCGCTTTAAAAGTTCACAAAAAATTATTTTCCCAATATTCGTCGAGTGCGTGATGATGTTGGATGCGCGCCGGTTGAACGTGACAACAGTAAACAAAGGGAAATTTTAGCCAATGATGCCCAAGGCATTTATACGTACTGAATCGTCGCCAGGAATTTGCATCGTTGTGTTGCAAAACTGGTAGCTGCACAAGTCGCAAACGTTAGTCTTAAGGTACACAGCTAGGGCAGTGAATGGCAACAGGAAAGCCAGGTACAATAACAGATTAGCCATGAACGTTATCCAACCAAACTTCTTCCTGCAAAATAAACAAACAAATAATAAATATAATACACCAACCAATAAATAAATTAATTAATAATAGGAAGTGTAAGTGCAAGGAGTTCTTTTGGCTAACGAAAAGTCGTTTTTAGTTCAAACGGGAACACTTGCTACGCAGGCCAGCTAAGCAATTCTCAGTAATTTGTGAAAACTGTAAATTTGTGGTTTGCTGAGTATCCGATTTACCATCGGTAGTCGAAACAGAGCTTCACATCCCTTTATGGAAAAAAAATTCCCACAAACTAAACCAATTGTGAAAACCTTTTAAAGCGCGTTTTCCTTCGTAAGAATATTAAAACCAAAATTGATTCAAAGGATTACCATTTGGTGGCCATAAGAAAGAAGCACACAGGATGCGTCAAACAATTCTCCCGTCGTCGTTCCGCCATAGTCTACAAAAAAAGGATGACACTATACTGCGCTGACAATAGTAAATAATAATAATAATAATAATAATAATAATAATAATAACTATTGATTATATAGCGCAGCTTAGCATGAAAATGTTCAGCTGCGCTGTGCATAAATAAAATACATCAATGTGCAATAAATTTTAAAAAAGCAAGGCAGAGCAATGCCACCTTTCAATAGAAAGGAATTGACTAGGTTATTTTCCTGACAGATAGAGAAAGGTCGATGTTAAATGTTTAGTTCTTTCGTGAAGACGTATGACTGAGATATAAATCCTTTGTAGAGGTGAAATCAGTAACTCAAGAAGACAGGAGCTATGTCATCATTATATTTATTAGGTGGGTAAAAACCGGCTAGGCAACACACCAACCACTTATAAAATTTAAAATATGATTACAAGCCTTAGCAAGCAATAAACAATCACGTGAAACTATGATCCTCGCAGTTATGAACGCAATTTCAGCAATCGCGTAGAGAAGCCTGAAAAATTCAGGACTTCAAAGAGGTTTGAACTCGTGACCG
>NC_090893.1:11124528-11164212 GCF_036669925.1 Montipora capricornis
ACTCATGATGACGTACCTGCTGTGTTCAATTATGGTCATAGCGACTTCTTCTTTGTCCTTGGCTATGGCGAGGTCAAGAACATTCTGATTATACTTGTTTAACAGGATTTCTTGCTCTTCTATGGACAACAGGTGAGACACCAATGACGCGTGGCCTGTGATTGCAGCCATGTTTAAAGCTGTGTTCTGGAATTGTGTAAAGAGAAAAAATGAGGAAGCAAATGAGAGGAAGTAAGGTGTACAGAAACGCTGTTTAACCACGAATTCTCTCTAGAGCACCAAATACTGCAGGAGGCATCGTAGCCCAGTGATTAGGGTGCTTGCCTTGAGATCCGGGGATCCCGGGTTCAAGACTTCTCAGCTGCACTTGTAAATAGCCAACTGGTTTGCCTCCGGCCAGTTGGGATTCTTAACAGTTGTTGTTAAATGTTATGTATGTATGTATGTATGCATGCATGTATGCATGCATGCATGTATGTATGTATGTATGTATGTATGTATGTATGTATGTATGTATGTATGTATGTATGTACGTACGTACGTACGTATGTATGTATGTATGTATGTATGTATGTATGCATGCATGTACTGACAAATGTTACCCGTATCTCATCATCTCTTTAAAAAAAACTTCAGAAAATGATACCACTGCTTGAGAGACTTGAGAGAGTAACTGCTTCTAGAACAAACTGATTTTCTACAGTTGGCGATCATAAGCAAGTGTTCAGAAAAATAAAACAACGAAAGGAGATTTACAAAATGATAAACCTTGCCTTTAGTAAAATTACTGTATTCAAACCTAAAGGAACAAATCTTCACTGAAGATGCTTCACTGTTAGCATTTTGCAACATCTTAAAAACACAGGACAAAGGTTTACCAAAGCTTGAAAGTAGTTGTAGTTATCATTTACCTGATGTTTCTCAACAGCATTGAGACTTTCAGGGTGAGCATCAAGTATGCAATCCACGCATCGCTCTGAGCCGTTAACCGCTGCCATGTGAAGTGGAGTGCTGTCATGATGATCTCTGCAGTATACAAAAGAGGGAAAATAAAAAATATATATTGGAATAATTACATAGACCCTTTCGATGTAAAGACGATGGCTGCAGAGTAGAACTGAGAACAATTGATGTCTTAACTGCCTGCTGACTTGTTCATGTGCGCATGCGCAGTTGGCGAATAACAGAGTAACTGTAAGACGGGAGAGTTATTATTTCGCTAACAAAATAGAAATCCAATCGAGGTCTTGACGCATGGTCGACGCATGGTCGAAAGTCGTTGGTTGGTCATGATGGATTGATATATCGGTTGTCAATCCAACCCTTGAAATGGGCTGTGTTACATTCCTTTTACGAGAAAAGCACTGCTTATTTAAAACGAGACAGCGAGAGACAGTTGCAGCAACAAGAAAGAAAAAAAATAGGCATCATTGTCTGACCTTTCCATGGTAGCTCCTTCCATCAATAAAAGTTGAACAATCTGTTCGTGTCCTTCATGACAAGCGTAATGCAGAGGTGTTCTTCCTTGGTTGTTTTGCAAATTTACGATCCGTACATTTCTACTAAGCAGTGTCTCTGCAATTTCACGCCAGCCATACCTGTACCAAGCAAAACAATTAATCATCCAGATATCTCTCCGTCGAGTAACCGATGATGCAAAGGAAGAGAAGAATATTCAATGTAAAATCCTCACCAATTTCGTGCCATAATATTTATTTTCTGGAGGCAGTGCAGCCCACTGGTTCGGACACTTGCATGCCTTGAGATCCAGAGTTCCCGGGTACAAGACCCGTTCTGACCACTCGTTGAATTTGTTCCCGCTAGTCCCTGGTTCATCTTCTCAGCTGCACTTGTAAATAGCCAACTGGTTTGCCTCCGGCCAGTTGGGATTCTTAACAGTTGTTGTTGTTGTTGTCTGTCCTTTCGTGTGGCCGTTTCATTGGCCTTGAAAAGCCCCTATGGGGAGTAGTCAATTAAGTATGTATTGTATTGTTAAACTCAGCGTGAATGTATCATACCTTGCAGCCATGTGAAGGGGTGTGTCCAATGAGTCTGAGGTTACTTGAACGGCTGCTTTGTTCTTGTTGATAAATAGTGCTATGTGCTATGGAAGAAAGGACATTATAATAACTGTGGCGTACCTGATATTTATCCCAGGTATACTAACTGAAGTCTCACTGATTTTCTCCCAAGAAAACACTCGCGCCTGGCGACAACATATCGTTTTGTAACTGAGACTTTAGTGGTTTTGCGAATCATGAATCCGCAATAGCGCACAAAAGCAGAGCGACGAAATCATGTTTAAATGAAGTACAAACAACAATCTTCATAGACAATCAAGCACACGTCTATTGACAGTTTTTCAGATTTCTCAACAGCATTTAAGATGCGGAGTATTCTGTCACCATAATGCTAAAAGTGTTTTTCATGCACTTCACTAACTAATTTAAGAATCGACAATATTATTGTTTTGAACAAATAGATTAAAAATGACAAGCAATCGTGTTTCAATGAACAGCAATTTTTGGAGTTGTATAAATTCATTGTCGCGAAGTATGATTTAATGTACCTGCAAATAACCAGCTCGGGCAGCATAATGGACAGCTGTGTAACCTGTCATGTCTTTTTCAATCACTAGAGCCTTGGATGCAGTGCTCTAAAAGAAAAGGATTCAGCATGTTTTGAGAGGGATTTACCAACTTTATCACACAGTATAGTTTACAGCCTTCGTATGAACTTACCTTTGGAAAACACTGCCGCAAGTGTGCTCGTGAATTACGCGGTACTGTTGACGTTGTCAGTACAGACATATTGCCGACTTATAAGAGTTGCGAAGAAGTAGAAAACATTTAGCTTTGCTCAATTATTTGCAGCCACAAGATTATGTGAAAGGATTGTCTGGTGTATTTCAAGTTTGATTCGTTCACACGAAAAAACCCACAAACGTTGCATTTTGAGCTTAATAACCACATCTGAGTTTGAAAGGAAATTGATGCTCTGTCTTGCGTCGCATTCTATATGTATGTTGAAGAATCACCTGAAAGCCCACAGGATTATTCAACTCAATCACTGCTTCGAAAGCATTGAAACGTCCGACTAGCTGTCCAGGATCCATCGAACCTTTCTTTTACGATCATGGCGCTTAAGGACGTTCGCGCGAAATTTTTCTAACATTGATTTTTTTCTGAAAATTTTACCACTGAAAGATCATGTGTTAGCGACGTCAGAAATGTAAAAAAAATGGGGGGTCACCGACTTCGTTTTGGAAATAACATGCCCAGAAGAACACCAAAATCTGAGTAAATCGGGCTTCGTTGGCGAAGAAGACCACAGTAGCTGCAAGTCCCAAAATATTGCAATTAGCGCTTTGAAGGGAAATGTTCTCTGCCAAATATGGTTTAACTGGACCTTTTAAGCGAATGTCGTCAGCTGGTGAGGTTCCTCAAAGAACAAGTTCGCATTTAACGACAATAGTTTCACGCGCCTTGCAGCCGCAAAATGGCAGGATTCTATGTCCCGTGGACAGACATCTTCAATTTTTTTTAACTTCCCACATTGATTTTTTGTTCATTTTTGGACAATGTGGAGATAATTGTAAATAAAATCTGTTTCTGAAAAGAAAAGTAGGGGTCACCGAACATCCAAGATCGTTAAATCCAAGCAAAGCTATAGCAATGGCCATCTGCCCTATCATTGTTCATTTTAGTACTTAGCGCGCGCACTCGATGCATGACGTGGCATGGCGTGGCATGTGGATTTGCGTGCCCAGTAAGGATGCGCAGAAACAATTAGCGTGAACGTCCTTAAACTGTTTTTATCTCACTGTATATTTTTGTTTTTGTGCCTGCCTGTGAACCTGGAACAATTTGACCGATTTCCACTGGATCTATCTTTAAAGGCGTCCCTGCCCCGGGAAGGATCCTGATGCACGCCAGTCTTAGAAATTATTTGACTGCAACTCTTTCAAACGACATTTGCAGTGATTTTCAGGCAATTTGACAGAATATATCTGATCTCGGTAGAAAGTTAAAAAATTGCATTAAATCCTAGCCAGCATATTGTAGTCCTTTACTGATAATAACCTTCATTAAGGCTTCCATGGTAGATGAATTTCCAATGGCAACATGCAAAGGTGAACGTTGTTCGATATCTTTGAGTGTGATATCAGCCCCGCGATTCATTAGAAGCTGAACAGTGGCTGTGCCGCCCACAGATGCCGCCAAGAACAGAGGTGTGCGGCCTTGTGTGTCCCGTGGATCCACCTTAGAGCCCTGCAAGGAAAAATATTTTTCAACACCTGACTCCAGTTCATGATGTCAACAAAGCCTCTGTACATTATGACTTTCGAATATATATATCTGACTGGATTTACAAAAAGCTACCCATTGATGCTGTAACTTAGCACCTTCAGATGCACAACAAAGTTCTTTTTACTTACAGCTATGATTGCAGCTAGGATCAAACTTTACCCCAGCCTGGACAATGCAACTTCTCGAGTTTACTCGTGTCTAATAATTATTTTACTGGTCCTTGCATGGGGATCCCTGTGGCACCTGAAGGGTCAAGCTAAGATATTTTCAGACTTCCACTAATTATGATCAAGTCCTATATAAGAGAATTGGCTTCTTGGTCATTTCAAAGCTGTGGGCGCTCGATTTCTGTCAAGTAGTGTCACAGAAATGCTGACTATGGCTGACAAATTATCTTATTTAAACCAAGACACAAACTCTAACTCAGGATAATCAACCCCCCCCCACCTAAACTAACTTTGCCTTGCTCTTATAAGTGCAAACTAACATTTAAATCATAGCTTAGACACTCTAGATTTTGTACAGGCATGTCTTGACGGAGCCCCCCTCCTGGTTCAAAGACCGCTCCAAGAGGTTGAAAATTTAAGCAGCCACCTTTTTCAAAAATCAGTCAGATATCAGAGCACAATGGAGCAGATGCAGACTAAACAATCTTGCTCAAGCAAATTCCATTCAGGCTGAGCCTCCCATTGGCCATAGCATTGAATTCGTTTTCATTCCATGCTAATTTCTGACTGGATTTACAAAAAGCTACCCATTGATGCTGTAACTTAGCACCTTCAGATGCACAACAAAGTTCTTTCTACTTACAGCTATGATTGCAGCTAGGATCAAACTTTACCCCAGCCTGGACAATGCAACTTCTCGAGTTTACTCGTGTCTAATAATTATTTTACTGGTCCTTGCATGGGGATCCCTGTGACACCTAAAGGGTCAAGCTAAGATTTTTTCAGAATTCCACTAATTATGATCAAGTCCTATATAAGAGAATTGGCTTCTTGGTCATTTCAAAGCTGTGGGCGCTCGATTTCTGTCAAGTAGTGTCACAGAAATGCTGACTATGGCTGACAAATTATCGTATTTAAACCAAGGCACAAACTCTAACTCAGGATGATCAACCCCCCTAAACTAACTTTGCCTTGCTCTTATAAGTGCAAACTAACATTTAAGCGAAGCCCGTATTCAACCGAAAATTTAAGCAGCCACCTTTTTCAAACATCAGTCAGATATATATATATATATTTTATTTTATTTTTTTTGTTAATGGGAAGTGAATTCCATTCCTAAAGACTTCCAAAATATCTTTAATTGAGTTCATGATTGAAATTACAAATCTCGCTCTTTCTTTTCCCATGTTTTATCTTATTTCCTCCTGACCATTGCCGAGCTTTTTGTAATTGATTTCTCACACGCAGTTATAAATGAAGATGTATATTCAGTGTAGCATCAAGCCAGAAACTTGGAAATCTCTTCACTTATATTGAAACCACTGGAAAGTCACTCATCTACCGCATATTGAGCACCCGTTGTCTGATCCACAAACGAGATGATCATTTAAGACAATCCTATCGCCATTTTTGTTTGTATGTTCAAGAATGTTTCGTGATCCTGCTTGGTTGTATATTTGGCTCGCATAACACGAAGAAGCTGTATGTAAATCCTCAGTTCCTGGACATGCATTTCGTTAGCTTCATAGTTTACATAGCACAGTCAATCCCAACTTTTCTTATTGTGAATCTATATTGCTTACCAAAAGTAGCCGCTAAACGAAACACATAACTCTATGACTGATCAAATAACCTTTTTACAGAAAATAACAAATACAGGTTCCTTAATTCACAACCAGGCATTGTTGCAAGTGCATAAGAAGCTCATTACATTAAATACATAAGTTCTATGGAAAACAAAAGCTATTGACATTAATGCTTTTCGGGATGAGCTCGGATCTTCCCAGCTGTGCCAGAATCCGCCAAGCACACTCCCTAATCTTGTATCTTCCTATAACTAAATTTATCTGAATTAACTGATAAGCACGCCTCATTTAAGGAAGAAGACCATCACTATGCGTCTGCGCGTGCCGTGGTTCAACGATGAGATAAAGGCAGTATGAAGGTATTTGGAGGAGGACTGGGCTTGAGTCAGATTACGGTTAAGAACGTGCGCAATCGTGCAAATCATGCAATGGAGCTGGCACGACGGGAATACTACACCAACTTTATTAATAGTAGCGGTCAGCGAAAACTTTTCAAAGCGGTTAGTACATTATTGAGTGGAGGATCTGAAGAACAATACCCTCCACACGTTGACCCTGTCTACTTAGCGGATGACTTTGGACTTTTTTTGTACGCAAGATTAACAACATTTGCACTAGATTAGATACACTTGACACTCTTCTGCGTGAAGGCACGTTAAGTCCATATTCTGGACCATTATTTAATAGATTCCAACCTTTCACGGTAGATGAGGTCAGGAAACTTGCCTCAAGCTGCCCGAACAAGTCTTGTGGAAATTATCCCATGCCTACTCGAATTGTAAAGGATTGCAATGATGAACTTTTGCCAGCTATTTGCATAATGGTTAATCTATCCCTGACTGAAAGTCACTTCCCTGACATCTGGAAGGAGGCTCTCGTGAGGCCCAAGTTGAAAAAGCCCAGAATTGACTTGGTCAAAAAGAACTACCGCCCTGTGAGTAATCTTGCTTTTCTGTCGAAGATTACTGAAAAGGTTGTAGCTCAACAAACATCTCAGCATAGGTCAGTTTGTCAACTGTATACCGATTTTCAGTCGGCCTATAGCCAACATCATAGTACGGAAACGGTACTGTTGCGCCTGCGCAATGACATTCTGCTAAATATGAATAAACAGCATGTTACTCTGTTGGTATTTCTAGACCTCAGCACCGCGTTTGACACGGTCGACCATGGTGTGCTCCTAGGGCGTCTAGAACAAAAGTTCGGCATCTGTGGAGACGCACTGGCTTGGTTTGGGTCTTATCTGGCAGAGAGATCACAGCGCATATTAATAAAGGATGCTAATTCAGCCAGTTTTGACCTAAAGTTTAGGGAACCTCAAGGTTCCTGCTTGGGAACATTGTTGTTCTCGACCTATACAAGCGAGCTGTTTACTATCATCAGCCGCCACTTTCCTGCGGTACACCGTAACGCGGATGATACTCAGTTATATCTTGCGTTTCAACCGAATGACAGTGCTGCCCAAGACTCCGCAATGAAAGCAATGGAGGCGTGCTTACAGGACATTCGCAATTGGATGATTAGGGACAGACTCACGATCAATGATGACAAAACCGAATTCATGATAATTGGTACGAAGGCGCAATTACGAAAGATCCACCAGAACAGCCTGATCGTTGGTGAATGTGAGGTGTATCCCGGTGATGAAGCGATACGGAACTTAGGGGTGTGGATAGACAATACTTTTACATTGAGGCTCATATCACAAAGACCTGCAAAAGGCGCATTCTACCACCTACATAACATCAGGCGTATCAGAAAATACTTAGAGAGGGATTCAATTGAGAAATTAATCCACGCATTTATAACTAGCAGACTGGATTATTGTAATGGACTTTTATACGGACTACCTAGCAATTTAACATCTAAGCTACAGCGTGTTCAAAATGTGGAGGCAAGATTAATATACCGCGCACCTTGGTATGGCCATATAACACCATTACTACGTGAATTACATTGGCTTCCAGTGAGGTTCAGAATTGACTATAAGATTTTAATTATTACTTTTAAAGCAATCTATTGGACAGCTCCTTAGTATATATCGGATTTA
The DNA here is from genome assembly GCF_036669925.1 of Montipora capricornis. NCBI lineage: Eukaryota > Metazoa > Cnidaria > Anthozoa > Scleractinia > Acroporidae > Montipora > Montipora capricornis. Next base: position 11,132,642 of record NC_090893.1, read on the forward strand.
GTAACTTTAAGACCCAATTCTATATATAGTCTTAGATCTAAGGACAAGTTTCTTCTATTTCCACCCATGATTAAGACCTTACCTACACTTGGCGATAGAGCATTTATGGCAGCGGCACCGAAATTGTGGAATGTTCTTCCTTATGACGTCAGGAGCACTTCGAACTTTAGTACTTTTAAACAGAAACTCAAAACTGCACTTTTTATTGAAGCGTATAAATAAAAGCTTTGATATATTTTAAACACATATGTTAAGTTCGTTAGTGTAATTTTACATGTAAATTTGGATTCGATTTTCCTATTGTTATTATTTATTACTATTATATCAGTTCATATATGTGAGGCGCATTTGAAAATTGTATTGTCGAATTTGCACCATATAAATAAATATTATTATCATCATCATCATCATCATTATTATTATTATTATTAATAAAAAGGTTTGCCTCTGACTATTGATATTTTTCAACAGACGTTTTGGCTAAAATTCTTAAGCCTTCATCAGTGATATCAAAACCTTTTCCATAGAACTTAGAGCGATTTTCAATTGAGTGTCGAAAGTAATTAGCGAAATGCTTTGGTTTTGCATTTACTTCAGTCAGTGATTGGTTCAAATTTCTCGCGCCACTTTTTCGACCAATCAGAAGTGAAACCAAAACCAATCGTGACTCGCGCGTGCACATTTTCCCGCGCTTTCTGTTGGCTACGTGTAATTTCTTCGAGTTTTGATTGGTTTACTGGATTGTCTCCGTCCTTTTTGATTGGCCAAAGTAACTACTGTACTTTGGTTTTGGTTTTACGACACTCATTTGAAAACCGCTCTATGACATCTCCTCACTACACTTTTTCCATTTTTAAGCACCTTAAATACATATCGCCATACTTCATTTCACTCTCCATAAGAGCTTTTCAGGGTGAAACACAATCAATGAAACGACAGAACACAACAACAACAACAACAACAAATTCTTGGTTTGCATACACGTGATGAGACGGCCACGTTGGTGTACAAAACATTTATAGAAAACGGCCCCACAAAGTTTTGCATAATAATAGAGTTAATTTTCCAAAAGACATTTAACTGCATTGTTCTGTATACCAAGATGGCCGCCGTGACGTCAGAGGCAAACCATCAATAGCCAACCAGCTGGCTATTTACAAGTGTAGCCTTAGAGGTGATCCAGGGATTACAAGGTTCAAATTCAACAACGGATTCTCCAAATCCCAATGCAAACTCCGTAACCACTGGGCCATACCGCCTCCTCGATCACTCTACTGTGAGTGTTTCTCGGTCTACTAGTGTGATTCTATCTCTTTACCTGATCTAGTAAATAGTTGACAACAGTCACGTGATTCTTCAGTGCCGCTCTGTGAAGTGGTACCATTCCCTGATCATCAAGAAGCTGGGACTTGCACACGTCACGATCTTCTGCAACCATCAGCTGTACGATCTCTAGCGAGCCTTGTCCACAGGCCAAGTGTAACGGTGTGGTCTTGTCTGATTCCTGGAATTGAACAATAAAGTGTACTACGACCAAAAAAAAATTTTGTTTTTCCTTTGGATTTCAAAACTATGTTAACTAAACGCTAACTCACCCAAGTTTTAAGTTCTGATTTTAAAAAGACACCTGTTTATTTTAGCTGGAATTTTCTTATTTATTGGTCCGCCATTACTAACTTTAAAATCTTGAGAGAGCTGGGTCGAGGAGAAAATGACGTCAAACACTCACTAGCTTAAGAATGCAATGCGTGTGTACGCGGCCTAATTAACATGCAGCACGGGAGCTTCGGTCTTTCAGACTTTTCAACCCGTGTTTTGCATATATAATAAATTGCGTTTACACGCTGAAATTTTAAGCTAGTGAGTAAATGACGTCATTTTCTCTAGATCCAACCCTCTGAGGTCCAATCGGCCAGTTTTGAACGTGAGTAATGGCGCACCATGAAATCCAAAACTTACACTCAAAATAAACAGTCTTTGGATAAAACTCAAAGCTCGAAATTTTGCCAGTTAGGTGTTAAGCGAACACGCTTTCAAAATCTGAAGAAAAAAAGGAAATGATTTTTTGATCATAGTACCACTTTAAACCTCCTGGCAGATTTTAGAGAATCATTAACGTTACCTTTGGTTGCCGCACGTTTGATCCCAGCTTCAAACACAGTCGCACGATCTATGGAAGAGATAATTTTCTGTTACTGATTGAACTGGCTCACTTGCTTTTCCTTTTGAGAAGTAGGAGTATTGGAAGCGTCTCTACGATAGTTTTTATTTTGCATTGTTCACTTCTTTGTAGAACCCATTCACCATGGAGAGATTCAGCATCACGTTTACGTCATGCTGAAATTTACGTTTTCCCAAAAAACCAGAAACTTAATTGATGCTAGCTCATTTCTCTCCTTCTATCGATAGATGTGGAGCAACTTTACGATTGGGGACAATGGAGCCCAGTCTTTTTAAGACAGATGGATGCCACACCCTTGTGACTGAGCTCTATGGGTATGGTACCAATCTGCTTTTTAGACCTCGGATCAGTAACCTAGTACCTAACCTTACAATTTTTCTCTTCAAACAATACCAATTCCCGCAATTTACTTAAATCCAAGTGAGTTTATGACGCTGTGAACCATTGCTTAGACCTTAATTGATTAATTAAAGCTGTCATCTGTGATGTTACTGCCTATATTTGAATTTGACACATTCTGTCACGCCTTCTTGACAATTGTTCAATAGCATGTTACAAATAATAATAATAATAATAATAATAATAATAATAATAAGAAGAAGAAGAAGAAGAAGAAGAAGAAGAAGAAGAAGAAGAAGTCCGAAAGATGTTGGGAGTAAGAACAAAGGTGATACCCATAGTGGTAGGGGCGTTGGGAACAATACCACTGAGGTTAAAAGAAAATCTGAGGACCATAGTTGTAGACACATCCATTGAACTGATTCAGAGATCTGTACTGTTGGGATCGGGCAGGATTCTTAGGAAAGTGCTCGAGATGTAGGTAGGAGAGGAAAGTAAAATGAAGGACCCTTCTTGGTTTCCTTAGACAACTGGTTGTTGTCCAGAACCAGTGAAAACTAGATTCTATCTGAGATTATTAGCAATAATAATAATAATAATAATAATAATAATAATAACTTTTCAAAAGGGAGAGATAAGTTAGAACAAGAGATGTTTCCTGATGCTTTTATGAAAAGAGGCATCCCACCTTTTACCGTTTCACGTACCAAGATGCTACTGCCTTCTCTCTAATAGCAGTGGCCAGGTTTTTTTTTAACCCAAACGATAGAAAATGTTTACACTTAAAGAGTTCTTTTCCTGGAGAATTACATGCAATTTTTTTTTTCCTTTCTTTTAGGACATGGCCGTCGCCATGTCGCCTCCCTACGCTTCATTGGTTAAAAAGTTTTTCCACACTGCACTTTATCAAGTAACAAAAAGATAGATTTGATAGATAGATAGATAGATAGATAGATAGATAGATAACTTTATTCAAGGCTCAACAATATCAGCAGCTACCCACTAAGTAAGGACACTTATAGTCTTTATAAAAGCGTTGATCGACAAAAGACAAAATGGAAATTGTTCCTAGCTCATGAACAGTTTTTCCCCGCGTGGCTTGGAATTTAGATCGGTTGATTTGCTGATTTTCACTTGCTCCGAATGGACAAGTAATTCACTTGGGTGTCCAGCTGTTCAATACTGTTTTAAGCTGTCTCTTACTGGTACAATCCCGCTATCAACTGCAAGATGAAGTAGGGTGCTTCCTTCATTGTCAGCATTGCAGATCAGATTTTCTACATTCATCTGTCTTTCTTGAGCTACAGAGGGAACCAAAAAGCCTGTGATTAACATGCAAAATTTTCGTCACATGCGTGGGACGTAGGACATTTTATAATCTTTTCTCGATCTCTAGCCAAATCTTGATTCCTGATTTAAGCAACGGACAGGATTTCCGAGGAAATCTCAAACTTCTTAAAAGCGTTTTTAGATTTGTAAGAGAAGCAAACGATTTTGCATAAGCTACTATTAAACTCTTGACGTGACATTATGAAAGGTTTTAACACCAGTTACGCTTAACAGGGAAGGGAGCAAAGTTAATTAGCCTTTGGTATAGGGGCGGAAATACAAGAAAAGTTTCCGTTAAACTTGTTATGCAACAGAGATGGGAAATGTTGCTTGACCGGTTTTATGGGTTAAACGCATTGCGAATAAAACATCTCTCTCCGGTGCAACTTGCATGAGATAACTGCTGCGCGAGCAGTTTTACTGAAAAAAGTTGCTCGTACTTCACGCCTTGAAGAAACAGTGATAACGCGTTCCAGATCAAGATTAAAAACAGAAAGAGTAGGTACCAATTGAGCAAAAGTATTCAGCTACAGACTGTGCTCCTTTGGATACTGCCACACCAAACGGGGTCATCTTATCCTCGGCTGTTAGTGTTATGTCACCTCCATTCTCGACCTAAGAGGATAAAACAGCGTTACTCCGCACGAAGAGAGGCTTGCAAAATAAAGACCAACGGAGAGTCAGCATGTTCCGCTGGCAGTGTGTCAGATCTGCATGGAAGTGTTTTTCGGTTTCTGTATTGATGAGACGGTATGATCAAGGTTTCAAACTTTAACTGTCGTAAGTTTATCGGAGCTTTTACAACTGGTTTATCGAGACGTTCAGATGACAAGTTCTAATATAGTTCGAAAATCTGGCGAAATAATCGTAATACCAAATATTAGAGATTGTTGGCTGAATTAATCTGAAACATAATCAAAATACCGTAGGAAACAGAAAAGAAAAGTGGCGACTAGTTTCGCCAATATAACGGGAAACTAGTCGCCACTTTTTCACCAGGATAAAGGAACACACGAAAAGCGATAAAAACTCACATATTTTTAAGCATTTCAACACATCTCCTTTATGTAAGAACAAATACTCCCCTTCGTGCTTTAGTATTCTGGATTCTGCCAGCAACTCAATTGATTTAAAACTCAAAGAAGCTTTTTATATAAATAAGACCAAACCTGAACTTAACAAACAATTGCAGCATTACAACACTTTTCTCACGTTTTAGTTTACACCTTGATGTTTGGTGTCACGCTGTAATAAGTACCCGCTTTTGTATTACGTCATGTTGTAATAATTTTTTCATCTACCCGTAGACTTTATAACTGTTCACATTTAGGAACTCATTAAACTGATGATGGCATAAGCATGCCGAAACATGTCTTTCAAAAAAGTTGTCTGTTTGCTACAGTATTTATCATACGTGCTACTATTGCGACCTTATGGAAATAATCAAAATAGTTACACATTGGTCCGTCAGACAGTCTTCATTCAATAGCAAAATGAAACCAATTGCAATTAGTGACGTTATAAATTATACAGATTATCGATTCTTATTTAAGCGATACAGTTTTCATTCTGGCTCCGTTTACCTTTTGCATCTTTGTTCCTGATCTTGTTCACCACGCTTTCAACGATCAACTGCTTCCCCCCTCCCAGTTTCACCAAACCCATTTCAAAATATAGCATTAGAAGGGGCAGTTGAGGTATTAGATAATGGCCGTTTTTTTACTAGAGATGCATAATTCGTCCGGGACGAACTTGGGCAAACATTTTTTCTGCGTCTGTTAAATTCATCTAGTATAAAGACGGGCACAAGATGCATAATGCGTCCGGGCCGCGAAGTATTCACTTTAGTGCGTCTTCGAAGACGCACTTTACTGGAAAGTTCGTCCAAACGCATTATGCATCTTGTGCCCGTCTTTATACCAGACGAATTTAACAGACGCAGCAAAAATGTTTGCCCAAGTTCGTCCCAGACGAATTATGCGTCTTATATAGTTCGTCCCGTCTTTACACTAGATGGATAACATGAAAGACGCATAATTCGTCTGGACGGATCATGTGTCTCTAGTATAAAAACGGCCATTTATGAGGTCATTTTTTAAATCGGAAGTCACATCAAAAAGGGGGAATTTTTGGATTTGGTATCTATTTCGTTTACATTGCAGTAATTTCTTGGTGGATTTGCGTTTTCCAATAGGAACTTAGGCCCCCTTCCAGCATACCAGCATACTGTAATGAACAATTCTTCTAATTTTCTACTAATTATTTCCTTACCAGCCGTTTGGAAATATCAACATTGTCAATTTCAGCTGCGATATGAAGAGGTGTGTACGACCCAAAGCCTTTGATGTTAGCATCACTTTTACTGTCACTTAACAAGAGCTGCAAATGAAGATACGTGACTTATTAGAAAATTAATTTAAATTATCAAGTGTTATTAAGTATCACGATAAAAAAATCGGGAAACTTGCAGCCGCATAATTTACTGAGGAGTAATCTCACCGTTACAATTGCCTCACTGTTCACTTTGACCGCAACATGAAGCGGGGTATCTCCTCTCTCATCAACACTCTTTACATCTGCTCCAGACTTAAGCAGCAGTTTCACAGTTTCGATATGTTTTCCAAGGATAGCATTATGCAAGGGCGTCTTACCTAATGAATCAGGGGTGTTCACATCTGCCAATGAAAATACAGAATTTGATTCGCAATTTTCCTAAAATCAAAGACAACTAAAGTATTTTTACCATAAGAATAAGTCCCATGGTATCGTCACGTTCCTTGAAAGTAACACATCTGCAGTCACACAGAATTGGAAGTTATTCTGGCGAAAGTGTGTCGTACTTTTCTGAGGCACCTCGCTCACTGTTTATTTTTCTTATGTATTTCAGTTTACTGTTCATTACCGTCTGTGCTTGTAAAGTGTGTCGACTGAATCATGGGCTTAAATAAATGACGAGTTTATAGACGAGAACGAATGGAATGTTTTGTTTGGCCATTCCTAAGTATACTCTACGTTCTACGCTTTTATCTCCAGATGAGTCAAGTGTGGGAAAGTGTTTCGAAGGAATTGTGTTGCTTTGTCGATAGGGAATAAATAGCCGATGTCTGGCAGCCACTTTCCAATAAAAAAGCAGAAGACCTTACCTACGCCTTTTTTGAGCAATTTTTGAACATCGGCTTCACTTCCTGACAAGGCTGCGAGATGTAATAACTTGTTCCCTTTGCCCACTTTCTAATAAAGACAAGATAAACAAACAAGGAAACATATTTCTTTAACAGGGACCGCAGCTAAGGAGCAGAGCGGACCTCTGTTCGTGTTAGGGATCAAATCCGGCTTATTTCATGATATCTTTGTGGCTTTCTTCCGGGTCCGATGCCTCAGTCTGAGACCTTACTAATCACCAACTCCTGTACTATCCGAAATGTTTAACGTTGAGTGGTGAAGTCCGCTTCTTATTTACTACCTGCGATTTTAAAGCGAGCGAATCTAAGAACCGCTTTAACTGCTGTGCATACCATTTAAGGAGCCTTTGAGGTGTAATTTAAGTTAGGATCTATCTTATTTGAGCTAAAAATGTTCCAGTGGTAAAACTTGAACTATACGCGAAATCACGGCTTCTACTGGGGATAAGGCATACCGGTACTTCTACATCCAGTAAATTTAACAGAATGTACTAAATGGTTTGTGTGGTTGAAAAAATCTTGTATGTTCTACTGTGCACGGTTTGTTAAAACTCTGTGAAGTTTTAATTAATCTTTCAAGTCATCTGCAACTCTCAAAATAACCGTGAAGGTTTTAAATACAAATGTGAAAAATGTTAAGTTTCTCTTTCGAATGCGAATTACACTGCTAGAACTTCGCGAAGCAAACTAATAGACAATTTCTTTTAACTTGGTCTAAAATGATATCAAGTAAGTTCCTTGATTATATAACTTGGTCTAAAATGATATCGAGTAAGCAACCTCGTCCCCAGGGTCTCTCTTCTATCCGAGGAGAAAAAGATAGAAAAACCTCTGGGGCCATGTAACATGTTATCAAATTGACTTGGAATAAGACCAAAGTTTGATAGAAATCAGACCACGCTCTATAATATAAAAGCCGATAAAAACCGTACCTGATGAATTTTTGCCTGGAGATTTCCTTTAAGAGTTGCAAAAGCTGTGGTAAAAGTATTGCTGTTTTCCTCCGGATAAAAATCATCTGAAGTATCAGAGCCTTGAGGTATCAGACTCAACTTTCTTATATTTGCTGATTGGTCGATTGTTGGAGGTGGAAGGCTACTACAAGAGTTGTCTCTCTCTGCCTTGAGATATTCATCTGTTTCAGACAAAGAGATCTGAGAAGAAGAGGACTCCAGGGGCGAAGCGGTGTGCTTCTCGTTTAAGGCGGTTTCCTCTTGGCAAATATTTCCTGGAGAGGCCGCCACTTCAGAAGATTCATTATCTGTTGAGTCCTTGTTACCAGTGGACCAAAGTGGCAAAAATACTTTCTTCATCTTGTATGCACTGTTCGGCGGGACAAATTTGTTTGCAGGTCACTGATGCACAGAGGTTTTGCTTACTTAACAACGCTTTATTGGCATCGACAGACGTAAATCCGTTTTCTATGCGATGATTAGTTATTGTCATATTGTAATGTGCTAAAAGGCGTAATGACTTAATCATATCTTTAATTGCGGATATGTCATTTCGTTCGTTGATTCATTCATCACGGGGACATGATTTGAACCCACAATTCGAGGCCACCCAACCGGCAAATTAAGACAAAAGCCTTTGAGAGACATTTCTAAAAAAAGACTGTCTAAAAAGAAATTGATCTGTTCGAAAATCTTAGCTGAAAATTGAAGAGTCCAAAATTTTAGGGAATGATGTCTTCATTTCAGAAATTGCCAGCTGAACGTGCCTCCTAAGAACTTCCCAGCGAACCATTTGCTCGTCTGAAACTGCTAGGTGACCTTTTTAAGTGCCAAAAATTGCAAAAATGTCCCTCCCGAAAACGTAAGGGACTACTTTTTTCTGGTTGCGAAACGTTTAGGTGATGTTTGAGTAAAGAATTCTATAGATGTTTGGCAACGTAGAACCGAAATCAGTGCGAAATTCTAAGAACAGTTTGACTCCTCCGAACATATATTTCACCGAAGCTTATCGTTGCGTGTCCCTGACAAATAACCAGCTCCCAACATCAGTGGCGTCATAGCTCAGTTGGATAGAGAATCGCACTGGCATCGCTAGGTCACGGGTTCAAACCCCGTTGAAGTCCTGAATTTTTAAGACTTCTCTACGCAATTGCTACAATTGCGTCCATAACTGCGAGGATGATAGCTTCACTTGATTTCATATCCGCAGTTGAATATATGATTCATTTCTTTAGTTAATTGCTTAATTAGCCAAATAAAATGGCAAAGCGATCGCTTATCATGCGAGAGAAGGTATACACCTTTTTTTTTTTTTAAGGGATATCCAGTTTGCTTCGTGTTTCAGAGCATGTTACTTCGTTATCGTAAATTTTTGGACGGTTATCATTATTTTATCGAAAACAAGGGTCAAATAACCATTTCAGCTCTTCAGTTTCCTCTTTCCGTTCGATTAGTTATAACACAAAGTTTTGATGATACATGCCTTAACATGCCTCAATTGCGGCTAACTTAGAATCACTTCGCGTGAAGAATCGATGCTTATTAGGTCTAAGAGGTCTTACTCTTTATGTCGCAAAGCATTAAGATTCTTTGTTGAGTGGCTACTACAAAAACCTGAATGCAATGTTTCCGTAGTGACTCAACAAAAGAATTGTGATGCGTTACGTCATGCGTGACATACACTATTCAGACTCGAATCGCCAAAAAATTGGAACGTTCAGTCTCAGTCCCATAATTAGACGTTCTGTATCGCTCTGCTTCCTCTCATTTACTGCTCTCCTTATGAGGTATATGAGATTTTAAAAGAACTCAAGCTGATTCAAAAAAGAACATATAACAAATGGAGTAATTTTACCATTGAAAATTTAACTTATCGCTACTTAGATCTTCTAAATATGCAACTTGAAAATTCTCCTGTGCGTAACGCATATTTAATGATCAATATACTAAGTGACTGTTTTCACTCACTTTGCGTTTTGAAAGCCGTCGGTCTGATGTACCCTTAATCCCATCAGTAAGAGGAATTAGGTCCAAACCCAGCTAATTAATTTATTTAAAATATTGCCATGCATTTTGGAGAGATAATTAAGCTTCAATTTGGAAAAGAACGCCATACATTGCTTTGTATTTCAAAGCTTTTTACAAATATTATTCAGGAATTATCTTTAAAAAATGCGTGGTTACCCCCAATTTTCTTTTGGAATTTTCAATAACACTTGTTAAGATCTACATTTCCTGCATAATTTCGGTGCTTCAGCTAGAAACAGTTTTCAATTTTGCGGGGGTCTGGCTAGTCGTCTGAGACATGCCTTAACATGCCTCAATTGTGGCTATAAATTTAGAATCATTTCTCGTAAAGAATCGATGCTTATTAGGTCTAAGAGGCCTTACACCTTATGACGTAAAGCATCAAAATTCTTTTGTTGAGTAGCTAACATAAAAACCTGAATGCAATATTTCCGGCGTCACTCAGCAAAAGAATTGTGGGGCGTTACGTCATAAGGGGAACGGTCTATTAAAGGAACGTGGTTGATAGCAACAATGGCTCTGGAAGTCATAAAATTCCACAGAACTGTCTTACCATGTCCACATTCGGCCTTACGGCCTGATTACATGCATCTTTTTCCAAAATGGCCGTCATTTAGATATTCTTTTGTTTTTATTCAAATTAGACCTTGATGCCTCGTTCAAGGCAAAATATTCTCTTGAATTTTAAGCTTAAGAACGAGGCATCAAGGGCTAATTTGAACAAAAGAATATTTAAATGGCGGTTCAGCCCGGCTAACCAGGCTGAAATTAGTATAGGTAATCAAATGGTGAAGAGTGAAATTATTTGACTTTGGACAAAGCGCAAGTGAAACTAGAACGCTCCATGAAAGCGTACACTGGGTTGCCTGTGGTACGTGTTACACAAAAACAGAGGGGGGGGGGGGGGGATCATTAAGACTTTTAGTTATTGTGAAAATCTTTATATATTCGTTAGCAATCATCCTTCCAAATTTCAGAGAAATCGACCGGTCCGCGAATATTTTACGAGTTTTTTTCAATGGGATGTCAAAAGGCCAAGTGGATGTTATGCATAACAGGGGAAGTTCGGGCGATCAAGTTGCGCGTGTGACCCATTATAAAATAAATATTCTTTCACAAAATGTTCTCGAATCGTCAAGTATCACCACAGAAGACAAGAACATCATTCTAAAAGCTTATTCTACGCAAAAAGTAGTTCTGGAGGTAATTTTGAGAGTGGAAATCAAGTTTACGCCGCATGGTATATTTATATTTAATTAAGTTAACACAACAGAAAGACGCTTCACCCTATTTTGACACGAAAATGCTTTACTATTGCCATAAAAACCAGTTAAACTCGCATATTACACAACATGATGAATTCATAAGACTACCTTTTCCAGCGAAATATTTTTTGAAACAAACAACATATTTGCTATTAGAGGCAAAAAACCCTCCTATTTCATTACGTCCGTGAAGACAAGCTCAATCGTGTCAAAAACGCAACTAAATAAATTTCCCAGAAGTGTTCAGCATCAAACTCTTTACTGAAAAACCCTTTACTTGAATTATCAAGCAAAAAATGGGCAACAAGCTTTCTTCCAAATAATTTTTGACAAACAAAAATTAGTGAAATTTCCAATTGTTACCAGAAGACTGTGCAGAAATATAAATAATCCAGACAACATATATCACAGATCCAAGTTTTTCAATTCCTTCTCTGTCTTCGTTAAATCCATAAGTTACTAGAGAATTTTCCATTTGATTTCAGTGTTGTACAAAACACCACACTTGTACTATATTATAACTACAGCTCACTTTGATTACGGCTCGACGGGCGACAGATTGTTGTCGAAGTTCATTACTCGTCGCTTTTCAGATTCCAGATTTTTTTTTAGTATCTGGATGGGTGACCTAAAAAATATACCACTTTGGAACAGACGCACAGGACCGAAAATTCTATTTTAACGCCCAAAAATGCGAACTAAGCAAGGTACAGATTTTGTTGGCTTGCTTTATGCAAAATAAATATTGAATTGATACACAGTTTTTAGGAAGAGCAGAAGGAAGTTCTCAGGACGGTCGATGGAGAATAAAATATTTTACCATCAACGAGAAAATTTACAACATGAATACAACATTAATTTTGAGCCGCGAATATGAAAAGTTTACCATCAGCGAAAACATTTTGCGAGATTTTTGCTACGTTCCAATTTGGCTGCACAAGTAAATCGAAAATCGACAGTGACATCGAATTCAGCGGGCGCCGTGATCAAGTTACCGTGGCGTGTTTACTCGCGAAACAGTGAAGCATCTGTGTCAAATGATGGCAAGATACCGGGTTTTTGTTTTTTAGTTTTCTTTTTCTTTCAAGTGTTGTAAAGTTTAACAAGAAATGTGCGAATTCAACACAAGGATCACAATCGCCCAACCCCGGTGCTAGTTTCAGCTGGATTTTGCTACCCCATACTACAGTAAACTCCCCAAATCACTCCTATCCTAGAGTAGCTGTTTTTCAGAAACTGAGGTCACTAGTACAGTCTAAAGCAAAGCCAAAACAAAACCTTATACCACAATCACTTCTTTCTTAAACAAGGATTTATTTATACTTGTCCAGTGAACGCCAAGCACGTACGTACGCATTATCAAGACAATAAATTGTTTAATTTTAACCAGTATTAATACCACCGATTTCCGTCTGAATCCCGATTTTTGACATTCAATAATATCCAGTAGCGTTTTATGATGGTCATCTATCAACGCTGTTGAGGCTGAGTCGTGAAAATTGAAACTTGCCGATTTCATTGTTTTATATTTTTTGAGTAGCAATTCCTGGTTTCCTTAGTCTAGATAAAATCTTCAACCAACTGGTCATTTTCGTGAAAAATGATACCCTATTGTAGACCCAAACGCTCTGATTTGCATAACCTATGCTAGAGTAAACTGCTTGAAAACCACACCCTTCACAGCGGCACATATCTATATAGCCCATATATGGCAGTACCCTCCCCCCCCCCCCCCCCCTTCCCGGGCGCCCAACTCTTGAGGTTGACCATTGTTTCTGCGAAGTCAAAAATTTACTCTCCAAGACGAGGTTATTTATCACCAGGTAATTCCATCGTTTTGGGAATAGCAGCTACTTTATTATTCATCAGCGTCACAATTTTTTGCCGATTTTGGGGCTCATTTTGTTGAAAAACTCAAGCACGCTTCCAACAGACCTGTTTATTTTCGTGACTTATGCGCTGCTTACACTGCACTACCACAAAAATCCTCCCGTATCACATTACAACACACCTATGCAAATGTGTTAAGCTCAAAAATTACACATGTTAAATTCACAAAAAGTGGAATCTCAAAAAAATCTTTTACAGCGAAAATTTTATTGAAACAAACAACATTTGCTGTTAAAGCTAAAAAACCCTTCCTGTTTAAATTACATGAGTGCAAACAACACACACACAATCGGTGTCACAAAGCAATTAAATAAATTTCTGACATTTGACATCAAACCCTTTTCGAAAGAACCTTGACCGTAAATAATAAAGCACAAAACAGACAACAGGCTTTCATTCAAATAATTTTTCACTGTCATATTTCCAACTTTTTTTTAACTTGGCAGAGTTGAGTGCAAACATATTTGTAACTTGCCAGACAACTTAGATGCGACTTGTGATGCATTCAAGGCGTTCGATTCCTTCAATGTTTGTTAAATCCATAAAAAATTGCCATTTGGTTTCAGTGTTGTATATAATACCAAGTTAGTAAAATATTAGAAACAAAGCTCACTTGAGATCCAACGGCGAAAAATGAAATTGTTGTCGAAGTCCATTACTCGTCGCTTTTAAGATTCCAGCGTATCAATTTTTCACCGCTTGTCTTGTTTATCCAATTGACGTTCCATTCTTGAGCTCCATAAGGGTGTATTTGGTTTAAAGATGCACTAAAACGCCATTCGCGTTAGAATGACTTTCGACGCCATTGCAGGTTAATAATTAAATGTTCTCCTGTGTGCACCAGGGAAATCTACGCATTAACCCAGCCCCCTCAAACCTACCAAAATACGCACAGAAGACTCTATGCACAAAGACACCACTTAGCAGGGGAGTGACAGGCAAGATTTTTCATGACACGGAAAAAATAAAAAATAAAAAATTAAAAAACCAACAAATATTACCCATTTTCCGACTGGGATTGCCATACTGGCAACCCAGTAAAAATAACTATACTACCGTGGGGTGCCATAACTACACTACCATGGGAGTGCAGGGATGGCGCAGTGGTGAGAATACTCGCCCCTTACCAATGTGGCCCGGGTTCGATTCCCAGACTCGGCGTCATATGTGGTTTACGTTTGTTGGTTCTCTACTCCGCTCCGAGAGGTTTTTCTCCGGGTACTACTCCGGTTTTCCCCTCTCTTCAAAAACCAACATTTAAATTGATTTTCGTTAATTGTTAATTTCACTTTATAATGTCCACGATTAGTGCTCCACCGTTAGAACGACTAGACACTCTTTCCTTTTCTTTTCTTCTGCTCACAAACCTTATTTGGCGTGGTTAATTTACCTTCAGTCAACTTTGATAAATTCGAAATCTCCACCGACGCAGCATCACATGTTGATTAAAACGCTAATTACATCCATGATTGTTTTTCAGTCAATATGATGACCACAAAAGGAGATAATCTTGAAAATAATTAAGTGAAGTTGTCAAAAAAATCCTAAAGTGCATGTAATATGTCATCTTACCCTTATTTTCACTTAATATTACTTTCGCTTTAACGAAAAATCGTGACACCATTTCACCTTTTCTGATCATCAGTAGTTTGAAATGGAAGAGTGGGGAGGAGAGCGAAAATTTTGTCGACTGTGCAAGGCTTCTTCTGGATTCCGAAGTTTCCTTGGTTCCTTCATGTGTAGCCCAAGCTCGATATATGTTTATCTGTACCGTACTACTGTTATGCAAGAGTAGAAATACAAGGATTTGTATGTGGAAAACGGATTTTCTCAAAATTCGAAAAAATAGTTACTATTTAAAATAAAAAATAGCTTAGCTTGCTTCATTCTCGTGCATTAGCCCTGTTACCCATGGTTAAATAGCGTTTGCCCACGGGCAAGGACGTTTTTGTGTGTAACCGCTTTCTCTAGACCGAAACTGCCCCAGTGTTATTTCCATGGATACATAAAAAAGAACAAAAGAATTTCCCATGACAGTTCCTGAACTGAAAGGCACGGTTTATCTTCTCCCTCAGGTGGCTTGGCCAACCATAAAGCAGAACGTAGCTAATACACGAAGATCCCTTATTGTATTAATTATACCCTATTATTTTATCCTGAGGGGAGTCTTTTACTGTGTAACCGCATCCCCAAGGGTAAAATGAAACCTGAGCTGAAACAAACCCAAGCCGTTTACCCTCCCGAAGGCCCCAAACCCAAGGTGTGTGTAACCACGGCTAATATTGTTTTCCATCACAATGAGTGAATCTCTCTTGGAAAAGGGCCGATATCACCCCTCTCAATAAGCAGACTCCTGTGTCGGATGTTAACAAACATCTCCGCTCAATCTCCTTGACTCCAATATTATCTAAAGTAGCCGAGGAGTATGTTGTCCAGGACTATGTTAAGCCGTCGGTGATGCAGAAAATCGACCCAAACCAATTTGGAACTGTTCCTAATTCATCCACCACGCATGCGCTGATCAGCATGTTGGACGCTTGGTATAGAGGCACAGATGGGAACGGGGCCATCGCTAAGGTGGTCCTGTTCGATTTTAAGAAAGCTTTCGATTTAATTGACCACCACATTCTCTGCGAAAAATTGCTGCACTATGATCTTCCACCTTGGGTGACTCATTGGATCAAGAGTTTTCTCACTAAGCGCCAACAGAGGGTGAAGTTACCGCAGGATTGTTTCTCTGAGAGGGGCGCTATACCTGCCGGGGTCTCACAGGGGACGAAATTAGGCCCCTGGCTCTTCGCCATCATGATTAATGACATCAAAGTGAACGGTGATGCAATGCTGTGGAAATACGTGGACGATACCACGATCTCCGAAATTATCCCCCGAGGACAACTAGGGGGTATTCAAGCTGTCGTCGATGATCTCTCGTCCCAGTCCCAACGTGAGCACTTTAAACTAAACGAGGCTAAGTGCAAGGTCCTGCGGATCAGCTTCGCCAAGAACTCTTAAGACAACTTAGATCCTATAGTTGTTAATAATAAGAACTTATAAGTAATTCCAAACGCAAAGCTTTTAGGCTTAACTATATCTAGTAACCTCAAATGGAACGCGCATGTCTCGGAAATAGTGAGCAAAGCGGCATCGCGTCTGTTTTTGTTGCGACAATTTAGGAGAGCGTGTTCTGAACCAAACGAGCTTCTATGTTTCTATCGCACTTGTATACACCCGGTAGCTGAGTACGCATGCCAGGCCTACCATAACAGCCTTCCAGCATACCTATCTGACGACTTAGAAAGAATTCAGTGCAGAGCGTTACGCATTATTTATCCGTTCTGTAGTTATAGGGAAGCTCTGACCCTATCAGGCCTCACAAGTCTCACATCTCGAAGGGAGAGTCTAACAACTCGCCTCTTTAAGGAACTTTTAGAAGACCCAAATCATAATTTACATGGGCCGTTACCTCAAATGAATGAAACAATTAGGTCACTTAGGCAAAAACGTACGTTTAGTATCCCAAGGTGCAAAACTAAGCGATACCAATCTAGTTTTGTCATTGCGAATGCCCTTCATTGTAAATTGTAAATGAAGGTCATTTTTTTTTATTTTATGCAAATCAATAATCGAACCTGGGGTTGAGTATATACACTTTTAATAATTGTAGATTTTAAGGAGTGTTTACATCATTTTAAACTTTTGTCTTTTTATATATTTTTATAGTTATTATTATATTTAAATAATCCGTAATTCAGCCGTAAGGCTGCAACGGTTTTATTAATAAAGCTATTACTACTCAAACCCCAAGATCTTTCGACAGCCTGTTCGTTGGTTCTATTTCTGGGCTTTCATAGACATAGAATCGGTATACTCGCAGGTCTTTGGGACACCGATGAAGATAAAAAGGGACGGTAATATCAAGAGATAAAACAATTTTTCTCTCTCATTCGAAAACGATTACGCCGTAAATTTAAAGCTGGAGTGCGTTTGTCTCGCAACGCCATTACGAGACAAGTTGCACGAATCATTGCCGAATGTAACATACCTTTGCAACAGCCAAAACATTGCGAGACCAGTTGCAAAAACCGTTGCGGAAAGCAGAATTGAGTTCTACTTTCCGGAACGGTTACAATGAATTTTTTAAGCATTGCGCAGTGTAACATCTGTCCCGCAACTTGTGTCCAAACGGTTTGCGGCACTAGCCAATGAAAATGTTCCTTTAACCTCATGTGATCATCGAAACGAGAAACGTTGCACGAAACGTTGCTCAGTGTAACACCCATAAAAAAACTTATTATTTTTTTTTTGCTGTGAGCACGTTTGTAGAAATGGCGTTGCGAGACAAGTTTTACGAAAAATTGCACAGTGTTACAGCGCCTTTATCACTCCTGGTTTCAGTATGTATCCAATGCCAATATTTGCTTGGTTTAATACATTTGGGAACATGAATATGCATGAGAGACAATAGAAAGTAATTCAGCTTCATTTGAGATTGATTGCGGAAAGAGATATAAAATAATCCGAATGGTAGCGGAGGAGTTTTGTGGTAGGCCGCACAAAAACCTCTGTGATGTCATTGGTGTCCGATAAATAAGAACTATATTTGACGACAAGCTAAGACCTCAACAAAACAATTTCAAAGAAAATTTGAGAAGGCGTCGTCTCAAATTTTAGATGGTTAATTAATAATTTTCTCTTAATTTGCTGTTTACGCACGAGTAAAGACACAGTTCGTTAACCCGATAACTTCTTTTACCTTTCGAATCCAAATGACCCAAGTTCCAGGCGTTAACAGTTTTGAACGCGTAATGTCCTCTCTCTTGAACAGAAATAAAGACATTTCGAAGAGGACAAAAAGAGAAAAATGAAACTGACTTCCACATTTTTTTTCTTTTTAATATTGAAACTTAAGAGTTTTTTAATTTCCAAATTTAGAAAAATGCCAGTCGCGGGCAGTTCCCGCCATTTTCTGGTAAGCAATCAGAGTACCATGAGAAAATATCAATTAGCCAACCAAAGAGAAGCATTTACCCCACGTGATGTTAAGTGGCAGCTCCGCGCGCTTTTCGAGCTCCTGCCAAACAACTTCTGATGCGAAACGAAATACGTTTTACTCTTTTTCTCCTTCATAAAACCAAGTTTTTGGGACGAGCAAGATAAAAACAACAGCCTCAGAATTACAGAAGTTTTGAGTCAATATGGCAGATGATTCTTGAGGTAAGTTTCTTTTAAGTTTACGTCGTTTAAGTTGGTAACATTAGAGCGCAGGAGTTTCGCAAACATGGCCTGAATTCCCCTCATTTTGTAACCTTTTCACGTAGTTAACTAGTTCTCTTTTATTTATACGATGTACTTTCTTTCCCTTCCAGTTCAGATAAAGTTCGTGGTTTAAATTCTCAGGGAAAATGAAGTTTAAAATTCTTTCACTAATTTTTGCAAACACGCGACGTTGAAACAATAGGCTTAATTTTGCTAGTGCGTGAGCTCGTGACTTTTAACTCTTTCTAGGGGCAAATAAAAGAAAGAAATTTTGTGTACATTAAAGCTTCAACTGCTTCCGAGCAATTTTCAGGTAAAATTCTACCACTTTTTTTGTGAGCGAGACAAATCATCCTAAATTTTCAAACGGCAAAGTGCAGCAAAACTTGATCTTATTATTATTTTTAATTAAACCTCCAACTTTTCCTGTACAAATCCTAGAGCAACAAATGACAAATAATTCAGCTCTTAGTGTTTAGCATTCATTGATGGAACATTGTGGATAGAAGTCTATTCACGGTTTCGCATACGGTACGTACAAAAATAAGTTTATTCCCCAGAAAGTTTGACTCTTGAATCGATGTCTTTTGCGTCACGTTTGCAGAGATTAATTGGCTTAGTATCTCGCTTATATATACTTAATTTAGTTTTTCGCTGATATTGTTGAAAGCTTGACATCAAAACACTTCTTAAGTTTTTACAAGGAGTTTTAGTCAAAGCAATTGAGTGACGCCGTAAAATATATTTCGCTTTTCGTGTCCGTTCCACGTTTTCGCGGGAGAAGGATGAGAGAACACAAATGCAAGAACTTCGACTTGTAAAAACAATTAAAATGTCGCGCCGAGGTATCAATCAATTTTTGAAAATCACAAATTTAATAAGAAATATTACGAGTAACGTTATTCGACGTTTCGAATATCATCCTTATTAAGAATGAAAATTCGTTGATAATGGTTTTGAACCCATAAATTTAATCTTAATATTTCTTTTGAACTGCTTTCCTATCAGCACTTTTACTGCCTAGATGGACTCGACATACGGCTCACTCACTCTATTGTCAAAATGTCATAGGCGGATCGTTTAATTTTTATTCTCCGATTCTGAAACAAAACTTTAAAGCTATTTCCTTGAGCTCATTTGTGCAGAATATTCCCAGTTTTTCGTGCTAATTGCTTTTTTATTAAAACGCGAATACCCCATCTATAGGACTTTTTCAACCAATCTCCAGAGGCAGCAATAACAAGAGAAACATACGACTTCTGGTGGACGAACAAAAGACGCTAATGAGAGATCTTTTGTTTTCGTCCACCAACACGGCGGCGATGACCTCACGTGAAAACCATCTATCAAAGATTCAACGGATGGTCTCTTATCACGCTTATCTTGAAATATACGGTAATAATTTATAGATGGTTTTCAATCAAGTGATAAGACGGCCATGTTGGTACACAAAACAACAGCAAATTATAGCTCATGTTTTGCACTATAATAGAGTCAAATTCCCAACAAAATATTTCCTCTATTCTTCTGTGCACCAACATGGCCGCTGTGACGTCAGGTGAAAACAATCTCTAGCACAAATTTGAATTTTTGAACTTGGGATGTGGGAGGGGGGTGAGGGTAAGCGGGTTGCAGGGTTACCGCAATTGTAAGAGCACTCACCTCCCACAAATGGGTTTGTTGGTTCCCTACTCTGCTTAAGAGGTTTTTCATCCGGTACTCCGGTTTTCCCCTATCATGCACCCAAAACCAATAATTTATTTGATCTGCTTTAAATTCCCTTAGTTTGGTAGACTGAGACTTGATATATAATCATCATCATTACTATTATTGAAGTTTTTAATCTGCATTAGAAGGGGGCATGGTTGGAGACAAGGATCAAGGCTTGAACATGTAAATATCTCAGTTGGACTCCTACCATATTTTGGAGAAAAACTGAATTGAAAACCAAATGATTAGACAAAGCACAGAGTATCACAAATTGTCAAGAAAAGATAGAAAGTAAAATCTTTGGCCACTTGAAATGCAAGATTAACTTTACCTTCATAATCAAAACTCTATAAGGCAACAGCATCTTGGAGATGACAAGAGGATATAGACCTCTTTCATAATGGCGGCCTAATAAAATATTCTTTTAATTCTAATGAGCCTTTCTAGCCTCGCAATGACGTGAGGTCTAATTAACATAAAAACAGAAGAATACGGAAGTGGTCACTATTAATTTTATGGAAGTGGTCTATACAGTACACTGAAATAATACAACAATTTTTAAAAAATCTACTTCAGCAGGTAAACACTTTGCTCAGAATAAATTGATAGTGGTGATAGAACATACAAGAAAGTACAAATACACATGGAAAGACAATCATTTCTCCAAGATAGCCAGATTTTATCCCTGGTCTGCATTCTCCTTATTACACTGATTGCATTTCAGCCCCTCTTTTTTCTCAAGAAAATAAGCCATGCAGATCACATCCCAAGACTGGACTTTGATTGGCTTCTTCAGTCTCGTCGAATATTCTTTTTAGCATTTTTTCCTTTCTTTTGGCTAAAAGGACCACATTTTTTGTATTCTAAAACTTTCACCTGAGGTCACCTGGTTGGTAATCTACAACTGGATTTCCTGAATTTGTTTTCTACCAGTGAAGACAAATAGAACATATGTAAACTAAAATCCATGTGCAAAAACAAAAAATTTCTCCACGATAGCCAGATTTTATCCCTGGTCTGAATTCTCGTTATTACACTGACTGCATTTCAGCCCCTTTTTTCTCTCAAGAAAATAAGCCATACACTAATTTAGATCACTATTATTACTTCTGGTTGCACTACTCTGGCTGTGGTAACAAGAACCATTTTCACATTTTAAATCAGAACAAGTTCATGAGGAAAGGGGAATTCGCATGTACATGGCATTCTTAGCCAAACAGGTTCTTAAAAACTTTGTTTCTTTTGTATGGGCAGGCTTGTTCACCAGGTCAGTAAAATTTGAGAAGATAAAGGTTATGAAACAAATGGGAGGTAAAAAATGGGAAAGGAACTGGAGGAAAATACTGAAGAAACCCTAACCCTGTATTA
Organism: Montipora capricornis; assembly: GCF_036669925.1. Lineage (NCBI taxonomy): Eukaryota > Metazoa > Cnidaria > Anthozoa > Scleractinia > Acroporidae > Montipora > Montipora capricornis. The sequence goes on from NC_090893.1 coordinate 11,154,144, forward strand.
AAGCTATCCTTCTGCCAAAACATTTGTCAATAGCTGGGGTTGTTTCAGAATTGTTAAAACAATAACTTGTGACTTGTAAAATAAGCCTACTGCATTCCAAACAGATTAATTACAAATATTTCCTTGAGCTTGAATTGACGACAATACTAACTACCGGTAAATAGCCAAAGAGAAATGCGCGTTGACTGTATCCTATCTTGTATCCAACAAGGAAATGTCTATTTTGTTAAACTCTGCCTTGTTTCATTTGTCAATTAAGCTTGGCTTCAACAGCAAAAATTTCCAGCTACTTGCAAGCAACAATGGCCTCAAACTGTTCCATGAAAGGGCAATGGCTGGTAACATAGACTCAGTGAGATATGAGATGTGGAGAAATGAATCCAAGAAACATAATTCACATTTTTTTTCACCTGAAATCCAATGCTGATAGTGTTGGGTTGTTTAAGAAAAAGCTTAAGGATTATCTTCGCTTGTGATCATATTTACTGGTTTTTAGTTGACGAGATTTGCATGTGTGTGTGTTTAAAAAAAGAGAAAAATTCATTACTGTTAGTTTCTAATTAACAATTAGACCCATAGCCCTTGCAGGCTACGGGTCAATAGCCCATGAGGCAAAGCCGAATGGGCTATTGACCCGTGGTCCTTGAGGGCAAAGGGTCTAATTGTTTTAGTATCACCCAACTAGTCGGACAGAAAAGGCAACGATATAGTTAGCAAATGCATGTTGAAAATATATTTACTTGGGAATAAAACGAAAGAAAACATCACGCTTTTCACTACTCAAGGACTATTATTAATAGTCCTCTAGTAGCGTAGCCAATCAAAATGCAGCATTTGCATTAGTCCACTAGTTGGGTGATACTATTTCAGCCTAATGCTTAATGTTATTTTTCAGGAACTCACATCAAATAACCCTTCTGGTTTTTTTATGAGCTTCCTCAGCACTAAATGTCTTTAATAGAATGTTACAGAATTGTAAATGATAATACTGAGAATTGCGGCAAAAATAAAATTAAAAAAAAAAGTTAAATTGAATTTTAACCTTATTTTTTCAGGTTACTGAATGCAAAGAAGCCAGCATGACCTCCATCTTTGATCACAGGCAACCCAATCATCACCATAAGTCCCAAACAATAAAGCATCACAAGGGAGCCACTTCACTGGCATCCAGACCAGATCCTACCAAAATGTTTATCCTTTCACTACCTCCTGAAAACAGCAAACCCAAAATTCACCTTCTGAAACCACAGATCTTCACTTCCCAACCTGAAACAGAAGGCATTTCTTTGATTAAGTCTTTTTCACTTAAGTAAGTGCACTGTTATAGGAGTTGGGGTCTGGGGGGTGGGGGGGAGGGGGGGAGGGAAGAGGGGTTAAAATAATTAAGGTCCAATTGAACCTTGCAAAGCATACTTTACACATACACATGCACTCTGTCAGAAGTCAATAATAAATTATTGGCTTCTTCATTAGCCTTAACCTAATTAATTGTAGTTGTATTAGTTAGTGAGACCTGCAGTGTGGGATGACTCCTCCCCTTATGCTCTCATTAAGTATGGGTTAATTTGCAGATCACTCTGCCCAAGACTGGACTTTGCTTGGCTTCTTCAGTCTCGTCAAATATTCTTTTCAGCTTTTTCCCCTTTCTTTTGGCTAAAAGGACCACATTTTGTCTTCTAAAACTTTGACCTGAGGTCACCTGGTTGGTAACCTACAATTGGATTTCCTGAAAGTTTTTTCTACCAGTGAAGGCAAATAGAACATATAAAACTAAAATCCATACGCAAAAACAAAAATTTCTCCAAGATAGCAAGATTTTATCCCTGGTCTGAATTCTCGTTATTACATTGACTGCATTTCAGCCCCTTTTTTCTCTCAAGAAAATAAGCCATACACTAATTTAGATCACTATCATTATTTCTGGTTGCACTACTCTGGCTGTGGTAACAAGAACCATTTTCACATTTTAAACTGGAACAAGTTCATGAGGAAAGGGGAGTTTGCATGTACATGGGATTCTTAGCCAAACAGGTTCTTAAAATATTGTTTTCTTACGTGTGGGCAGGTTTGTTCACCAGGTCAGTAAAATTTGAGAAGATAAAGCTTATGAAACAAATGGGAGGTAAAACATGGGAAAACAACTGGAGGAAAATTTTGAAGAAACCCTAACCCTGTATTAAAGCTATCCTTCTGCCAAAACATTTGTAAATAGCTGGGGTTGTTTCAGAATTGTTAAAACAATAACTTGTGACCTGTAAAATATGCCTACTGAATTCCAAACAGATTAATTACCAATTTTCCTTGAGCCTGAGTTGAAGACAATAATAACATAACAGACCAAAAGACTTTTGATTTGGCTATATCCCACCTTGAATGCAACAAGGAAAGGGCTATTTGTTCAAAATCTGCCTTGCTTCATTTGTCAGTTAAGCTTGGCTTCAACAGCAAAAATTCCAGCTACTTGCAAACAACAATTTCAAAACTTTTCCATGACAGGACAATGGCTAGCAACATAGATTCAGTCATAATTATACGAGATGAGAAGAAATGAATCCAAGAAACATAATTTAACAATTTTCTTTCACATGAAATCCAAAATGCTGATAGTTTTGGGTTGTTTAAGAAAAAGCTTAAGGATTATCTTCTCTTGTGATCTTATTCACTGGTTTTTACTTGACGAGATTAATGCGTGTGTGTGTGTGTGCTTAAAAAAAGAGAAAAATTCATTACTGTTAGTTTCTAATGTTATTTTTGAAGAACCCACATCAAATAACCCTTCTGGTTTCTTTATGCGCTTCCTTACCACTAAATGTCATTAATAGAATGTTATAGTATTGTAAATGATAATACTGAGAATTGTGGCAAAAATAAAAATTTAAATTGCATTTTAACCTTACATTTTCAGGTTATTGAAAGCAAAGAGGCCAGCATGACTTCCATCTTTGATCACAGGCAACCCAATCATCACCATCAGTCCCAAACAATCAACAATCACAAGGGAGCCACTTCACTTGCAGCCAGACCAGATCCTACAAAAATCTTTATCCTTCCACTACTTCAGTTCTTGAAAACAGTAAACTCAAAATTCAGCCTCTGCAACAACAGACCTTCACTTCCCAACATGAAACAGAAAAGCACTTCTTTGAAAAAGTCTTCTTACCTCAAGTAAGTGCACCGTTCTGAGGGTTGGGGAAAGGGGGGTTAAAATAATTAAGCTCTGGTTGAATCTTGCAAAGCATACTTTGCACACACATGCATTTGCTCAGAAGTCAATTGGCTTCTTCATTCGGCTTAACTTAATAATAATTATTATTGTAGTTAGATTAGTTAATGAAACCCATGGTACGGGATGGCTCCTCCCTTTAAGCTCCCATTAGGTTTGGGTTCCTTTGCAGGTATTTCGGTTCACGACTGGACTTTGATCGGCTTCTTCATCATCGTTGAATACTCTTTTCGGCTTTGTTCGTCTTTGTTTCGGCTTAAAGGACCGCACTTTGTCTTCCGACACTTTCATCTCAGGTCACCTTGTTGGTCATCTACAATTGGAGTTCCTGAAATGTTTCTCTACCAATGATGACTTCATCTTCTAGAAGCTTTCCTTTCTAGTTACTCTTTCCAGAGACTTTGGTTTGATGTCATTTGGATGGTCATCTACCAATGGAGTTCCTGACATTTTTTCTACAAATGAAGACTTCATCTTTCGCAAGTTCTCCCGCTTAGTTGCATGCACTGAAATTAAATTTTTTTCACACGATACACTTCACTTGCCAGACCCAGTGCTGAGTCAAGTGAAGGTTTAATCTCGCAAGGTTCAACCAGACACTTACAATAATTAAGATAACAGGCCATTCCAATTTTGTGGGGAGATCTCATTTGGGAACTTCCTTCAAGTTGAGTGGTCTCTGTAGTAAAACTTAACACAATTAGGTTAGGCTCGCAATGTCTGTTGTGGCTTTACCTCTTGCGTTTAAAAATGATTTTTTCCAAACGATACTCTTTAAAAACTACACTTTAGACTGGGAAAATTCAGTTTGACCAAACAAAAGTTAATTTACAATGGCAATGTGGTAACTGCTTACCTCAGCCTTGCGGGGATAGGTTAGGTAAACCATAGGTGTCAACTAAGTACTCACTAGGGTAACGCTGTGATGAGGCTGCATTCTTTCTCTTTCTTAAATTGCTTAATTAAGAGGCGACACCTCATTTACAGGCTACCCAAGGGAATTCACGGGACAATCCACACATCCTAGTCCAAGTTTTTTATAATATTATGTTAAGCATAACTGACTAAGAAGGATGCATCTGACCTGAAGACCAAGAGGAAAGGCAGTCAGTTATAGTTAGCACTCCAAGAGAGTGAGATGGGAGGATTTTTTCCACTATGGTGGTGGTAACACTGAGACATTGACAATAACTATTGTCTCCTTGTTAGTTTTACCTTGTGGAAGGAACCTCCTGTCAAAAAGCCCTGCATTGCATATGGCAGGCAGTAGGACTAGTAGCATTCACATTAAACATCTGCAAATTGCAAGAATCCAGTGACACTGATCAGCAACAGTCCCAGCCTAAGTACAATCAATGGTTCTTAAGGGCACCTGTGGAATTGCACTGGAACCAGCCAGCTGAAGACCTCAATAAGCAAAATACTACTTTTGAAATGACTCGCGTTAAGTAGTTAGAGTAGCTGCCAATGAGGCGAAGACTGCTCAAAACAGAGCCGAGGATAAAAGGACATCACTTTAAATTAACCCAAATAGTTTTAATACCTATTGATACTGACAGAATAGCTATTACAACTTGCACTTCATTTTAAAAATACACAGCTGCTTCAACTTGCAAGAGGCAGATTAAAAACCTTTGCCTTTTTGTTCTGCCAAAAGTTAAATTCTTTCGCTTCAAAAATGCGTTTATCATTGACGGGGATTTTTTAAATGTATGTTGAGACACCTGTCAATACTTAATAACTGGCTGGTTGGTTCCCATTTTCGGGTAAGTGAAGTCCTGGCAAAAAAAAACATTGAAGAGGCTGAAATGGAGACTGGCACGTAACAGCAACCCATACAAGGTAAGGCCAATTTTCATGGCACAACTTTTGTCAAAATCTGTTTCAGGAATTGAAACAGATCTAGACCAGGATTCTAACCTGCGATAGGCCAGGCCTAGGGGATTAGCAGTGCACCACACTGCACTACCCCTTGGCAACAAAAGTTGTATCATGTCAATGGGTCTGAGGCAACACACTACAACCTGGCATGAGGTATGTGGAACTCCTGTATTTTTCAGCCGATTCCGAATGCACACTTCATTCGATTTTTCGTTGCTCTTAACTACAGGATTCACTATTCGATTCATCGTCAACACTTCGATCATTTTACTGCTATTCCGCCATAGCTACATGAAGAACTCGCCATTCACTATGACAATGACAATGCCCTGGAAAGCCCTGAAAATATTCTTGGTTTTGTCAGGCACCCAAATTTTTGCAGCATAAGTGCGCACCCCACCATCAACACCTTCAGATGCAGTGGAGTACTTAATAAGTAATGTCAAGGTTGCTTTGTAACTATTAAAAGAAAGAAATAAAACTTTTAACACTAAACCTGTTGTCAAGCTGGTCATTTAAAGATGATTAACACAAAGAGCTACTGCAGTACTGCATAAATAAAGAACTTTTCGCTAACAACAATTCATTGCCTCCACAGGTTCTAACACAACTTTGTGCCAACAGGTGCTTTTACTTTTCAGGGTATGACAGTAATGTATAAAACAAAAGACTGTAATATGTTCTGCTGACTTATCACAAATAAAAGAAACAAAAACCATCTGTCAGTCTCCTCATTCTCTAACCAAGATTAATTGCCTCCACAGGTACTAACACTGCTTTCCTTCAACAGGTGCTTTTTCTTTTCAGGGTATCAAACGAAAGGCAACTAACTGAATTAGCTTATAAAACCTTGTAACTACAATGAATGAAAATCAATAAAACAAAGAAAAACTCTTGTCAGTCTGCTTTTTTTTAAAGTCACTTTGCTGATGTGAAGTGCCATGTAAAACTGACTGTGATTCTGTTTCAGCAAATTTCGTATTTAGAATAATCAGCAACCACACATGACCAGATGCTATAAACTAAAAGATGATTTCGAATGAGAAGGTGAGTCATTACAAACAGGGTGTTGTTTATAAAAATTAACCTCATTATTTACTTTAAGGTTTCAGTTCCATACGAATGTGTACTTGCAAACACTGCAGTAACCCCAGCCGAAAGAGGAAGAACTTTATCAAGCACTAGATGGTGTGTAAGTATAATGACTGCCTTTTGATTTTCCACTTTTTTTTTCCATAGAGAACACTATGCTAAAGAGTTAAATAATTAATTCTGTGAGCTTTAAAGAAGTGAAAAAGAGACTTTGAAAATTGACTGACTATTTTTTAAGTATAACCTTACAAACGTTAGAGCACACTGCCCAAGATCCTCTCACATCAGAGACCGAGGGCTGGGAACATCTTGTCATTGTGCGTCCTTAAGGAGTACTGAAATTTGGAAATGAGGGTTACAGACAAAGCATGGTGGATCATTATTAAGCAAGCCCTTTTAAAGTTTTATATTGACTTTATAAACATTAAAAAAGAGAATATTTAACCAATACTTGGGATTCAAACCCATTATTACTTGTTGCAAATGCCTTCAAGTTAATTTCACGATATTCTGAACAGATACAAATAAAACATAGCTAACTTTTAAAACTTGTTTACTTGCCAGGAGCAAAATGGTGTCTCAATTCTGCAGCAATATGACCTCTAGTTTTCCTCTAACCCTGACATCGTCTTTGCAATCACAAGAGATGCAACAGCTCCACTCCGATGAACTTTTCTGTTCTCAGGGCTAAGCAGCATTTTATGACAACAATATCTTTGCACCTGTTGCTGGTACTCTATTAGACTATTAAACTCTGTTTTGAGGTTCCTGCATCTTGAGCAATGTCTAGTTGGAGTCTGAGCTTGAGTCAATCATCTCAAACAGGATTTTCCTTGTGGGGTTGATTGGAAGGTCATTCTAACAGCCTCTATCCACACAGAATCAATCAATGACTTGAACTCAGTTAATTATTTTGGCTTGCACAGGTACCATTTCTCCACTGTGCAATATAAATCTCTTCACAATCCCCTCATTTGCTCTTACAAAGGGTTACTCAGTACATGTATGCATGATCTTCATGGAACAAGATAATTGGCTTTCTGCACTAGCTAAAGCACATACTGAAGAGCATCTTTAAAAGTTCATGAGCACTACTCCAAGAGTTTCTGAGCAAAAAGGTCTTTCATTGCCTTGAAAACCATTTCTTTACAAGGAAGTTATGCCACACTAACATTTCTTTTCGTGATTCCCACAGATGCCACGCCAGGTCTACGTTCTCAATTTTTTAGAACGACCAAAGATAATTGCAAACAGAAAGTCATTATGCATGCCTGAGCAAAATAAGGAGTCTTGCATTTACCACCCTGTTGTAAATAAGACTTGCTTTGGAATTGCATTTTACCAACTTTTGCCATTTTCTTTTACCAACTCACAATAGCTGACTGTTTCTCTTTCCCATTCACTGTGAAATATTGTAAGGTTGATGGTATTGTTAAGGTTGATGGTGATGAGGTTCCTAAGGACATCTTGACCCCACAAGGAAACAACCATGTACTTTTATCTCCACCATGCAACTGCACTAAAGTGTGTGTTCTTGTTCAGTTTACAATTTCCCAAATTGCTTCTACATGTACATTGTACCATGTTTTAGTTAGCCCAAGAAGATGTAGGTGAAATCTACCCAACCCATTTCTTGTGCAAATTACAACAACTTTCAGTTGCTGACAATATTCCTTACATCAACTAAGCACTGCTGCCTTGGATCATGTTGGTAATTGACCAGAAGATTGCCTTTGCCCTTAGTGTAGGCTAATCGCTTCCCTGGAAATTCTCACAACAGGCTAATCAACTACATGTAACTAATGGGAAGAGAGGATACTTAACAAACCTTAAAAGGTCAGTGGCTAGACCTTGCTTGGACAGCCGGCCTAGAATGGAGATGTTAGGCACTTCCATCCCTCCACTAACCTGGAGCTTACCTAAGGAAAGCTGCAGTACCCTTTAGTCTTAGCACAGACACTGGCTCGCCAGAAGGCATGAGGAGAAGAATAAAACAAAAGTTGCATTGGTGGATGGGCCTTCCATGGCCAACTGCGTAGACACTGTCCAGCCAGATGCTGGCGTGTATGCTGGGATCCACTCGCCCTGGTTAGAGAGCCACCGTGGTTGATGAAGGCAATGGCAAACCATAGTTTGCTTATAGATTTGTAGTATGACTATATTGTCATGGCTACATTGGAGAGTATCAGATGTGATGACGTTACCAGGATCTTTCTTTGGTAAGCTGCCACATTGAGCAGAGGATGAACATGTGAAATCCTCCTCTTTGATGATTTGAAATGGTGTATGGAATGTAAAAACAATGTCAAGGCAATAGAAGTACAAAATGGGAAGACTGGAGAGGCAGATCTCCAGGTCTTACTGCAGTGCATTTCAAAACAAAAAAGGAGACTTCATTAGCGATGAAGTGCGTTTAATTTACTCTGGGGTTACAAGGAGAGAAAGTGCTGTTGCCCTGCTCCTGGACAACCAGGCAGGAAAGTGTGTTGAGAGAGGAGAACCTTATAATGGACTCCTGGTGGTAATGGTCATAGTAAAGAATTTATATAGCACATTTCCTATTCACATGTGCTTTTTACAAGTAATCAACTGGTGGCTAACAACGGACACCAGCGTATACATGTACAGGAGGCGCTGGCAGCCGCTATCTGTTCATTAGTGATCTCACCCAACCCATGAATGAATGAAATGAGGCCTGACCACAACACTGGGATAAACATACCCTACTCTTTGTGACACGTGTGTGGCTTCTTTTACGTCCCACAGGATTATGGACATTAAAGGGTTGTGAGACAGGATCTGTGGTTTATTGTCCTTATCTCAGAGGACTTGAAAGTCTAATTACTTGCAGATGTCATTACAAAGACAGCACTTTCTCCTGAGTTGTTTAAAGACCCTGAGTGTATGGCAGAGTAGAGGAAATGCATGATAACATTGATCAAATATTTAAACACGGACAAGGGAACGACTACGTAATAGGACTGGGGGATTTCCGTGCAGTTGTTGGTGAAGGAAGCAATGGTTTAATAGCAGGCTGTTTTAGCCTTGGCGGCAGTAATGATAGGTCAGACTTCCTAATACAGTTCTGTAAAATAATGCAGGAAAGTTATGACAGCTAACACCTGGTTTGAGCACAATTTAATGGGCTGATTCCAATTCTGATGGCAATCTGGTAATGATGAAGGTTAGCTAAGTTGAAAGTAGTAGGAAAACCAAGAGGTAAAATACAAAGAAGATCTTTGCAGAAGATTTGGATCAATATCTTCTAATGAATGCAAGTCAAAACTCATCACAGAACAGACGCAGTTAGCTCAAAATTGCACTTTGGAAAAGTGGGGAAGAGAATATTGGATACGAGGTAAGCAACCAGCCTATGAAGCCTTGGGTTCTTCTTATTTTGTCCATCAGAGCCGATCATTGAAGACAGGTTGGGAACATCACTTGTTGAGAACCCTCATTTGGCTATTGAGTCCTATAGGAGCTCTGACATCACATGTTAGAAGAGTCTTGATGAGCTGGGTTCAGTTGTCTCTCCTTATGATCATCCCTTTTCTGTTAGACTTTGGTTATTCTATTGGCTTCAAAGTAGAGGTTGCTTTTGTTTATCAGAGCCCTTCACATAACTCCTCCTCTGGCTAGTTCCTCCCAAGTTTCTTTGTCAATATCACATTTCTTGGGGTTTTGTTTCAATCGGCCCTTACACCTTTTCTTTTGGCATCCACGATTTCTGTGTGATCTCCCTTCAGTTCTGACTACAATATGACTTTTGGAATTCTTTTCTTCTGACATTAATGCATGACCTGCCCGTCTGAGTTGTGCTGTTATGATCACCTGTTCCATGCCAGTCCTATTACCTTTCTTCAGAACCTCAGT
>NC_090893.1:11171840-11224340 GCF_036669925.1 Montipora capricornis
CGGTGATGCAATGCTGTGGGAAAATTACGGTGGACGTGATTACACGCATCTCCTGAAATTAATCGCCTTCAGAGGCACAACTTTGCGCGGTATTCAAGCTGTGCGATCGAAGATGTCTAGCTTCGAATAAACCCAGATCCCACACAGCTGAGCACTTTTAACTACAACGGAGGCTAAGGTGCCCAAGGTCTCGGCGGATCCGAGCTATCGCCCAAGAACTCCTATAGACAACTTAGATCCTATAGTTGTTAATAATAAGAACTTATAAAGTAATTCCAAAGGCAAAGCTTTTCAAGTGACTTAACTAAATATCTATAGTAAAGCCTCAATGCACGAACGCGCAATGTATCTCTGGAATAGTGAAGACAAAGGCGTCATCGCGTCTGTTTTGTTGACCGACCATTTAGTGCAGACTGAGCGTGTATCTGAACCAAACGAGGTCTTCTATGTTCTCTATAGCACTTCAGTATACCCGGCCGCTCGTACCTGAAATGTACGCATACGCCCAGCGCCCTACCATAACAGCCTATCCAGCATACCTATCTGCCGAATCGTCTTAGAAAGTAATTCTAGTGCCAGAGCGTTACGCCCATTTATTTATCCGTTCTGGAGTTATCGCGGAATGCTCTGACCCTCATCACGGCCCCTCACATTGATCACACATCTGCGAAGCGAGGACTGAGAGTCTAACAAACTCGCCTTCTTAAGCGAACTTTTAGAAGACCCAAATCATAATTTTACCTGGGCCGTTACCTCAAATGAAATGAAACCATTAGGTCACTTAGGCAAAACAAAAAAGTACGTTTCGTATCCCAAGGTGCAAAAAATAGCGATACCAATCTAGTTTTGTCATTGCGAATGCCCTTCATTGTCAAATTGTAAATGAAGGTCAGTTTTTTTTATTTTATGCAAATCAATAATCGAACCTTCGGGGGGAGTATTCACTTTTAATACCTTGTAGATTTTAAGGACGGTTTACCTCATTTTAAACTTTTGTCTTTTTATATATTTGATAGTTATTATTCTATTGAACTAATCCGTAATTCAGCCGTAAGGCTGCAAACGGTTTTATTAATAAAGCTATTACTACGAAAACCCCCAAGAACTTTCGACAGCTGTTCGTTGGTTCTATTTCGAGGGCTTTCATAGAAATAGCTCGCGTCAATTACCGCAGGTATTTGGGACACCGATGAAGATAAAAAGGGACGGTAATATCAAGAGATAAAACAATTTTGCTCTTCTCATTCGAAAAAAGATTACGGCCCGTAAAATTAAAAGGAGTGGCTTTTGGCTCGCAACGCCATTACGAGGACAAGTTTGCACGAATCATTTGCCGAATGTTAACATACCTTTGCAACAGCCAAAACATTGCGAGACTCCAGTTGCAAAAAAACCGTTGCGGGAAAGCAGAATTGAGTTCTACTTTCCGGACAACCGGTTACAATGAATTTTTTAAGCATTGCGCAGTGTAACATCTGTCCCGCAACTTGTGTCCAAACGGTTTGCGGGCACTAGCCAAATGAACAGACTGTTCCTTTAACCTCATGTGATCATCAGAAACCGAGGAAACGTTGCACGAAAAACGTTGCTCAGTGTACACAACACCCATAAAAAAACTTATTTTTTTTTGCTGTGAGCACGTTGTTAGAAATGGCGTTGCGAGACAAGTGTTTACGAAAAATTGCACAGTGTTTACAGCGCCTTATCCACCTCCTGGTTTCAGTATGTATCCAATGCCAATATTTGCTTGGTTTAAGACATTTGGTGCAACATGAATATGCATTGAGAGACAATAGAAAGTAATTCAGCTTCATTTGAGCTTGATTGCCCCCGGGAAAGAGATATAAACTTATCCGAATGGTAGCGGAGGTGAGTTTTGTGCCCGTAGGCCGACCACAAAACACCTCTGTGATGTCATTGGTCTGTCGATAAAATAAGGAAATACTAGTGACGACAAGCTAAGACCTCACCAAAAACAATTTCAAAAGAAAATTTGAGCAAGGCGTCGTCTCAAATTTGTAGAGTGGTTAATTAATAATTTTCTCTTAATTTGCTGTTTACGCACGAGTAACGGACACCAGTTCGTTACCCGAAAACTCTTTTACCTTTTCGATTACCAAAATGACCCAAGTTCCAGGCGTTAACAGTTTGAACGCGTAATGTTTCTCTATTGAACAGAAATAAAGGGACATTTCGATAGAGGACAAAAGCAGAAAAATTGAAACTCGACTTCCACATTTTGTTTCTTTTTAATATGAAAACTCTTAAGAGTTTTTTAATTTCCAAATTTAGGGAAACAATGCCAGTCGCGGGCAGTTCGTCGCCATTTTTGTGGTAAAGCAATCAGAAGCAACATGAGGGAAAATAATCAATTAGCCAACCAAAGAGACGCATTTACCCCACGTGATGTTAAGTGGCTGGAGCTCCGGCGCGCTTTACGAGCTCCTGCCAAAAAAACTCTGCTTGCCCCCTCCCCGAAACGAATTCACGTTTTACTCTTTTCTCCTTCATCCTCTCCTCCCCCTACCCGACTCCAAACCAAGTTTTTGGGGACGAAGCAAGATAAAAAAACAACAGCTTCAGAATTACAGAAGTTTGAGTCAAATATGGCAGATAGATATCTTGATGGGTAAGTTTCTTCTTAAGTTTACGTCGTTTTACGGTTGGTACCCATTCGAGCGCAGGAGTTTCGCAAAACCATGGCCTGAATTCCCCTCATTTTGAACCTTTTCACGTCGTGTAACTAGTTCTCTTTTATTTATACGATGTACTTTCTGTTCCCTTCCAGTTTCAAGATAAAGTTTCGATTCGTTTGTTAAATTCTCAGGGAAAAAGAAGTTTAAAAATTCTTTCCATAATTTTTGCCAAACCACGCGACGTTGAAACAATAGGCTAAATTGTGCTAGTGCGTGAGCTCGTGACTTTTAACTCTTTCTAGCGGCAAATAAGAGAAAGAAATTTTGTGTACATTTAAAGAGTCAACTGCTTCCGAGGCAATTTTCAGGTAAAATTCTTACCACTTTTTTTTGTGATGCGCGAGACCAAATCATCATCCTAAATTTTCACCGGCAAAGTGCAGCAAAACTTGATTCTTATATATTTTTAATTAAACCTCCAAACTTTTCTGTACAAAATCCTAGAGCAACACAATGACAAACTAATTCAGCTCTTATTTTTTGTGTTTAGCATTCATTGATGGCAAACATTGTGGATAGAAGTCTATTCACGCGGTTCGCATACGGTACGTACAAATCAACTAAGTTATTCCCCCAGAAGTTTGACTTCTTGAATCCCGATGTCTTTTGCGTCACGTTTTGCAGAGATAACTTGGCTTAGTATCTCGCTTATATATACTAATTTAGTTTTTCGCTGATAATGTTGGACAGCTTGACATCAAAACAATTCTTAAGTTTTTACAGGAGTTTTAGTCAAAGCAATTGAGTGACGCCGTAAAATATATTTCGCTTTTCGTGTCCGTTCCACGTTTTCGCGGGAGAAGGATGAGAGAACACAAATGCAAGAACTTCGACTTGTAAAACAATTAAAATGTCGCGCCGCGGTATCAATCAATTTTGAAAATCACACATTTAATAAGAAATATTACGAGTAAACGTTATTCGACGTTCGATATCATCCTTATTAAGAATGAAAATTCGTTGATAATGGTTTTGAACCCATAATTTAATCTTAATATTTCTTTTGAACTGCTTTCCTATCAGCATTTTTACTGCCTAGATGGACTCGACATACGGCTCACTCACTCTATTGTCAAAATGTCATAGGCGGATCGTTTAATTTTTGTTCTCTGATTCTGAAACAAAATTTAAAGCTATTTCCTGAGCTCATTTGTGCAGAATATTCCCAGTTTTTCGTGCTAATTGCTTTTTTATAAAAACGCGAATACCCCATCTATAGGACTTTTTGAACCAAATCTCCAGAGGCAGCAATAAAAGAGAAACATACGACTTCTGGTGGACGAACAAAAGGACGCTAATGAGAGATCTTTTGTTTTCGTCCACCAACACGGCGGCGATGACGTCACGTGAAAAACTATCTATCAAAAGATTCACCGGATGGTCTTTATCACGATTATCTTGAAATATACGGTAATAATTTATAGCTGGTTTTGAATCAAGTGATAATACGGCCATGTGGGTACACAAAACAACAGCAAATTATAGCTCATGTTTTGCACTATAATAGAGTCAAATTCCCAACAAACTTTTTTCTCTATTGTTCTCTGCACCAACATGGCCGCTGTGACGTCAGGTGAAAACAATCTCTAGCACATACTTGAATTTTCAACTTGGGATGGGGGAGGAGGGTGGGGTAAGCGGGTTGCAGGGTTACCGCAATTGTAAGGGCACTCACCACACAAATGGGTTTGTTGGTTCTCTACTCTGCTTCAAGAGGTTTTTCATCCGGTACTCCGGTTTTCCCCTCTTATGCACCCGAAAACCAATAATTTATTTGATCTGCTTTAAATTCCCTTAGTTTGGTAGACTGAGACTTGATAAATAAAGTTATTATTATTATTTTTTTTAATAATCATCATCATTACTATATTGAAGTTTTTAATCTGCATTAGAAGGGGGCGTGGTTGGAGACAAGGATCAAGGCTTGAACCTGTAAATTCCAGTTGGACTCCTACATATTTTGGAGAAAAACTGAATTGAAAACCAAATGATTAGACAAAGTACAGAGTATCCCAATTGTCAAGAAAGACAGAAAGTAAAATCTTTGGCCACTTGAAATGCAAGATTAACTTTACCTTCATAATCAAAACTCTATAAGGCAACAGCATCTTGGAGATGACAAGAGGATCTAGACCTCTTTCATAATGGGGGCCAAATAAAAATTCTTTTAATTCTAATGAGCCTTTCTAGCCTCGCAACGACGTGAGGTCTAATTAACATAAAAACAGAAGAATACGGAAGTGGTCACTATTAATTTATGGAAGTGGTCTATACAGTACACTGAAATAATACAACAATTTTTAAAAAATCTACTTCAGCAGGTAAACACTTTGCTCAGAATAAATTGATAGTGCTGATAGAACATACAAGAAAGTACAAATACCATGGAAAGACAATCATTTCTCCAAGATAGCCAGATTTTATCCCTGGTCTGCATTCTCCTTATTTACACTGATTGCATTTCAGCCCCTTTTTCTCTCAAGAAAATAAGCCATGCAGATCACAGCCAAGATGGACTTTGATTGGCTTCTTCAGTCTCGTCGAATATTCTTTTTAGCATTTTTTCCTTTCTTTGGCTAAAAGGACCACATTTTTTGTATTCTAAAACTTTCACCTGAGGTCACCTGGTTGGTAATCTACAACTGGATTTCCTGAATTTGTGTTCTACCAGTGAAGACAAATAGAACATATGTAAACTAAAATCCATGTGCAAAAACAAAAAATTTCTCCACGATAGCCAGATTTTATCCCTGGTCTGAATTCTCGTTATTACACTGACTGCATTTCAGCCCCTTTTTTCTCTCAAGAAATAAGCCATACACTAATTTAGATCACTATTATTACTTCTGGTTGCACTACTCTGGCTGTGGTAACAAGAACCATTTTCACATTTTAAATCAGAACAAGTTCATGAGGAAAGGGGAATTCGCATGTACATGGCATTCTTAGCCAAACAGGTTCTTAAAAACTTTGTTCTTTTGTATGGGCAGGCTTGTTCACCAGGTCAGTAAAATTTGAGAAGATAAAGGTTATGAAACAAATGGGAGGTAAAAAATGGGAAAGGAACTGGAGGAAAATACTGAAGAAACCCTAACCCTGTATTAAAGCTATCCTTCTGCCAAAACATTTGTCAATAGCTGGGGTTGTTTCAGAATTGTTAAAACAATAACTTGTGACTTGTAAAATAAGCCTACTGCATTCCAAACAGATTAATTACAAATATTTCCTTGAGCTTGAATTGACGACAATACTAACTACCGGTAAATAGCCAAAGAGAAATGCGCGTTGACTGTATCCTATCTTGTATCCAACAAGGAAATGTCTATTTTGTTAAACTCTGCCTTGTTTCATTTGTCAATTAAGCTTGGCTTCAACAGCAAAAATTTCCAGCTACTTGCAAGCAACAATGGCCTCAAACTGTTCCATGAAAGGGCAATGGCTGGTAACATAGACTCAGTGAGATATGAGATGTGGAGAAATGAATCCAAGAAACATAATTCACATTTTTTTTCACCTGAAATCCAAAATGCTGATAGTGTTGGGTTATTTAAGAAAAAGCTTAAGGATTATCTTCGCTTGTGATCATATTACTGGTTTTTAGTTGACGAGATTTGCATGTGTGTGTGTTTTAAAAAAGAGAAAAAATTCATTACTGTTAGTTTCTAATTAACAACTAGACCCATAGCCTTTGCGGGCTACGGGTCAATAGCCCACAAGGCGAAGCCGAATGGGCTATTGACCCGTGGCCCTTGAGGGCAAAGGGTCTAATTGTTTTAGTATCACCCAACTAGTCGGACAGAAAAGGCAACGATATAGTTAGCAAATGCATGTTGAAAATATATTTACTTGGGAATAAAACGAAAGAAAACATCACGCTTTTCACTACTCAAGGACTATTATTAATAGTCCTCTAGTAGCGTAGCCAATCAAAATGCAGCATTTGCATTAGTCCACTAGTTGGGTGATACTATTTCAGCCTAATGCTTAATGTTATTTTTCAGGAACTCACATCAAATAACCCTTCTGGTTTTTTTATGAGCTTCCTCAGCACTAAATGTCTTTAATAGAATGTTACAGAATTGTAAATGATAATACTGAGAATTGCGGCAAAAATAAAATTAAAAAAAAAAGTTAAATTGAATTTTAACCTTACATTTTCAGGTTACTGAATGCAAAGAAGCCAGCATGACCTCCATCTTTGATCACAGGCAACCCAATCATCACCATAAGTCCCAAACAATAAAGCATCACAAGGGAGCCACTTCACTGGCATCCAGACCAGATCCTACCAAAATGTTTATCCTTTCACTACCTCCTGAAAACAGCAAACCCAAAATTCACCTTCTGAAACCACAGATCTTCACTTCCCAACCTGAAACAGAAGGCATTTCTTTGATTAAGTCTTTTTCACTTAAGTAAGTGCACTGTTATAGGAGTTGGGGTCTGGGGGGTGGGGGGGAGGGGGGGAGGGAAGAGGGGTTAAAATAATTAAGGTCCAATTGAACCTTGCAAAGCATACTTTACACATACACATGCATTCTGTCAGAAGTCAATAATTGGCTTCTTCATTAGGCTTAACCTAATTAATTGTAGTTGGATTAGTTAGTGAGACCTGCAGTGTGGGATGACTCCTCCCCTTATGCTCTCATTAAGTATGGGTTAATTTGCAGATCACTCTGCCCAAGACTGGACTTTGCTTGGCTTCTTCAGTCTCGTCAAATATTCTTTTCAGCTTTTTCCCCTTTCTTTTGGCTAAAAGGACCACATTTTGTCTTCTAAAACTTTGACCTGAGGTCACCTGGTTGGTAACCTACAATTGGATTTCCTGAAAGTTTTTTCTACCAGTGAAGGCAAATAGAACATATAAAACTAAAATCCATACGCAAAACAAAAATTTCTCCAAGATAGCAAGATTTTATCCCTGGTCTGAATTCTCGTTATTACATTGACTGCATTTCAGCCCCTTTTTTCTCTCAAGAAAATAAGCCATACACTAATTTAGATCACTATCATTATTTCTGGTTGCACTACTCTGGCTGTGGTAACAAGAACCATTTTCACATTTTAAACTGGAACAAGTTCATGAGGAAAGGGGAGTTTGCATGTACATGGGATTCTTAGCCAAACAGGTTCTTAAAATATTGTTTTCTTACGTGTGGGCAGGTTTGTTCACCAGGTCAGTAAAATTTGAGAAGATAAAGCTTATGAAACAAATGGGAGGTAAAACATGGGAAAACAACTGGAGGAAAATTTTGAAGAAACCCTAACCCTGTATTAAAGCTATCCTTCTGCCAAAACATTTGTAAATAGCTGGGGTTGTTTCAGAATTGTTAAAACAATAACTTGTGACCTGTAAAATATGCCTACTGAATTCCAAACAGATTAATTACCAATTTTTCCTTGAGCCTGAGTTGAAGACAATAATAACATAACAGACCAAAAGACTTTTGATTTGGCTATATCCCACCTTGAATGCAACAAGGAAAGGGCTATTTGTTCAAAATCTGCCTTGCTTCATTTGTCAGTTAAGCTTGGCTTCAACAGCAAAAATTCCAGCTACTTGCAAACAACAATTTCAAAACTTTTCCATGACAGGACAATGGCTAGCAACATAGATTCAGTCATAATTATACGAGATGAGAAGAAATGAATCCAAGAAACATAATTTAACAATTTTCTTTCACATGAAATCCAAAATGCTGATAGTTTTGGGTTGTTTAAGAAAAAGCTTAAGGATTATCTTCTCTTGTGATCTTATTCACTGGTTTTTACTTGACGAGATTAATGCGTGTGTGTGTGTGTGCTTAAAAAAAGAGAAAAATTCATTACTGTTAGTTTCTAATGTTATTTTTGAAGAACCCACATCAAATAACCCTTCTGGTTTCTTTATGCGCTTCCTTACCACTAAATGTCATTAATAGAATGTTATAGTATTGTAAATGATAATACTGAGAATTGTGGCAAAAATAAAAATTTAAATTGCATTTTAACCTTACATTTTCAGGTTATTGAAAGCAAAGAGGCCAGCATGACTTCCATCTTTGATCACAGGCAACCCAATCATCACCATCAGTCCCAAACAATCAACAATCACAAGGGAGCCACTTCACTTGCAGCCAGACCAGATCCTACAAAAATCTTTATCCTTCCACTACTTCAGTTCTTGAAAACAGTAAACTCAAAATTCAGCCTCTGCAACAACAGACCTTCACTTCCCAACATGAAACAGAAAAGCACTTCTTTGAAAAAGTCTTCTTACCTCAAGTAAGTGCACCGTTCTGAGGGTTGGGGAAAGGGGGGTTAAAATAATTAAGCTCTGGTTGAATCTTGCAAAGCATACTTTGCACACACATGCATTTGCTCAGAAGTCAATTGGCTTCTTCATTCGGCTTAACTTAATAATAATTATTATTGTAGTTAGATTAGTTAATGAAACCCATGGTACGGGATGGCTCCTCCCTTTAAGCTCCCATTAGGTTTGGGTTCCTTTGCAGGTATTTCGGTTCACGACTGGACTTTGATCGGCTTCTTCATCATCGTTGAATACTCTTTTCGGCTTTGTTCGTCTTTGTTTCGGCTTAAAGGACCGCACTTTGTCTTCCGACACTTTCATCTCAGGTCACCTTGTTGGTCATCTACAATTGGAGTTCCTGAAATGTTTCTCTACCAATGATGACTTCATCTTCTAGAAGCTTTCCTTTCTAGTTACTCTTTCCAGAGACTTTGGTTTGATGTCATTTGGATGGTCATCTACCAATGGAGTTCCTGACATTTTTTCTACAAATGAAGACTTCATCTTTCGCAAGTTCTCCCGCTTAGTTGCATGCACTGAAATTAAATTTTTTCACACGATACACTTCACTTGCCAGACCCAGTGCTGAGTCAAGTGAAGGTTTAATCTCGCAAGGTTCAACCAGACACTTACAATAATTAAGATAACAGGCCATTCCAATTTGTGGGGAGATCTCATTTGGGAACTTCCTTCAAGTTGAGTGGTCTCTGTAGTAAAACTTAACACAATTAGGTTAGGCTCGCAATGTCTGTTGTGGCTTTACCTCTTGCGTTTAAAAATGATTTTTTCCAAACGATACTCTTTAAAAACTACACTTTAGACTGGGAAAATTCAGTTTGACCAAACAAAAGTTAATTTACAATGGCAATGTGGTAACTGCTTACCTCAGCCTTGCGGGGATAGGTTAGGTAAACCATAGGTGTCAACTAAGTACTCACTAGGGTAACGCTGTGATGAGGCTGCATTCTTTCTCTTTCTTAAATTGCTTAATTAAGAGGCGACACCTCATTTACAGGCTACCCAAGGGAATTCACGGGACAATCCACACATCCTAGTCCAAGTTTTTTATAATATTATGTTAAGCATAACTGACTAAGAAGGATGCATCTGACCTGAAGACCAAGAGGAAAGGCAGTCAGTTATAGTTAGCACTCCAAGAGAGTGAGATGGGAGGATTTTTCCACTATGGTGGTGGTAACACTGAGACATTGACAATAACTATTGTCTCCTTGTTAGTTTTACCTTGTGGAAGGAACCTCCTGTCAAAAAGCCCTGCATTGCATATGGCAGGCAGTAGGACTAGTAGCATTCACATTAAACATCTGCAAATTGCAAGAATCCAGTGACACTGATCAGCAACAGTCCCAGCCTAAGTACAATCAATGGTTCTTAAGGGCACCTGTGGAATTGCACTGGAACCAGCCAGCTGAAGACCTCAATAAGCAAAATACTACTTTTGAAATGACTCGCGTTAAGTAGTTAGAGTAGCTGCCAATGAGGCGAAGACTGCTCAAAACAGAGCCGAGGATAAAAGGACATCACTTTAAATTAACCCAAATAGTTTTAATACCTATTGATACTGACAGAATAGCTATTACAACTTGCACTTCACTTTAAAAATACACAGCTGCTTCAACTTGCAAGAGGCAGATTAAAAACCTTTGCCTTTTTGTTCTGCCAAAAGTTAAATTCTTTCGCTTCAAAAATGCGTTTATCATTGACGGGGATTTTTTAAATGTATGTTGAGACAGCTGTCAATACTTAATAACTGGCTGGTTGGTTCCCATTTTCGGGTAAGTGAAGTCCTGGCAAAAAAAACATTGAAGAGGCTGAAATGGAGACTGGCACGTAACAGCAACCCATACAAGGTAAGGCCAATTTTCATGGCACAACTTTTGTCAAAATCTGTTTCAGGAATTGAAACAGATCTAGACCAGGATTCTAACCTGCGATAGGCCAGGCCTAGGGGATTAGCAGTGCACCACACTGCACTACCCCTTGGCAACAAAAGTTGTATCATGTCAATGGGTCTGAGGCAACACACTACAACCTGGCATGAGGTATGTGGAACTCCTGTATTTTTCAGCCGATTCCGAATGCACACTTCATTCGATTTTTCGTTGCTCTTAACTACAGGATTCACTATTCGATTCATCGTCAACACTTCGATCATTTTACTGCTATTCCGCCATAGCTACATGAAGAACTCGCCATTCACTATGACAATGACAATGCCCTGGAAAGCCCTGAAAATATTCTTGGTTTTGTCAGGCACCCAAATTTTTGCAGCATAGGTGCGCACCCCACCATCAACACCTTCAGATGCAGTGGAGTACTTAATAAGTAATGTCAAGGTTGCTTTGTAACTATTAAATGAAAGAAATAAAACTTTTAACACTAAACCTGTTGTCAAGCTGGTCATTTAAAGATGATTAACACAAAGAGCTACTGCAGTACTGCATAAATAAAGAACTTTTCGCTAACAACAATTCATTGCCTCCACAGGTTCTAACACAACTTTGTGCCAACAGGTGCTTTTACTTTTCAGGGTATGACAGTAATGTATAAAACAAAAGACTGTAATATGTTCTGCTGACTTATCACAAATAAAAGAAACAAAAACCATCTGTCAGTCTCCTCATTCTCTAACCAAGATTAATTGCCTCCACAGGTACTAACACTGCTTTCCTTCAACAGGTGCTTTTTCTTTTCAGGGTATCAAACGAAAGGCAACTAACTGAATTAGCTTATAAAACCTTGTAACTACAATGAATGAAAATCAATAAAACAAAGAAAAACTCTTGTCAGTCTGCTTTTTTTTAAAGTCACTTTGCTGATGTGAAGTGCCATGTAAAACTGACTGTGATTCTGTTTCAGCAAATTTCGTATTTAGAATAATCAGCAACCACACATGACCAGATGCTATAAACTAAAAGATGATTTCGAATGAGAAGGTGAGTCATTACAAACAGGGTGTTGTTTATAAAAATTAACCTCATTATTTACTTTAAGGTTTCAGTTCCATACGAATGTGTACTTGCAAACACTGCAGTAACCCCAGCCGAAAGAGGAAGAACTTTATCAAGCACTAGATGGTGTGTAAGTATAATGACTGCCTTTTGATTTTCCACTTTTTTTTTCCATAGAGAACACTATGCTAAAGAGTTAAATAATTAATTCTGTGAGCTTTAAAGAAGTGAAAAAGAGACTTTGAAAATTGACTGACTATTTTTAAGTATAACCTTACAAACGTTAGAGCACACTGCCCAAGATCCTCTCACATCAGAGACCGAGGGCTGGGAACATCTTGTCATTGTGCGTCCTTAAGGAGTACTGAAATTTGGAAATGAGGGTTACAGACAAAGCATGGTGGATCATTATTAAGCAAGCCCTTTTAAAGTTTTATATTGACTTTATAAACATTAAAAAAGAGAATATTAACCAATACTTGGGATTCAAACCCATTATTACTTGTTGCAAATGCCTTCAAGTTAATTTCACGATATTCTGAACAGATACAAATAAAACATAGCTAACTTTTAAAACTTGTTTACTTGCCAGGAGCAAAATGGTGTCTCAATTCTGCAGCAATATGACCTCTAGTTTTCCTCTAACCCTGACATCGTCTTTGCAATCACAAGAGATGCAACAGCTCCACTCCGATGAACTTTTCTGTTCTCAGGGCTAAGCAGCATTTTATGACAACAATATCTTTGCACCTGTTGCTGGTACTCTATTAGACTATTAAACTCTGTTTTGAGGTTCCTGCATCTTGAGCAATGTCTAGTTGGAGTCTGAGCTTGAGTCAATCATCTCAAACAGGATTTTCCTTGTGGGGTTGATTGGAAGGTCATTCTAACAGCCTCTATCCACACAGAATCAATCAATGACTTGAACTCAGTTAATTATTTTGGCTTGCACAGGTACCATTTCTCCACCGTGCAATATAAAATCTCTTCACAATCCCCTCATTTGCTCTTACAAAGGGTTACTCAGTACATGTATGCATGATCTTCATGGAACAAGATAATTGGCTTTCTGCACTAGCTAAAGCACATACTGAAGAGCATCTTTAAAAGTTCATGAGCACTACTCCAAGAGTTTCTGAGCAAAAAGGTCTTTCATTGCCTTGAAAACCATTTCTTTACAAGGAAGTTATGCCACACTAACATTTCTTTTCGTGATTCCCACAGATGCCACGCCAGGTCTACGTTCTCAATTTTTTTAGAACGACCAAAGATAATTGCAAACAGAAAGTCATTATGCATGCCTGAGCAAAATAAGGAGTCTTGCATTTACCACCCTGTTGTAAATAAGACTTGCTTTGGAATTGCATTTTACCAACTTTTGCCATTTTCTTTTACCAACTCACAATAGCTGACTGTTTCTCTTTCCCATTCACTGTGAAATATTGTAAGGTTGATGGTATTGTTAAGGTTGATGGTGATGAGGTTCCTAAGGACATCTTGACCCCACAAGGAAACAACCATGTACTTTTATCTCCACCATGCAACTGCACTAAAGTGTGTGTTCTTGTTCAGTTTACAATTTCCCAAATTGCTTCTACATGTACATTGTACCATGTTTTAGTTAGCCCAAGAAGATGTAGGTGAAATCTACCCAACCCATTTCTTGTGCAAATTACAACAACTTTCAGTTGCTGACAATATTCCTTACGTCAACTAAGCACTGCTGCCTTGGATCATGTTGGTAATTGACCAGAAGATTGCCTTTGCCCTTAGTGTAGGCTAATCGCTTCCCTGGAAATTCTCACAACAGGCTAATCAACTACATGTAACTAATGGGAAGAGAGGATACTTAACAAACCTTAAAAGGTCAGTGGCTAGACCTTGCTTGGACAGCCGGCCTAGAATGGAGATGTTAGGCACTTCCATCCCTCCACTAACCTTGGAGCTTACCTAAGGAAAGCTGCAGTACCCTTTACTCTTAGCACAGACACTGGCTCACCAGAAGGCATGAGGAGAAGAATAAAACAAAAGTTGCATTGGTGGATGGGCCTTCCATGGCCAACTGCGTAGACACTGTCCAGCCAGATGCTGGCGTGTATGCTGGGATCCACTCGCCCTGGTTAGAGAGCCACCGTGGTTGATGAAGGCAATGGCAAACCATAGTTTGCTTATAGATTTGTAGTATGACTATATTGTCATGGCTACATTGGAGAGTATCAGATGTGATGACGTTACCAGGATCTTTCTTTGGTAAGCTGCCACATTGAGCAGAGGATGAACATGTGAAATCCTCCTCTTTGATGATTTGAAATGGTGTATGGAATGTAAAAACAATGTCAAGGCAATAGAAGTACAAAATGGGAAGACTGGAGAGGCAGATCTCCAGGTCTTACTGCAGTGCATTTCAAAACAAAAAAGGAGACTTCATTAGCGATGAAGTGCGTTTAATTTACTCTGGGGTTACAAGGAGAGAAAGTGCTGTTGCCCTGCTCCTGGACAACCAGGCAGGAAAGTGTATTGAGAGAGGAGAACCTTATAATGGACTCCTGATGGTAATGGTCATAGTAAAGAATTTATATAGCACATTTCCTATTCACATGCGCTTTTTACAAGTAATCAACTGGTGCCTAACAATGGACACCAGCATATACATGTACAGGAGCCGCTGGCAGCCGCTATCCGTTCATTAGTGATCTCACCCAACCCATGAATGAATGAAATGAGGCCTGACCACAACACTGGGATAAACATACCCTACTCTTTGTGACACGTGTGTGGCTTCTTTTACGTCCCACAGGATTATGAACATTAAAGGGTTGTGAGACAGGATCTGTGGTTTATTGTCCTTATCTCAGAAGACTTGAAAGTCTAATTACTTGCAGATGTCATTACAAAGACAGCACTTTCTCCTGAGTTGTTTAAAGACCCTGAGTGTATGGCAGAGTAGAGGAAATGCATGATAACATTGATCAAATATTTAAACACGGACAAGGGAACGACTACGTAATAGGACTGGGGGATTTCCGTGCAGTTGTTGGTGAAGGAAGTAATGGTTTAATAGCAGGCTGTTTTAGCCTTGGCGGCAGTAATGATAGGTCAGACTTCCTAATACAGTTCTGTAAAATAATGCAGGAAAGTTATGACAGCTAACACCTGGTTTGAGCACAATTTAATGGGCTGATTCCAATTCTGATGGCAATCTGGTAATGATGAAGGTTAAGCTAAGTTTGAAAGTAGTAGGAAAACCAAGAGGTAAAATACAAAGAAGATCTTTGCAGAAGATTTGGATCAATATCTTCTAATGAATGCAAGTCAAAACTCATCACAGAACAGACGCAGTTAGCTCAAAATTGCACTTTGGAAAAGTGGGGAAGAGAATATTGGATACGAGGTAAGCAACCAGCCTATGAAGCCTTGGGTTCTTCTTATTTTGTCCATCAGAGCCGATCATTGAAGACAGGTTGGGAACATCACTTGTTGAGAACCCTCATTTGGCTATTGAGTCCTATAGGAGCTCTGACATCACATGTTAGAAGAGTCTTGATGAGCTGGGTTCAGTTGTCTCTCCTTATGATCATCCCTTTTCTGTTAGACTTTGGTTATTCTATTGGCTTCAAAGTAGAGGTTGCTTTTGTTTATCAGAGCCCTTCACATAACTCCTCCTCTGGCTAGTTCCTCCCAAGTTTCTTTGTCAATATCACATTTCTTGGGGTTTTGTTTCAATCGGCCCTTACACCTTTTCTTTTGGCATCCACGATTTCTGTGTGATCTCCCTTCAGTTCTGACTACAATATGACTTTGGGAATTCTTTTCTTCTGACATTAATGCATGACCTGCCCGTCTGAGTTGTGCTGTTATGATCACCTGTTCCATGCCAGTCCTATTACCTTTCTTCAGAACCTCAGTATCTGGTAGTGTGTCTCGCCATCTGATTTTCATGATTTTTCAAAACAGGTTAGGTGGAAATGGTTAAGGTGCTTCACATGTCTGCTGTAAGTTGTCCACGTTTCACATGCATATAGAAGCAATGTGACAACTACAGATGATAGCCAAAAAGGAAGAGAGGCGAAATGGAACAATGTAAACATGGTACCTGGTAGAGGAATGCATGGGAACAATGAACTGTGCAGACAAATGGAAGAAGTGAGTGCTACGAGGTGGGCGAGTCAGTGTAAAGCCTGGTGAGGAATTTCTAGTCTTCCTTGAAGACAAAAGGCAAACAAAAGCAAACAGGCAGACAGGCAGACAAAGGCAAACAATGAAATCAAGATAGAAAACAAAAACTATATTGGAATTTAATCACACAATTGCAAGATGAATACTATGAGAATAAACTAGATTGAGAATAAGCTGGATGAAGGATGCATTTTATAAGACAAAAAGAATTACTGACAAATGCCTTCAGCATCAATCTGGAAAAGAGAATCAAAACGATTGTCATCTGATGCACTTCATTTTTGAGGACAAGTCATGGTCAGTGAAAAAAGAGAGAGATGTGAGATGAGTCTTTGGAATAAAGAACTTTTGTGCGTTGGCAAGGAGGGGGTCATCACATCTGTTATCAACAACACAACTTAGCATGGTCCTACCCATCGGCATAGGGAGCTCCTCTCTCCTGGAAGACCTTAAACAGCAACACCCAGCAGTGGGAACTGCAAGAAATGCCCAGCCTAATGGGAGAGAACACACGCGCCACACAGAAGTGCCTGAATTTTGTATATGGGGTACAAAGGGGCCTCAACGTGGTCCTCAGGGAGTTAGCACGCCCCTGCCCCTTTTGGAGTGCTATTTCCCACTGAATTTCACGAAACTAAAAAGGTAAGCCGAAACTTTGAAAAGAAAATCGCATTTATGTGAAACACGATATGTTGGGCTGAAAGTTGCCTCTTGCCATTCTAAATGGACAAAATGTCTTTGACATTATAACTCATTTCTTTCCATTAGCTCCACACATCGATTAATTAACATCTCAAAGACGTGAGACAAGACTAAGTAAGGCAATTTCATGTTTTATTGATAAGAACCAGTTTTCTGTTTCTCGTTTCACATATTTGTGATGCTAGTTCTTCCCAATATAAATTAAACAATCATTATGTATATATTAGTAACAGAAAATTATCAAGTAAGGCTGAAGTAAAAGTAGTAAACAAATGCAATTAGCACCATATGGTGCCAGATGAAGACAGGTTTATTTCAATACCATTTAAATCACCTTTACCTGGTTGCTCAGTTTAATCATTATCCACAAAACAGCTGAGCTCTTGTGATAAATGCTGCACTTGCTTGCTAAAAAAAGACAAAGCTGTCAGACATGGTTGAAGAATAAAGATTCACAAAGTTAGGACTCAAGACAAAGCTTCATTTGTACCTCAAGTTATTGTAAAATTCCTTGTTTCATTTCTTACATGAAAATATCAATCTCATCTCATCTTAATCAGGAACAAGTAAAACTCTGTTATTACCTTTGCTTCCTACCAGGAACTCAACTGATGGACAGCCCAGTGGACATCCTCGGAAAGAACGATTTAAGATTCCACTCAGAACACATTCCACCACTGTTGGAGACTGCCAATCCACTTTACAGTATCCTTGGCTTGGTATCCTGTAAAACACAGCGTATTGCTTCTGATCAGCCCAGGCAAGTCATTTGCAGCACTTTGATGAAAGATGCATCATTGCAGTAAGTCGACTTTTGTGTGGGTTGGGGTATGGGGGGGGTTAAAATAATCGAGCTCTGGTTGAATCTTGCAAAGCATACTTTGCACACACATGCATTTGGTCAGAAGTCAATTGGCTTCTTCATTCGGCTTAACTTAATAATTATTGTAGTCAGATTAGTTAATGAGACCCATGGTACGGGATGGCTCCTCCCCTTAAGCTCCCATTAGGTTTGGGTTCCTTTGCAGGTATTTCGGTTCACGACTGGACTTTGATCGGCTTCTTCATCATCGTTGAATACTCTTTTCGGCTTTGTTCGTCTTTATTTCGGCTTAAAGGACCGCAATTTGTCTTCCGACACTTTCATCTCAGGTCACCTTGTTGGTCATCTACAATTGGAGTTCCTGAAATGTTTCTCTACCAATGAAGACTTCATCTTCTAGAACCTTTCCTTTCCAGTTACTCTTTCCAGAGACTTTGGTTTGATGTCATTTGGATGGTCATCTACCAATGGAGTTCCTGACATTTTTTCTACAAATGAAGACTTCATCTTTCACAAGTTCTCCCGCTTAGTTGCATGCACTGAAATTGAATTTTTTTCACACCATACACTTCACTTGCCAGACCCAGTGCTGAGTCAAGTGAAGGTTTAGTCTCGTAAGGTTCAACCAGACACTTACAATCATTAAGATAACAGGCCATTCCAATTTTGTGGGGAGATCTCATTTGAGAACTTCCTTCAAGTTGAGTGGTCTCTGTAGTAAAACTTAACACAATTAGGTTAGGGTCTGTTGTGGCTTTACCTCTTGCCTTTAAAAATTTTTCCAAACGACCCTCTTTAAAAACTATACTTTAGACTGGGAAAATTCAGTTCGACCAAACAAAAGTTAATTTACAATGGCAATGTGGTAACTGCTTACCTCAGCCTTGCGGGGATAGGTTAGGTAAACCATAGGTGTCAACTAAGTACTCACTACGGTAAGCTGTGATGAGGCTGCATTCTTTCTCTTTCTTAAATTGCTTAATTAAGAGGAGACACCTCATTTACAGGCTACCCAAGGGAATTCATGGGACAATCCACACATCCTAGTCCAAGTTTTTTATAATATTATGTTAAGCATAACTGACTAAGAAGGATGCATCTGACCTGAAGACCAAGAGGAAAGGCAGTCAGTTATAGTTAGCACTCCAAGAGAGTGAGATGGGAGGATTTTTTCCACTATGGTGGTGGTAACACTGAGACATTGACAATAACTATTGTCTCCTTGTTAGTTTTACCTTGTGCAAGGAACCTCCCGTCAAAAAGCCCTGCATTGCATATGGCAGGCAGTAGGACTAGTAGCATTCACATTAAACATCTGCAAATTGCAAGAATCCAGTGACACTGATCAGCACCAGTCCCAGCCCAAGTACAATCAATGGTTCTTAAGGGCACCTGTGGAATTGCACTGGAACCAGCCAGCTGAAGACGTCAATAACCAAAATACTACTTTTGAAATGACTTGCGTTAAGTAGTTAGAGTAGCTGCCAATGAGGCGAAGACTGCTCAAAACAGGGCTGAGGATAAAAGGACATCACTTTAAATTAACCCAAATAGTTTTAATACCTATTGATACTGACAGAATAGCTATTACAACTTGCACTTCACTTTAAAAATACACAGCTGCTTCAACTTGCAAGAGGCAGATTAAAAACCTTTGCCTTTTTGTTCTGCCAAAAGTTAAATTCTTTCGCTTCAAAAATGCGTTTATCATTGACGGGGATTTTTTAAATGTATGTTGAGACAGCTGTCAATACTTAATAACTGGCTGGTTGGTTCCCATTTTCGGGTAAGTGAAGTCCTGGCAAAAAAAAAACATCAAGGAGGCTGAAATGGAGACTGGCACGTAACAGCAACCCATACAAGGTAAGGCCAATTTTCATGGCACAACTTTTGTCAAAATCTGTTTCAGGAATTGAAACAGATCTAGACCAGGATTCTAACCTGCGATAGGCCAGGCCTAGGGGATTAGCAGTGCACCACACTGCACTACCCCTTGGCAACAAAAGTTGTATCATGTCAATGGGTCTGAGGCAACACACTACAACCTGGCATGAGGTATGTGGAACTCTTGTATTTTTCTGCCGATTCCGAATGTGCACTTCATTCGATTTTTCGTTGCTCTTAACTACAGGATTCACTATTCGATTCATCGTCAACACTTCGATCACTTTACTGCTATTCCGCCATGGCTACATGAAGAACTTGCCATTCACTATGACAATGACAATGCCCTGGAAAACCCTGAAAATATTCTTGGTTTTGCCAGGCACCCAAATTTTTGCAGCATAGGTGCGCACCCCACCATCAACACCTTCAGATGCAGTGGACTACTTAATAAGTAATGTCAAGGTTGCTTTGTAACTATTAAAAGAAAGAAATAAAACTTTTAACACTAAACCTGTTGTCAAGCTGGTCATTTAAAGATCATTAACACAAAGAGCTACTGCAGTACTGCATAAATAAAGAACTTTTCGCTAACAACAATTCATTGCCTCCACAGGTCCTAACACAACTTTGTGCCGACAGGTGCTTTTACTTTTCAGGGTATGACAGTAATGTATAAAACAAAAGACTGTAATATGTTCTGCTGACTTATCACAAATAAAAGAAACAAAAACCATCTGTCAGTCTCCTCATTTTCTAACCAAGATTAATTACCTCCACAGGTACTAACACTGTTTTCCTTCAACAGGTGCTTTTTCTTTTCAGGGTATCAAACGAAAGGCAACTGAATTAGCTTATAAAACCTTGTAACTACAATGAATGAAAATCAATAAAACAAAGAAAAACTCTTGTCAGTCTGCTTTTTTTTTAAAGTCACTTTGCTGATGTGAAGTGCCATGTAAAACTGACTGTGATTCTGTTTCAGCAAATTTCGTATTTAGAATAATCAGCAACCACACATGACCAGATGCTATAAACATGATTTCGAACGACAAGGTGAGTCATTACAAACAGGGTGTTGTTTATAAAAATTAACCTCGTTATTTACTTTAAGGTTTCAGTTCCATACGAATGTGTACTTGCAAACACTGCAGTAACCCCAGCCGAAAGAGGAAGAACTTTATCAAGCACTAGATGGTGTGTAAGTATAATGACTGCCTTTTGATTTTCCACTTTTTTTTCTCATAGAAAACGCTATGCTAAAGAGTTAAATAATTAATTCTGTGAGCTTTAAAGAAGTGAAAAAGAGACTTTGAAAATTGACTGACTATTTTTTAAGTATAACCTTACAAAAGTTAGAGCACGCTGCCCAAGATCCTCTCACATCAGAGACCGAGGGCTGGGAACATCTTGTCATTGTCCGTCCCTAAGGAGTACTGAAATTTGGAAATGAGGGCTTACAGACAAAGCATGGTAGATCATTATTAAGCAAGCCCTTTTAAAGTTTTATATCGACTTTATAAACATTAAAAAAAGAGAATATTTAACCAATACTTGGGATTCAAACCCATTATTACTTGTTGCAAATGCCTTCAAGTTAATTTCACGATATTCTGAACAGATACAAATAAAACATAGCTAACTTTTAAAACTTGTTTACTTGGCAGGAGCAAAATGGTGTTTCAATTCTGCAGCAATATGACCTCTAGTTTTCCTCTAACCTTGACATCATCTTTGCAATCACAAGAGATGCAAGAGCTCCACTGCGATGAACTTTTCTGTTCTCAGGGCTAAGCAGCATTTTATGACAACAATATCTTTGCACCTGTTGCTGGTACTCTATTAGACTATTAAACTCTGTTTTGAGGTTCCTCCATCTTGAGCAATGTCTAGTTGGAGTCTGAGCTTGAGTCAATCATCTCAAACAGGATTTTCCTTGTGGGGTTGATTGGAAGGTCATTCTAACAGCCTCTATCCACACAGAATCAATCAATGACTTAAACTCAGTTAATTATTTTGGCTTGCACAGGTACCATTTCTCCACCGCGCAATATAAAATCTCTTCACAATCCCCTCATTTGCTCTTACAAAGGGTTACTCAGTACATGTATGCATGATCTTCATGGAACAAGATAGTTGGCTTTCTGCACTAGCTAAAGCACATACTGAAGAGCATTGTTAAAAGTTCATGAGCACTACTCCAAGAGTTTCTGAGCAAAAAGGTCTTTCATTGCCTGGAAAACCATTTCTTTACAAGGAAATAATGCCACACTAACATTTCCTTTCGTGATTCCCACAGATGCCACGCCAGGTCTACGTTCTCAATTTTTTTAGAACGACCAAAGATAATTGCAAACAGAAAGTCATTATGCATGCCTGAGCAAAATAAGGGGTCTTGCATTTACCACCCTGTTGTAAATAAGACTTGCTTTGGAATTGCATTTTACCATCTTTTGCCATTTTCTTTTGCCAACTCACAATAGCTGATTGTTCCTCCTTCCCATTCACTGTGAAATATTGTAAGGTATTGCCCTTTGGTTGATGGTGACGAAGTTCCTAAGGACATCTTGACCCCACAAGGAAACAACCATGTACTTTTATCTCCACCATGCAACTGCACTAAAGTGTGTTCTTGTTCAGTTTGCAATATCCCAAATTGCTTCTACATGTACATTGTACCATGTTTTAGTTAGCCCAAGAAGATGTAGGTGAAATCTACCCAACCCATTTCTTGTGCAAATTACAACAACTTTCAGTTGCTGACAATATTCCTTACGTCAACTAAGCACTGCTGCCTGGGATCATGTTGGTAATTGACCAGAAGATTGCCTTTGCCCTCACACAACGTCTTGAGCTTGACAACCCAACCCATGGCCAAACCAGAGTGCAACGTGATTAAGCTTCCATTTCATCATTTTCTAAAAGGAATAATTTATATTCTATTTGAAAGTACCGATCTCTCTGCAGCTGTGGTTTCTGTTTAGGGTTTATTAGTGTAGGCTAATCGCTTCCCTGGAAATTCTCACAACAGGCTAATCAACTACATCTAACTAATGGGAAGAGAGGATACTTAACAAACCTTACAAGGTCAGTGGCTAGACCTTGCTTGGACAGCCGGCCTAGAATGGAGATGTTAGGCACTTCCATCCCTCCACTAACCTCGGAGCTTACCTAAGGAAAGCTGGAGTACCCTTAAGTCTTAGCACAGACATTGGCTCGCCAGAAGGCATGGGGAGCAGAATAAAACAAAAGTTGCATTGGTGGATGGGCCTTCCATGGCCAACTGCGTATACACTGTCCAGCCAGATGCTGGCATGTATCCTGGGATCCACTCGCCCTGGTTAGAGAGCCACCGTGGTTGATGAAGGCAATGGCAAACCATAGTTTGCTTATAGATTTGTAGTATGACCATATTTTAATGGCTACGTTGGAGAGTATCAGATCTGATGACGTTACCAGGATCTTTCTTTGGTAAGCTGCCACATCAAGCAGGAGATGATCATGTGAAATCCTCCTCTTTGATGATTTGAAATGGTGTATGGAATGTAAGAACAATGTCAAGGCAACCGAAGTACAAAATGGGAAGACTGGAGAGGCAGATCCCCAGGTCTTACCGTAGTGGAGGCAGTGTGGCCCAGTGGATAGGGCGCTTGCCTTGAGATCCGGAGATCCCGGGTTCAAGACCCGCTCTGACCACTCGTTGAATTTGTTCCTGGTAGTCCCTGGTTCAAATTCCCAGCTGCACTTGTAAATAGCCAACTAGTTTGCCTCCGGCCGGTTGGGATTCTTAACAGTTGTTGTTGTTGTGTTCCTTCGTTTCGTTGTTGTTCATTGGCCCTGAAAAGCCCCTATGGGGAGCAGTCAATTACGTATGTATTGTATTGTATTGTATAGTGCATTTAAAAAAAAAAAGGAGACTTCTTTAGCGATGAAGTGCGTTTAATTTACTCTGGGGTTACAAGGAGAGAGAGTGCTGTTGCCCTGCTCCTGGACAACCAGGCAGGAAAGTGTGTTGAGAGAGGAGAACCTTATAATGGACTCCTGGTGGTAATGGTCATAGTAATGAATTTATATAGCACATTTCCTATTCACATGCGCTTTTTACAAGTAATCAACCGTTGGACATCAGCATATACATGTACAGGCGCCGCTGGCAGCCGCCATTCATTCATTAGTGATCTCACCCAACCCATGAATGAATGAAATGAGGCCTGACCACAACACTGGGATCTACATACCATACTCTTTGTGACATATGTGTGGCTTCTTTTACGTCCCACAGGATTATGAACATTACAGGGTTGTGAGACAGGATCTACGGTTTATGGTCCTTATCTCAGAAGACTTGAAAGTCTAACTCTTTGCAGATGTCATTACAAAGACAGCACTTTCTCCTGAGTTGTTTAAAGACCCTTAGTGTGTGGCGGACTAGAGGAAATGCATGATAACATTGATCAAATATTTAAACACGGACAAGGGAACGACTACGTAATAGGACTGGGGGATTTCCGTGCAGTTGTTGGTGAAGGAAGTAATGGTTTAATAGAAGGCTCTTTTAGCCTTGCATGGCAGCAGTAATGATAGGTCAGACTTCCTAATACAGTTCTGTGAAATAATGCAGGAAAATTATGACAGCTAACACCTGGTTTGAGCGCAATTTAATGGGCTGATTTCAATTCTGATTGCAATCTGGTAATGATGAAGGTTAAGCTAAGTTTGAAAATAGTAGGAAAACCAAGAGGTAAAATACAAAGAAGATCTTTGCAGAAGATTTGGATCAATATCTTCAAATGAATGCAAGTCAAAACTCATCACAGAACGGACGCAGTTAGCTCAAAATTGCACTTTGGAAAAGTGGGGAAGAGAATATTGGATACGAGGTAAGCAACAAGCCTACGAAGCCTTGGGTTCTTCTTATTTTGTCCATCAGAGCCGATCATTGAAGACAGGTTGGGAACATCACTTGTTGAGAACCCTCATTTGGCTATTGAGTCCTATAGGAGCTCTGACATCACATGTTAGAAGTGTCTTGATGAGCTGGGTTCAGTTGTCTCTCCTTATGATCGTCCCTTTTCTGTTTAGCTTTGGTTATTCTATTGGCTTCAAAGTAGAGGTTACTTTTGTTTATCAGAGCCCTCCACATAACTCTTTCTCTGGCTAGTTCCTCCCAAGTTTCTTTGTCAATATCACATTTCTTGAGGTTTTGTTTCAATCGGCCCTTGTACCTTTTCTTTTGGCATCCACAATTACTGTGTGTCCTCCCTTCAGTTCTGAGTACAATATGACTTTGGGAATTCTTTTCGTCTGACATTAATACATGACCTGCCCGTCTGAGTTGTGCTGTTATGATCACCTGTTCCATGCCAGTCCTGTTACCTTTCTCCAGAACCAGAGTATTTGGTAGTGTGTCTCGCCATCTGATTTTCATGATTTTTCAAAACAGGTTAGTTGGAAATGGTTAAGGTGCTTCACATGTCAGCTGTAAGTTGTCCATGTTTCACATGCATATGGAAGCAATGTGACAACTACAGATGATAGCCAAAAAGGAAGAGAGGCGAAATGGAACAATGTAAACATGGTACCTGGTAGAGGAATGCATGGGAACAATGAACTTTGCAGACAAATGGAAGAAGTGAGTGCTAAAAGGTGGGCGAGTCAGTGTAAAGCCTGGTGAGCAATTTCTAATCTTCCTTGAAGGCAAACAATGAAATCAAGCTACAAACCAAAACTATATCAGAATTTAATCACACAATTGCAAGATGAGTACTGTGAGAATGAACTAGATTGAGAATAAGCTGGATGAAGGATG
The DNA here is from genome assembly GCF_036669925.1 of Montipora capricornis. Classification (NCBI taxonomy): domain Eukaryota; kingdom Metazoa; phylum Cnidaria; class Anthozoa; order Scleractinia; family Acroporidae; genus Montipora; species Montipora capricornis. The sequence continues at coordinate 11,197,192 of NC_090893.1, forward strand.
CACTTTAAAAGATAAAAAAATTACTGACAAATGCCTTAAGCATCAATCTGGAAAAGAGAATCATCAAGATTGTCATCTGATGCACTTCATTTTTGGGGACAAGTCATGGTCCACGAAAAAAGAGAGAGATGTGAGATGAGTCTTTGGAATAAAGAACTTTCACCTGTTGGCGAGGAGGGGGTCATCACATCTATTATCAATAACACTACTTAGCATGGTCCTACCCATCGGCATAGGGAGTTCCTCTCTCCTGGAAGACCTTAAACAGGAATGTAGTAAAGGAAGCACACCCAGCAGTGGGAACTGCAAGAAATGCCCAGTCTAATGGGAGAGAACACACACGCCACAAAGAAGTGCCTGAATTTTGTATATGGGGTACAAAGGGACCTCAACATGGTCCTCAGGGAGTTAGCACGCCCCTGCCCCTTTTGGAGTGCTATTTCCCACTGAATTTCATGACACCAAAAAGGTAAGCCTAAACTTTGAAAAGAGAATCGCATTTATGTGAAACAGGAGATGTTGGGCTGAAAGTTGCCTCTTGCCATTCTAAATGGACAGAATGTCTTTGACATTATAACTCCATTAGCTCCACTTATCGATTAACATCTCAAAAACGTGAGATAAGACTAAGTAAGGCAATTTCATGCTTTATTGATAAGAATCACATATGTGTGATGCTAGTTCTTTCTAATTTAAATTGAATAATTATTATGTACATATTAGTACCAGAAAATTATCAAGTAAGGCTGAAGTAAAAGTAGTAAACAAATGCACTTGGCACCATATGGTGCCAGATGAAGACAGGTTTATTTCAATACCATTTAAATCACGTTTACCTGGTTGCTCAGTTTGATCATTATCCACAAAACGGCTGAGCTCTTGTGATAAATGCTGCACTTGCTTGCTAAAAAAAAGACAAAGCTGTCAGACATGGTTTCACACTACTCTGCTTTGAAGAATCTTTTAAAGATTCACAAAGTTAGGATTCAAGACAAAGCTTCATTTGTACCTCAAGTTATTGTAAAATTCCTTCTTTCATTCCCTATGTGAAAATATCAATCTCATCTCATCTCATCTAGTCATAATCAGGATCAAGTAAAACTCTGTTATTACCTTTGCTTCCTACCAGGAACTCAACTGATGGACAGCCCAGTGGACATCCTCAGACAGAACGATTTAAGTTTCCACTCAGAACACATTCCACCACTGTTGCAGGCTGCCAATCCACTTTACGGTACCCTCCGCTTGGTATCCTGTAAAACACAGCGTATTGCTTCTGATCAGCCAAGGCGAGTCATTTGCAGCACTGTGATGAAAGATGCATCACTGCAGTAAGTCGACTTTTGTGTGGGTTGGGGTGTGGGGGGTTAAAATAATCGAGCTCTGGTTGAATCTTGCAAAGCATACTTTGCACACACATGCATTCGGTCAGAAGTCAATTGGCTTCTTCATTCGGCTTAATTAATGTAGCTAGATTAGTTAATGAGACCCATGGTACGGGATGGCTCCTCCCCTTAGGCTCCCATTAGGTTTGGGTTTCTTTGCAGGTATTTCGGTTCACAACTGGAATTTGATCGGCTTCTTCAGTATCGTTGAATATTCTTTTCGGCTTTCTTCGTCTTTGTTTCGGCTTAAAGGACAGCACTTTGTCTTTTGACACTTTCATCTGAGCTCACCTTGTTGGTCATCTACAATTGGAGTTCCTGAAAGGTTTCTCTACCAATGAAGACTTCATCTTCTAGAAGCTTTCCTTTCTAGTTACTCTTTCCAGAGACTTTGCTTTGATGTCATTTGGATGGTCATCTACCAATGGAGTTCCTGACATTTTTTCTACAAATGAAGACTTCATCTTTCACAAGTTCTCCCGCTTAGTTGCATGGACTGAAATTGAATTTTTTCACATGATACACTTCACTTGCCAGAGCCAGTGCTGAGTCAAGTGAAGGTTTAATCTCGTAAGGTTCAACCAGACACTTACAATAATTAAGATAACAGGCCATTCCAATTTTGTAGGGAGATCTCATTAATTTTGGGAACTTCCTTCAAGTTGAGTGGTCTCTGTAGTAAAACTTAACACAATTAGGTTAGGCTTGCAATGTCTGTTGTGGCTTTACCTCTTGCCTTTAAAAAAAAATTTTTCCAAATGACCCTCTTTAAAAACTACACTTTAGACTGGGAAAATTCAGTTTGACCAAACAAAAGTTAATTTACAATGGCAATGTGGTAACTGCTTACCTCAGCCTTGCGGGGATAGGTTAGGTAAACCATAGGTGTCAACTAAGTACTCACTAGGGTAAGCTGTGATGAGGCTGTGTTCCTTCTCTTTCTTAAATTGCTTAATTAAGAGGAGACACCTCATTTACAGGCTACCCAAGGGAATTCACGGGACAATCCACACACCCTAGTCCAAGCTTTTTTTAATAATTTATTATGTCAAGCATAACTGACTAAGAAGGATGCAACTGACCTGAAGACCAAGAGGAAAGGCAGTCAGTTATAGTTAGCACTCCAAGAGAGTGCGATGGGAGGATTTTTTCCACTATGGTGGTGGTAACACTGAGACATTGACAATAACTATTGTCTCCTTGTTAGTTTTACCTTGTGGAAGGAACCTCCTGTCAAAAAGCCCTGCATTGCATATGGCAGGCAGTAGGACTAGTAGCATTCACATTAAACATCTGCAAATTGCAAGAATCCAGTGACACTGATCAGCAACAGTCCCAGCCCAAGTACAATCAATGGTTCTTAAGGGCACCTGTGGAATTGCACTGGAACCAGCCAGCTGAAGACGTCAATAACCAAAAGACTACTTTTGAAATGAGTCATGTTAAGTAGTTAGAGTAGCTGCCAATGAGGCAAAGACTGCTCAAAACAGAGCCGAGGATAAAAGGACATCACTTTAAATTAACCCAAATAGTTTTAATACCTATTGATATTGACAGAATAGCTATTATAACTTGCACTTAATTTTAAAAATACACAGCTGCTTCAACTTGCAAGAGGCAGATGAAAAACCTTTGCGTTTTTGTTCTGCCAAAAGTTAAATTCTTTCAAATCAAAAATGGGTTTATCATTGACGGGGATTTTTAAATGTGTGTTGAGACAGCTGTCAATACTTAATAACTGGCTGGTTGGTTCCCATTTTTGGGTAAGTGAAGTCCTGGCAAAAAAAAACATCAAGGAGGCTGAAATGGAGACTGGAACGTAACAGCAACCCGTATAAGGTAAGGCCAATTTTCATGGCACAACTTTTGTTAAAAACTGTTTCAGGAATTGAAACGGATCTAGACCAGGATTCTAACCTGCGATAGGCCAGGCCTAGGGGATTAGCAGTGCACCACACTGCACTACCCCTTGGCAACAAAAGTTGTATCATGTCAATGGGTCTGAGGCAATACACTACAACCTGGCATGAGGTATGTGGAACTTTTGTATTTTTCGGTTTATCGTCAACACTTCGATCATTTCACTGCTATTCCGCTATGGCTACATGAAGAACTCGCCATTCACTATGATAATGACAATGGCCTGGAAAGCCCTGAAAATATTCTTGGTTTTGCCAGGCACCCAAATTTTTCCAGCATAGGTGTGCACCCAACCATCAAGACCTTCAGATGCAGTGGAGTACTTAATAAGTAATGTCAAGGTTGCTTTGTAACTATTAAAAGAAAGAAATAAAACTTTTAACACTAAACCTGTTGTCAAGCTGGTCATTTAAAGATGATTAACACAAAGAGCTACTGCAGTACTGCACAAATAAAGAACTTTTCGCTAACAACAAATCATTGCCTCCACAGGTTCTAACACAACTTTGTGCCGACAGGTGCTTTTACTTTTCAGGTTATGACAGTAATGTATAAAACAAAAGACTGTAATATGTTCTGCTGACTTATCACAAATAAAAGAAACAAAAACCATCTGTCAGTCTCCTCATTTTCTAACCAAGATTAATTGCCTCCACAGGTACTAACACTGTTTTCCTTCAACAGGTGCTTTTTCTTTTCAGGCTATCAAACAAAAGCTAACTGAATTAGCTTATAAAACCTTGTAACTACAATGAATGAAAATCAATAAAACAAAGAAAAACTCTTGTCAGTCTGCTTTTTTTTAAAAGTCACTTTGCTCATGTGAAGTGCCTTGTAAAACTGACTGTGATTCTGTTTCAGCAAATTTCGTATTTAGAATAATCAGCTACCACACCAGACCAGATGTTATAAAGATGATTTCGAACGAGAAGGTGAGTCATTACAAACAGGGTGTTGTTTATAAAAATTAACCTCATTATTTACTTTAAGGTTTCAGTTCCATACGAATGTGTACTTGCAAACACTGCAGTAACCCCAGCCGAAAGAGGAAGAACTTTATCAAGCACTAGATGGTGTGTAAGTATAATGACTGCCTTTTGATTTTCCACTGTTTTTTCCCATAGAGAACACTTTGCTAAAGAGTTAAATAATTAATTCTGTGAGCTTTAAAGAAGTGAAAAAGAGACTTTGAAAATTGACTGACTATTTTTTAAGTATAACCTTACAAAAGTTAGAGCACGCTGCCCAAGATCCTCTCACATCAGAGACCGAGGCTGGGAACATCTTGTCATTGTGCGTCCCTAAGGAGTACTGAAATTTGGAAATGACGGCTTACAGACAAAGCATGGTGGATCATTATTAAGCAAGCCCTTTTAAAGTTTTATATCGACTTTATAAACATTAAAAAAAGAGAATATTTAACCAATACTTGGGATTCAAACCCAATATTACTTGTTGCAAATGCCTTCAAGTTAATTTCACGATATTCTGAACAGATACAAATAAAACATAGCTAACTTTTAAAACTTGTTTACTTGGCAGGAGCAAAATGGTGTCTCAATTCTGCAGCAATATGACCTCTAGTTTTCCTCTAACCTTGACATCATCTTTGCAATCACAAGAGATGCAACGGCTCCACTCCGATGAACTTTTCTGTTCTCAGGGCTAAGCAGCATTTTATGACAACAATATCTTTGCACCTGTTGCTGGTACTCTATTAGACTATTAAACTCTGTTTTGAGGTTCCTCCATCTTGAGCAATGTCTAGTTGGAGTCTGAGCTTGAGTCAATCATCTCAAACAGGATTTTCCTTGTGGGGTTGATTGGAAGGTCATTCTAACAGCCTCTATCCACACAGAATCAATCAATGACTTGAACTCAGTTAATTATTTTGGCTTGCACAGGTACCATTTCTCCACTGTGCAATATAAAATCTCTTCACAATCCCCTCATTTGCTCTTACAAAGGGTTACTCAGTACATGTATGCATGATCCTCATGGAACAAGATAGTTGGCTTTCTGCACTAGCTAAAGCACATAGTGAAGAGCATCGTTAAAAGTTCATGAGCACTACTCCAAGAGTTTCTGAGCAAAAAGGTCTTTCATTGCCTTGAAAACCATTTCTTTACAAGGAAGTTATGCCACACTAACATTTCTTTTCGTGATTCCCACAGATGCCACGCCAGGTCTACGTTCTCAAATTTTTTAGAACGACCAAAGATAATTGCAAACAGAAAGTCATTATGCATGCCTGAGCAAAATAAGGGGTCTTGCATTTACCACCCTGTTGTAAATAAGACTTGCTTTGGAATTGCATTTTACCATCTTTTGCCATTTTCTTTTGCCAACTCACAATAGCTGATTGTTCCTCCTTCCCATTCACTGTAAAATATTGTAAGATATTGCCCTTTGGTTGATGATGATGAGGTTCCTAAGGACATCTTGACCCCACAGGGAAACAACCATGTACTTTTATCTCCATCATGCAACTGCACTAAAGTGTGTGCTCTTGTTCAGTTTGCAATTTCCCAAATTGCTTCTACATGTACATTGTACCATGATTTAGTTAGCCCAAGAAGATGTAGGTGAAATCTACCCAACCATTTCTTGTGCAAATTACAACAACTTTCAGTTGCTGACAATATCCCTTACGTCAACTAAGCACTGCTGCCTGGGATCATGTTGGTAATTGACCAGAAGATTGCCTTTGCCCTCACACAACGTCTTGAGGTTGACAACCCAACCCATGGCCAAACCAGAGTGCAACGTGATTAAGCTTGCATTTCATCATTTTCTAAGAGGAATAATTTATATTCTATTTGAAAGTACCCATCTCTCTGCAGCTGTGGTCTCATGTAGGGTTTATTAGTGTAGGCTAATCGCTTCCCTGGAAATTCTCACAACAGGCTAATCAACTACATGTAACTAATGGGAAGAGAGGATACTTAACAAACCTTAAAAGGTCAGTGGCTAGACCTTGCTTGGACAGCCAGCCTAGAATGGAGATGTTAGGCACTTCCATCCCTCCACTAACCTCAGAGCTTACCTAAGGAAAGCTGGAGTACCCTTGAGTCTTAGCACAGACACTGGCTTACCAGAAGGCAAGAGGAGCAGAATAAAACAAAAGTTGCATTGGTGGATGGGCCTTGCATGGCCAACTGCGTATACAATGTCCAGCCAGATGCTGGCATGTATCCTGGGATCCACTCGCCCTGGTTAGAGAGCCACTGTGGTTGATGAAGGCAATGGCAAACCATAGTTTGCTTATAGATTTGTAGTATGACCATATTGTAATGGCTACATTGGAGAGTATCGGATCTGATGACCTTACCAGGATCTTTCTTTGGTAAGATGCCACATTGAGCAGGAGATGATCATGTGAAATCCTCTTTGATGATTTGAAATGGCGTATGGAATGTAAGAACAATGTCAAGGCAATAGAAGTACAAAATGGGAAGACTGGAGAGGCAGATCCCAGGTCTTACCGCAGTGTGTTTCAAAACAAAAAAGGAGACTTTATTAGCGATGAGGTGGGTTTAATTTACTTTACTCTGGGGTTACAAGGAGAGAGAGTGCTGTTGCCCTGCTCCTGGACAACCAGGCAGGAAAGTGTGTTGAGAGAGGAGAACCTTATAATGGACTCCTGGTGGTAATGGTCATAGTAATGAATTTATATAGCACATTTCCTATTCACATGCGCTTTTTACAAGTAATCAACCGTTGGACATCAGCATATACATGTACAGGCGCCGCTGGCAGCCGCCATTCATTCATTAGTGATCTCACCCAACCCATGAATGAATGAAATGAGGCCTGACCACAACACTGGGATCTACATACCATACTCTTTGTGACATATGTGTGGCTTCTTTTACGTCCCACAGGATTATGAACATTACAGGGTTGTGAGACAGGATCTACGGTTTATGGTCCTTATCTCAGAAGACTTGAAAGTCTAACTCTTTGCAGATGTCATTACAAAGACAGCACTTTCTCCTGAGTTGTTTAAAGACCCTTAGTGTGTGGCGGACTAGAGGAAATGCATGATAACATTGATCAAATATTTAAACATGGACAAGGGAACGACTACGTAATAGGACTGGGGGATTTCACTGCAGTTGTTGGTGAAGGAAGCAATGGTTTAATAGCAGGCTGTTTTTTAGCCTTGGTGGCAGTAATGATAGGTGAGACTTCCTAATCGAGTTCTGTAAAATAATGCAGGAACAATATGACAGCTAACACCTGGTTTGAGCACAATTTAATGGGCCGATTCCAATTCTGATCACAATCTGGTCATGATGATGGTTAAGCTAAGTTTGAAAAGAATATGTGGTAGTAGGAAAACCAAGAGGTAAAATAGAAAGAAGATCTTTGCAGAAGACATGGATCAATATCTTCAAATGAATGCAAGTCAAAACTCATCACAGAACAGATGGAGTTAGCTCAAAATTGCACTTTGGAAAAGTGGGGAAGAGAACATTGGATACGAGGTAAGCAACAAGCCTACGAAGCCTTGGGTTCTTCTTATTTTGTCCATCATTGCCGATGAAGACAGGTTGGGAACATCACTTGTTGAGAACCCTCATTTGGCTATTGAGTCCTATAGGAGCTCTGACATCACATGTTAGAAGAGTCTTGATGAGCTGGGTACAGTTGTCTCTCCTTATGATCGTCCCTTTTCTGTTTAGCTTTGGTTATTCTATTGGCTTCAAAGTAGAGGTTACTTTTGTTTATCAGAGCCCTCCACATAACTCTTTCTCTGGCTAGGGCCTCCCAAGTTTCTTAGTCAATATCACATTTCTTGAGGTTTTGTTTCAATCGGCCCTTATACCTTTTGTTTTGGCATCCACGATTTCTGTGTGACCTCCCTTCAGTTCTGACTACAATATGACTTTGGGAATTCTTTTCTTCTGACATTAATACATGACCTGCCCGTCTGAGTTGTGCTGTTATGATCACTTGTTCCATGCCAGTCCTGTTACCTTTCTCCAGAACCTCAGTATCTGGTAGTGTGTCTTGCCATCTGATTTTCATGATTTTTCAAAACAGGTTCTAAAGGTGGAAATGGTTAAGGTGCTTCACATGTCTGCTGTAAGTTGTCCATGTTTCACATCCATATAGAAGCAATGTGACAACTACAGATGATAGCCAAAAAGGAAGAGAGGCAAAATGGAACAATGTAAACATGGTACCTGGTAGAGGAATGCATGGGAACAATAAACTGTGCAGACAAATGGAAGAAGTGAGTGCTAAGAGGTGGGCGAGTCAGTGTATAGCCTCGTGAGCAATTTCTAATCTTCCTTGAAGGCAAACAATGAAATCAAGATAAAAAACAAAAACTATATTGGAATTTAATCACACAATTGCAAGATGGATACTATGAGGTAAAACTAGATTGAGAATAAGCTGGATGAAGGATGCATTTTATAAGAAAAAAAGAATTATTGACAAATGCCTTCAGCATCAATCTGGAAAAGAGAATCATCAAGATTGTCATCTGATGCACTTCATTTTTGGGGACAAGTCTTGGTCTGCGAGGAAAGAGAGAGATGTGAGATGAGTCTTTGGAATAAAGAACTTTTGTGTGTTGGCGAGGAAGGGGTCATTACATCTGTTATCAATAACACTACTTAGCATGGTCCTACCCATCGGCATAGGGAGTTCCTCTCTCCTGGAAGACCTTAAACAGGAATGGAGTAAAGGAAGCACACCCAGCAGTGGGAACTGCAAGAAATGCCCAGCCTAATGGGAGAGAACACACACGCCACACAGAAGTGCCTGAATTTTGTATATGGGGTACAAAGGGGCCTCAACATGGTCCTCAGGGAGTTAGCACGCCCCTGCCCCTTTTGGAGTGCTATTTCCCACTGAATTTCATGACACCAAAAAGGTAAGCCAAAACTTTGAAAAGAGAATCGCATTTATGTGAAACAGGAGATGTTGGGCTGAAAGTTTCCTCTTGCCATTCTAAACGGACAAAATGTCTTTGACATTATAACTCCATTAGCTCCACTTATCGATTAACATCACAAAGACGTGAGACAAGATTAAGTATGGCAATTTCATGTTTTATTGATAAGAACCAGTTTTCGGTTTCCCGTTTCACATATGCTAGTTCTTTCTAATTTAAATAAAATAATTATTATTTACATATTAGTAACAGAAACTTATCAAGTAAGGCTGAAGTAAAAGTAGTAAACAAATGCAATTAGCACCATACGGTGCCAGATGAAGACAGGTTTATTTCAATACCATTTAAATTACCTTTACCTCAGGTGCTTATATAATAATTACACTTACCATACTGTTGGAAATGGATAGAAAATGCTGCGACTAACGGGGCATTACTAAACAGCGAAACGAAACACTAAAACACCATGTAAGACCCCACCATACATTGAATACTAACTGATAAAGGTTGGATTTGAGATTAAATACCGTTTAATAGAAGTTACGGGGTTACAGAAGACAAGCTAAGTTACATACATACGTAGCCTTGCACATAGTTATGGTCTAACATACTTAGCCTTACACATGGTAACACTGGTAAAGTCAAGACAACATACTTAGTCTTACATGAAGTACTTACTGACCAACCCTTAATTAACCCATTGACTGCCCATTGACTTGACTGGTTTGGACATCAAAGGGTTAATTAATTGTTAAAAAATATTGAAATGGCCAGCATTAGACCATATTTGCATTCTCAGTATTGCACTGGAACTAAAATCTTGGACAAAACTCGTCGGGAAAATGTGACGCTCTAATTAGTCTGTGTGATAAAGATTAAATTCTTCCTAGTTTCTCCCCTCCTCCCATTTCCAATATTGGTTTAAAAAACGGCCAAAGGCTTGCACAGTATTTTGCATCAACATTGGTATGGGGTTGGGGGAAAGGACTAATATATTTTGTGACAGCATTATGTCAAATGACACTTAAGCTAGAATGTTTCCCAAGACATTTGTCCAAGATTGTAGGGGAATATATTAATGGGAGATAGTTTTTCAGTGAGTGATTAACCCATTGACTCCTGGGGGTTCCCCATTGCCGAGCAAAATCGTCTGGTGTTAGACAGAGTAAAATACCAAGTATGGCTGGTTCAGGGGTGAATGGGTTAACCCATTGACTCCTGGGGGTTCCCCATTGACGAGTAAAATCGTCTGTCATTAGACAGAGTAAAATACTAAGTATGGCCGGTTTAGGCTGTTTTAGGGGCAAATGGGTTGAAAAGTATTTGCATTTGAACAGATTCGCCTGCGTTAGCCTATACTGCAAGCTAGTTTCAGTCCAATACTGAGAATACAAATATGGTCTGTTGTCACAACCCATTGATCTTTGTCTCCTCAGTGAACCAAGCAAGTGCGGAGTAGTAGTGTGACTTCCTGAAACCATGTGATCTCACGTTTCTGCCATGAAGAAAACAATTTCTAACAGAGACTCGATCCGTAAGGCCAGAAAAGCTTTTTTAATTTTAAAAGACAGGACACATGATGCCAATGGTCTTAATATCCGCGAAGAAACGTATTAGATTTCAGTTTCTTATTTTGAGTGATTTCCGTTATTTTTCCGTGACTCTTAGTATTTGAATTCAAATTCGTTGTAACTGCCATGTTTTATCACATTTTTCCCAGTATTACATCAACATCCATTTACTATATATATATGTACATAGAAGCAATTCAATGTAAACTCTCATTTTACCTGAAGAAGGCAGGTTTGGCCAGCCGAAATATAGTACACCGCTAAAATCAAATCTACATTGTATCGGCTCTTGCTTAAAATATTTAATTTATTTATCCCCACAAGGATTTGAACTGTAAGCAACAGTTAGGACAACAAGAAATTCACAAAAAATTGTAGAGGGCCATTTCATTTAAAATCCACACCCCCCTGTTGAGGAGATTTTCTGATGGGTGTAGGCACTTTGATCTCCTACTTCTTAAGGGGTGAAATTCGCACAATCTCATCAACAGGATGGGGGGGGGGGGTGTGGATTTTAAATGGTATGGCCCAGTTGCTGTACTGTGTTGAATTGGCTGGTTCAGACAATCAAAACTATGATCACAGGGCACGTTCGAAGGTCCCGACTTGTAAATTGATTGCAGTTGCAAAATGCAGCACAGCCTACAGTGCAAGGCGTTTGCTCAATTGGCTTGCTAAACCGTCTCACTATTTGGCGACAATTCAGAGCTTTCGCTGATTAAAAAACGCTAGCGATTTCGTTATCCTCATACAAATACTAATTTCGCCAATAAATGGTTAGGTGCACTCTTTTCTGTCGTCTTCTTCACGTATAAAATGTACTTTAGAATGCTTCAAAGATAAATACATGATCAATTTCAACGCACATCGATCACGTTTTGCAGTCTGTGAACCGTGCACACATCATTTCATATTCCCTCTTAAACAGCTCTGACAAATTTAATACTTACTCGTGTTAGGAGTCTTGCCTTTAAAAGCTGCATGTTCCACTTCCACTTTGATTTTTAGGCAGAAGAAGTCGCCATAATTCTCGATTTACTAATAAAAGCGGCGCGCATACTCGCGCGCGTCTGGTCATCCTCGAGCTGAAACTGGGGAGAGTTCCGCTTACATTCTTCTTCAATGGTAGCAAGAGTTTAGCAAGAGTCCATTACCCAACATTAATATTAACATGAGGTTTGTCCCCATCAGCGTCTGAAAAGTGCCTATTCCCAAACCAGGTTTCGCGGGATAATAAACAATAGACCACATCGGCTAACTCAAAGTTGTACCCAATTCAAATCTCCCGGGGCTAAGGTCCTTTTTTTATTTGTGTATACCCGTGCTGTATTTGCATTACCGGTATGCACCTATCAATGTTAAGGCCGAGGGAGGGTGGGGGTGTGGCGTGGGTGGGGTTTTTGACATTTTCATTAAAAACAATTCATATTCCCCAACCCTGGGACAAAATAATTGGTCAAAAGTGACTTGACGATTTATATGTCTCAACATACATCTTAAGAAGTAACCGTCTGTCACTAAGAAACTAAATATTTTAGGCAAGAACCGATACAACGTAGATTTGATTTTAGTGGTGTACTATATTTCGGCTGGCCAAACCGGCCTTCTTCAGGTACAATGAGAGTTTACATTGAATTGCTTCTATGTACATATATATATATATATATATAAGTTGAATAGACAGAAGAAGATGCGAACTTTTCTCGTTTGTCTTTTAATGCAGGGACGTTTCGCCCATTCGGGCTTCTTCAGCACTGCGAATATCACTGCTTGGATGCTTTTGTAAAGAAGAAGCGTCTTGTATCCTTTGGATCCTTTTCTCTAAGGCATCATCGTTGGCAAACCAACATCGTCTACACATCTATGTATATATATATATATCTATGTATATATATATAGTAAATGGATGTTGACGTAATACTGGAAAAAATGTGATAAAACATGACAGATACAACGATTTTGAATTCAAATACTAAGCCACTGATCCAACGTACACCGACAGGAAGATTGTCCACAGTTGGCTTCAAAACTCTAGTCACTAAGAATTTATTTCAGTTATGTGCTTGTTTAGCCTCATGTTTGTCACCGCAGTTTGCGTTCTATTTCTAATTAAACTTTCTCGTCTATATTACTGTACTTAATTCACACAAAAAGTTGAACTTATGACTACAGAAATTCGCGCCTTAACTTGCTGTGAAAAAGAAGTTGAAGTGAACTCGGAAGTATCAACATGTCAGCATCGATACCAATGTTACTTAAGTTCCCTTTTATTTTCTTCAATCTTTCTGGCTTAGTATTTTACTAGTAGCCACATGTCCTTTCAGGGGGCTATTTACGTTGTATCGCTTCCTCAGTAGTTATTTTGACCACAACTGGCGAAGGGCACTTCAATCGTGTCACATAGTAAAGTCGGCGCTTATTGAAACCAGTCAGGAAGTACACGCTCGTATCCTCAAACCTAGGTCCTATAAGATTGTTTTTCCGATCCGTACTCTTCTCCTAAGCGACTGTCGAAAGCATTTCAATAATCCGAGATTACTATAGTAGTCCCAACTAGTAATAACAATAATTCGAAAATGTCAGTTGTATATAGCGCAAGCATTGCCATCAAGATGGTTTATGTTAATTTCAAAGAAAACATAAAAAGCAAGGTGACATAACGTTAACCCGGTGTGGCCAACACAATGCACACAACCATTTAACCCGGTCAATTGTTAGCTGATGAGGCCCAACAAGGCCGAATCAGCTGTCCATGGCTGCTTCAATCTCGACCCCAGAGCTCTCCTCTGGACTGAGGGAGAGAAGAGCTCTGGGGAACTCGGAAACAAAGTGTGTTCTCATTGGTTTTCGTGAGGAACAGTCAAAAGCGTCTCTAATTGGTGCATTCATGTTAGCACAAGGAGTGAGCAGGCGCCGTAAGGTTCAAATAGCCAATTCTTGGCTATAAAAACCCTACGGCGCATGTTCTCCTACTTAGAGTTTCCCACAGAGTTTCCCTTGGGTCGATCCAAGGCTCTGGTGACGAGAATGTGGCTGCTACTGAATTGGGTTTTGTCAACGGAGTTGATAATGTAAATTGGCCACCGTACAGAGATTCTAAAAGCTGACGTTTCGAGCGTTAGCCCTTCGTCAGAGCGAAACGAGGAATTATGGGTTACGTGTAGTTTTTATAGTAGAGTAGGAGCTACGCTATTGGTGGTAACATGGCAACGTGAAAAATAGGAATATATTAGTTAAATGAAAAGCGTTCGTTAATACCGTGAGGATAAGGGTGCCGATTTTGAAGATGAATTTTTGTTCCAGATTCTTGCGGCTTTCCGTCGTACCTAGATGTAGGGAAAGGCCGCAGATAGCCATGTGTTTGTTGGAGTGGTTAGGGAGATTAAAATGACGAGCGACTGGCTTAGATGCATCTTTGTCATTCTTCTCAACTTCGCGAAGGTGTTCGCGGAATCGGTCACCTAGTCGTCTACCTGTCTCGCCAATGAATGATTTATTGCATAACGTACAGGTTATGCAATAAATGACATTTCCGGAGGTACAAGTGCATAACCTGTACGTTATGCAATAAATTATACATTCAGCTATTAACTAACAATGCTGTTCTTTATTTCACAAAGACTTTCACAAAGACTTTAATTAAGCCTGCGGATTCAAATATCGGTAGTAATAGGTTGCATTCATGACATAGTCGCGAAAATTCTCGCACAACTAAGGGTTCATGAAACTCAACCTGAAACATAATCGTTTATTTATTTAATTTTTTTTTTTGAGGGCATTTTTTTTGTAGACAGAAAGCTTTTGCTTTTGGTCTAGGTTCCTCATGGATCAGGAATCATTCCGTGCCAAACCTCCGATTCCCGAAACTATCTTGTCATCTATCTCACCCAGTTGAGCACTGTTGCCTTCAAGTTCCTTGAACTGAGGATCAGGAAATGTTCGTAACTCGCGTGCGACACCGCTTTTGAAGCCCACCGTGATAGTGTTTGTTTTAAACGTTCATAGGTTTGACCTTCGCAAGGAGTGTTGCTTGAATTAATAGAGGATTCAGTCAGAGTACGCCTCACCAAACTGAACATCTTCTTTTCAGGTGTTGCTGTATTGCTTACCAATCTAACCCGGGTAAGTCAATCTAGGAAATGAAATGTCTTGCAGGGAACACATGGAACACGTGGTTTTCATTAATCTAGTTGAATCGATTACTTCCACGGATGCTTTGAAAGCATTCAGGTATTGATTTCAATACATTTGACAAAAATCTTCGAGAAAACCTGTTGAATTCCTCAAATGAACTCTTGACATTTCTACTGACCGAAATGTGGTCAATACATAGACATCTTTTGAGAAGAAGCTGCAGCATCATGTATATTAATTAATCTACGTTAAGATGGATTACAATAATCCTCTTAAACGCCACGTCGGGATAGGCTTTTGTATATTATACTAGCATTTCAATACACAAATGCCTGAAAATACCTTGGTTGGTCCAGCCTCAATTTGTTAAGCATAGTGCGTGATATTGTTAAGTTCAACTCAATGGCACACACAGCAAAGCCACTGTTTAGCGAGTAGGTACGACAAATTTATTTTTCCTCGCTTTTTCAGTGGTCTTTCGGTCTCTGGGTAAATCAAAGGTCATCAAACTCATTCTTGGCTCCATTACTAGCTGTACAAATCATTATGAGTGGAACAAGGACAGGTAGGAGGCGTTCGGTGACATTGACCTCTCTAGAGCCATTTTTAAGGAAACAGAAAAGAGATCGCCTTCGCACAACAAGCATCAATTCCATCGCATCAGGTATCGCGAGCTGTGATACTCGGCAGCGATCTTCGACATGGCACGGGGCTGGGGATGAATCACCGACAGCTGATTTGAACTACTTGAGTAAATTTACTCCTCGATCCGACGCATCCAACGATATTGCTGATTTGGAAGATTTTAAAGGAGAAGTTGAATCCCAAGAGGCCATAAAGGATATCATAACAGAGGAAATGGACAGATCTCTGTTTGACTGCGAGTACAACAGCGAGAGGTGCGGGATTCAGTGCACAGAAATAAGTCAAGCAGTAGAGTCCAGAGTCAAAGCGATTACTCCTGAGCAAACCAAGGTACTAGCAGTAGTCTTTATTGGAGAAATACGAGATCAAGGCATTGAAATTACTAGTCAGTGTTTGTGGGATCCCGAGGCAGACAACTTTGTTTCTGCAAGCTTCAGGAGCAAAACACTATTCGCGGTTTGCACTGTTTTCACAGTTCGCTTCTAAAAATAATTGAAAAAAAAAAACTTTTCAGAAACAATATTTCTTCTATTTACTCTGGTTGCGGGTAGTTAGAGTTGGCTTGCATTCATGATTGGTTGCATTTAGTCCGGTTCAGAAACGTGAATTATTGCTTCTCTGTTTGTTCATTTCAGAGTTTCACTTTCGTTGTCTTCAGTTAGGTTTTATTTGAAACATAGTTTAGGTATTGGTAGCCGGCTTTTGCTACCATTCATCGTTTCATGAACTAGAATTGCTTGTTTACAGATATGTGACATAAACTGAGCCAAATTCCATGGCCTTGAGTTACGACGAATGAATGATGGGTTGGCAGTCCAAAACCCGGGACAAAACGGTGGTGATTTTCACACGATATAGGATGAAACATTTTTGAAGACACACTTATATCAGATTTTGTAATCCAACAAGTGTTTGATCGTTTAGCCGGTGTTTGTAACGATTCAATCAGTTTAGTTTGCTCTCAGTGTGGTATAAATTCTATCAATTGAAGGCAAATGAATATTAAACTTGCAAACTAACTTTTCATAGGAATTGCATTTGCGAGATCATATAATGTTATGACATTAGCTGCTAATTCAGTCGGATAAGCTTGGGGTTAATAATGATTGGGGAAAAGTGGTTGGGTTCTTTACGAAACGTACTCGGCCAACATATGGCAAATTTATTCAAGTTTACCCAAAGCCCGGTAATTGTCAGTCGTAGGTTAAATTTACTGAATATTACGTAACTCAATAACTTTAAATACTTATTTATAAATGAAAGCACGCGGAACCGAAAGCTGTAATAACACTGTAATAGAGCGGTTTTCAATTAAGTGTCGAGAGTAAATTAGCAAATTACTTTGGATTTGCATTGCTTCACTCAGTGATTGGTTCAAAGTTATGGCGACACTTTTTCAACCAATCAGAAGTGAAACCAAAACCAAAGCGTGCACATTTTCCCGCGCTCTGTGTCGGCTACGTGTAATTACTTTGAGTTTTGATTGGTTTACTGGATTGTCTCCGTCCTTTTTGATTGGCCAAAGTAATTACTTTGGTTTTGGTTTTACGACACTCATTTGAAAACCGCTCTAATAAAAAGTAATTACTCAGTTGCAATAGCTACGCTTGGTGATTGATTTAAAAAGTCTCGCTCCAGTTTATCAACAAATGAGAAAAAAAAACCCCAAAACCACTTTGAGCAAGTTACACAGGATTGCTTCGAATTTGGATTGGTTCATTGCGCTGTTTCGACCTGCTGTGATTTTGCTGTGATTGGTTGAAGTAATAACTTTGATATTTGTTTTAATTGTTTTACAACTC
Organism: Montipora capricornis; assembly: GCF_036669925.1. Lineage (NCBI taxonomy): Eukaryota > Metazoa > Cnidaria > Anthozoa > Scleractinia > Acroporidae > Montipora > Montipora capricornis. Next base: position 11,214,560 of record NC_090893.1, read on the forward strand.
TCAATGTGTCAATTGACTTAGTGCTGGGGTTCTCCCACCAATTTGGCGCGAGTTTGATTCCTAAGCTTTCGTTACACGAGAGTCTCAATAGGGTTAACCTTTAGCCGTGAAAGGGTCAAAATTTAACCGTTAGGCGTAAAAAAGCTTTAAATTTGACCTTTAGCAGTGAAACAAGCTGAAAAGGGTTATCCTTAAAAATAAATAAATAAATAAAAAATATATATATATAACTAACTGCAGACAGTACTGTATATATATATACCGTAGAATGAAGAAATGAAACCCATCCTGTAAATCAACTGATTAATTGTGTCGAATGAAAAACATGAAGAATTGCCCTGAGCGGGATTTGAACCCACGTCCCCCTGAACACCGGTAGGGTGTGATGACCACTACACCATCAGGACAACCACGCTGGCAACGCAGCTATCGAGATAGTGAATTGGCCTAACGTGAGTATCCCGGGATTCTTTCACGGGTGAGATGGGAAAGCCTAAACCCCTTCATAGCCTTAAACCTAAGGATCGACTAACGATTCACAGGCAAACACCAACTTAGGCATCAGCTAATCAGAGGGGTCAAGTTAATGATGCAGGCTTATTATATATAATATATATATTTTTTTTTTTTTTTTTTTTTTTCACCTTCACCTTCACCAGTTCCCTGGTGCGGCGCGTAGGGCCTCCACATGAGCTTTCCATCGATTCCTGTCTTGCACTGCAGTGCGCACCTCTCTCCAGGACTGCAACCCTGCTTTGGAACTCTCCTATTCTACTGTGCGCCGTCAGGTTGTTTTTGGCCGGCCTCTCTTTCTCTTTCCTCCTGGGGTCCATGTCAGGGCTGTAACACAGACATTGTCAGGTTGTTGTCTGAGGATGTGTCCAATGAATCGCCATCTCCTTCTTCTTACCTCTTCACTCAACCTCTCCACGTTAGCCCTTTCCAGTAGCTCTCTATTACTAATCTTATCTTGCCATTTAATCTTCATTATCCTTCTCAGGCATCGGTTCTGAAACACATCGATTTTCTTAGCATCACTTTCGTTCATTTTCCATGTTTTGCAACCATACATGAGAACTGGTTTGACCAATGTTTTGGTATAGCCTGATCTTCGTAAAGAACTCCATTTGCGTATCGTTTAACTAATTAGGCTAATTACTGTCATTTCACAACGCCGGAAATGGCGAATGTGTCTTTGAAATGGATCGTACCACGCACTTTGACAGACTTGACAGCCGCCTTGACGTTTTGACAGCTCTCGCAATTTTCATGATTCGGCCAGGCTCCACATCAATGGAAATTAACTACTATATATATAGTAATGTAAACACGGGTAATTAACAAGAGGTCATGGGCTACTGATAATTATTAAAATTTCAGTTAACCGTAACGGGAAAAATTTAACCGTTAGCCTTAAAATGTTTAAAATTCGTAAAAGCCACTTCCCCATTGAGACCCTCTTAGATGTGGGTTGAGTTGGTTGGTTCTCTGTTCGGAGAGGTTTTTCTCCGGGTGCTCCGTTTTCCCCTCTCCTCAAAAAACAACCTACGATTTGATTTGATTTCTGTACAGCGGTGTTCCCAGTCTGTGCCTCAACGCTAAATACAGTTGACACTTTCATGAAGTTCATGATCAGGTCAAAACACTCAAACCACAGGAACGCTGCTTGTATCAAAGAAAAATGGAAGAGAAACAAACTTGTGCATGACTCTAAGTCCGGCGAGAATCGAGCGAGAGACTCCATGGTGGGAAGCTGATGCAGCAGCCGGTTCAAATGTTGCGGAGCGCGAGAGATTTCGAGGGGCGCGAGAAGTCTGGGGCGGGGGAAACGGAGGTTATGTATGGTAAATATATTGTACCGTACCTTTAGATACTTGGTTTAAATGACGCACTTTGGTTGCTTGAGGTGTTTGAATTGCTTGGGTGGCTTGAGTTGAGGCAGTGTGGCCCAGTGATTGGAGCTCTTGCCTTGAGATCCGGAGATCCCGGGTTCAAGACCCGTTCTGACCACTCGTTGAATTTTATCCTGGTAGTCCCTGGTTCAACTTCCCAACTGCACTTGTAAATAGACGACTGGTTTGCCTCCGGCCAATTGGGATTCTCAACAGTTGTTGTTGTTCTGTTCCGTCGCTTCGTTGTGTTTAATTGGCCCTAAAAAGCCCCTATGGGGAGCGGTCACTTAAGTATGTATTGTATTGATTGGGGACCGTACCTTGGGTTGCTTGAGGTGCTTGTTCACACATTCAACACTTTCGTTTCATTCACATTCACGTTCACAGAGATGCCAACCTATGGAGATCTAAAATCTCGAGATTTTTTTCCAGCCGGTCTCCCACTCCCCTCTCCTCCCCCCCCCCCCCCCCCTTAAACGCACCCACCCCCCAGCAGCTCCTTCAGAATACAAGAATATTCTGCCGCCATTGTGAATTTGCGGGAAAGCAGGGCACTTATGTCTAGAATTTTTATTGGTTAATCGGAGATCCAATCAATCAATCGGTTATATGGCTATGATAGCTTAAGAAAGTGATTTTGTTTAGTTCTATTATCGTGTGTTTGAATCTCTGAGATAAAGAAGTGCATTAAGAAACAATGAAACGAGTTTGAAAAAATCGATTTTGCAATTTGAGTCTAGAATGGAGAAACGTCTGTGAATAGTTCAGAGTCGTTTTTATCCGGGAGATTTAATGACCCGTACGGGAGACCGGGAGATTCGTTCCGTATCCGGGAGACTCCCGGATAATCCGGGAGAGTTGGCACGTATGCATTCACACGTTACTCCTTCAACTAGAAAAACAAGTGCCATGCAAATCAGATCGTAATCAAACTCGCGCCCATTGCTACTGTGCATTTTTTCGCGCATGTCACGCACACGTCATGCATCGAAGACCACGAAGGTAAACAAACATGGCATCGAGCCAGTCTTTTCTTTTCGTAGATCACTTCCTTTCCTGATTTTGTCCATTTTAACAAAAAAAAAACTGTAGGTGAAAACTAAGTAAGCCAAGCAATGTAGGTCCCCATACATAACGTATCTACCCAATTCCCAAGGGGGTACCTAAGGGTAACGGAGGCTCTGGGAACGAGATTGGAAACAATGGACCACAAACACCCAGATTTCCTTAGCGTGATGTTAACTTGTGAAAATTGGGTTCTGCTTGTTCCAGATGTGTTCGTGCAAATCTTCATGCATACCACGAATTATTCTCAATAAAGTCTGTCAATGACATTTAACCTTCCCCATAAGTAGCAATATTGACAACATCATTAATTCCCGTCTTCACCCTAAAGGCCTCCTTTGTAACACAATGAAACCCATTGGAGCGGATAAAGTACAGGAAATAAGAAGGGAATTTATGCTCCTGTCAGGATCAAAAGGTTTAGCAGTGGGCGGAAATAAGTATTCCTTTTTACGTGGATAGAGTTTAAAACCTAATCTCACTTGTGTTTAATTTTGAGCGAATGTGACTTGAGTATAGGTCAAAGAGCCTAGACAGATCAATTACGGCAAAGATTTTTATTTCGTAACGAAAGGAATAGGAACCGGCGCCGATGATGCCGGCAAGTGATGTTTCGAGCCGAAGAAGCTCGATGGCTTTTACCGATGTTCAGAAAACAGCGGTAAATATACTTGATCCTAACGCAGCTAGGCAGCGTACATATTCAGCAAGTTCGTCGACGAAGCCTGCAGCTCACCGAAGGTCCGTGAATATGAATGCAAGGACGCAACAATCTGGACAGGTCGATTTACAAGCTCCAGGACCGCGACTTGCAAACACGTACAAATTGTGTCCAGATGCGGAGAAACGATTCAGATCCAAGGATGTAAAAGATATCATCGACAGTGTATTGGAAAAGCGGTTGAGAGGAATGCCTTATGATGCCGACAAATGCAGGTCTCTGCTGCCGATTATAGTAGACGAAATCAAAGAGAAGGTCAAATTGCTGGGGTTTGAGAGATTCAAGCTTGTGTGTCTGGTGACCATCGGTAAACTTAACAATCAAGGGGTACGAGTGGCCAGCCGGTGCTTATGGGACACTGCTACGGATCGCATGGCAACATCTTCGTTTTGTAGCGATGATCTGTTTGCATCTGCTGTTGTTTTTGGTATTTATAGAGAGTAGAATTTCAGTTTGTGTCTGAGTACCGAAGGGGATTGGATTTCTCATAGACGCTGAAATTAAACTGTGTGCTTCAGCCGCATATCTTAGTCATACAGCTCTACAAGTGGTTTTTAAGGTACGTATTTGGAGAAAAATATCGGCCACCCGGAGGTCGTTTTGATAGACCCTTGATAGACTTTAAACAACATAAAATTCTATTTTTTCGCTTCCTCAACCAATCGACAGTGTTCAAAGTGTGTTGCAGGATCACTCTGGCGTGAATAGTCAAACAATCAATTATCGTCATCATTTGATTTATAGAGTGTTTACAGTGTTCTTAGCGGTGTGCCATCATCTTTGGTAAAGTTTATTGAGTTGTGCACTGTGTGAAGGGTTAAATCCAAGTTGTGTTTATTCTAAGTCAATCGACAGCAATGTGAAATTATAAGCAGTGGGATTAAAAAAAGCTATACGCAAACCACTCATAGTTTCCATGGGAACTGTTATGGACTTCACCCTCAGACGTGAACTTCAGATGAAATCGTGATTAGATGACTCCAATTCATTTTATACCATAGACATTGTCTATTTGTTATTATTTGTAGGTAAAAGATGCAGAGTATAACCGGCATAAATATTTATATTTTAAGCACCCAAAAAAAAGATTGTGCAATGCTTAACTGAGATAAGTAGGAGTTCTTGTACCTTGAAGCTTGCTCGGCTGATATCAAATTGTTCTTTCGCTGAAAAAAGTTGGAGACGGCTCCAAGCGACGATTGGGTCCTGCGCAGTTAGAATTCGTCAAACATGTGATTTCAACATTTGTGATATATCACGCCCGCTTTAAACACTATTATGGCCATTGATGCTTGATAGAAGAAAGCTTATTAGGTCTGAAAAGCCTATTTACGAAACCATTACACAGGAAAATTGTTGAGGTCGGAGACATTAGCGTTGGAGGAGAAGTGACGTCATGTGCTTTTTTCCTCGCTGAAGAAGCCGATTTGATGGTTTAATACACTTTTTAATGATTCGACCGTGAAATGGTTTGAACGGAATCTAAGACACTTTTCGTGACAATTAATTCATGCTTAAGAAATACTTATTGGTCTGTGAAACTCCAGTAGATCTTGGACCTATTTTGATAAAAGCAGCATAAAACGTAAACCTCTTCGAAAAGAGACTGTCTTCCTCCGCAATACCAGTTGGGCTTGTAGTTCCGAAAAAGACCAGTTAGTTATTTAGTCACGACCAAAAAATGGCAATCTTAACTCGATATTCAAAGAAATGACAAGCACGAAATGTCTCAGTTTTATTAGTCTCAGTTTTATTAGACTGATATTCTGGGAATATAGCATTAATATTATTTTACATGCTTATAAATTCATAACATTTAATGGAGGGGGGACTCATGCATGACCTCTTCCTTCCCCATGTTTGATTAATAGTTTGTTACTCTGTAACAATTTACAATGACATTTAGTAATGTATTCGCGTTCTCTTATCAACTTTATTGACAATTAGATGTGTCGAATGCTTGTCAGTTTTGGAGTCGCTTGTTTAGTTAAACGCCTTCGTGGTAGAAGCCTTCACATTTGATTTGACTTGGTTTAATTTTTAAGATTTCGGTTTACAGTGTCCCCGAGTAGTACTCCAGCGCCCAGAACGACTAGACACTTAAATGAAGTTCCTTTCCTTTCATTTCTTCTTTTTCTCCTTTTTCGCTAAACAGGGAGCTTTGGCCAGGTTCTTACTCACTTTAGGTAACGTTCATAGAGCTTTACAAACTTTAAAATATCGACCACTTAAGACTACTTTAGGTCACGCCATAACTCTAGGAAATCGTCTGAACGCGAGTAAATAGACCTAATCGGCTAACTCAATGTTGTACCCAATTCAAATCTCCCGGGACTAAGATTCTTTGTGTGTTGAAATTGCATGATAATGTAGAATTCATATTGAAATGATATGGAAATACCTGGAACAAAACGTTTTATTCCCAAAGGGTTTGAATTGGGTACAACATTGAGTTTGCCGATTAGGTCTATTTCGTGAGCATGAGCAAGTATTTATCGTATTTTTATAGCCGTGTTTCCATAGCAACTGCATTGAATCACCCAAGTATTCGTCATTGACAAATCTGTTGAGAACAATGTTGAGAACAATAAGTCATCTCATTGCATCATATTGGAGCAGTCATCGTTGTCACGCGAGGATTGAAGACCTTTTTTGGCGAATCGCATGAGCTGTAACCATGAGTCTGTCATACAGTATCATTTAACTACGCATTCATTTCCACACATATGCGGCTTTAAACAGTCAAAAAATAAGCTGTCTTCGATTCATGTCCTTCTACTTCTTTGATTATTGAAATGAAGATTGTCATGGTCGACTAGTTGCATGTAATTATTTTTAAAAAGGTCGTAAACAGGGTGTATCTTTATGATTAATAGCTTTTTAACCTTTTCATATCGATATAACCAAACGAAAAGTGAGCTTGAACAAGAATTTTGTCACGTTTGCCATAAAACATGACAACCGCAACTTCTGTGCCATCGTTTGACAAGTTTAAAATTTACAAGTCTTTGCAAACTTTAGATGAAATATGGTCTCGATGAATGTAAACAGCTTGGCAGCCTTCGTGAGGTCAGTTAAACTCTCAGAAATAATGGCTTGAGGGTTAAAAAAGCATTTCGTTGTTGTCGCTGAAAGCAGTTCTTGTTGACAATCTCAGTTGAATCAACATCGTGGTTGCATGTTATTGTCTCCAATGCACTAACATGTGTAAAATCAAAGTACCATTTTACTCTGTTTCTCTAAAATGGACGTGATTAAGTCTCGCCTGAAGGACCCTGTATAGACAGTTCTCGCCTTGGCTTCTTCTTACTCGGGAATAGGAGCGTGAATAAACCCCTTAATCGCTTTGTTCATCTTCTCGCGCTCTAGCCCTTTCTTTGCGTGGATCCCGTACACCGAAGCAACAGCGATCAATTCGTCGCTCTTGTAAACATACTCAGCAAAACCGTCTTCGTCGATTGCTGCTACACTTTCATCCCAAGCGCAGCCACTTTGCAACGAGGGCGCGGGTTTAATCCTCTTCGTGACAAGGCAAGTGCAAACCAGCTTGTACTTCTTCAAATCGAGAGTAGACACCCTGTCTCTTATAATACTGACGAGCTGTTTCGTTAGCACGGAACATTCCTTGGCTTCATATATTTTGCCTTTCAGTTTAGTCTCCAGCACTTCTTGAATCACCTTTGTCACTTTATCCCTCACAAATCCGTACTGCAAGCGCGCTTTTTCTGGATCCACCGGAAGCGATCGAGAGCGACTTCGCAACGGATAATCAGCATGTGTCATTACAGCAATCCCTTTATCTTCGTCCCTTCCTTTCAGACGCTCTTTTGCCTCAAACAATGAAACTTTTCTTTTTCTGGCCGCAGTGTTTTTTGCAAGAGTTATTCCCTCAAGTTCCTGAATCACTTTTCTTGTAGAAATTTCGGACTCCATTTCAAAACCCGTTTCTCTATGGATCCCCGCCTTCTTCACACCTCCTTCTCGGGTCAAATATCTTGATACTTTCGGGTTCTTCGTGAATTAAAGTATTCTTTTCGGTTCCGCTCGATGAACAAATCCCTGCAAAAGCGCGTCTCACGCAATATTAATCGTAATCACGATATCCCTAACACTGTGGTGTTGGACACGCAAGTAACGTCAGCGTTTTACTTAATTACGTTACATGGTTCGATCTGCCCTCTTGCTAAATTGACAGTATACGTTGTTCATAGATTTCGACCAAGTAAACAAAATTCTTTCGGAGATTACACTGATGCTTTTCGCATTGTGTGGTTAGAGTGTCCTTAAATTAATTGAAATTGCGACATTGTCGCGAACTTGCTTTTTTCTGGCATTGATTTTACAAAGGACAATATTGGACTGGCTATTGCAAGTCAGTAGGAGGACCTGCCTAACAACTGCCTAAAATCTCTTTCTTTATACGTTCCATCTCGGTTTTGGTTTCTGTTACTGGTAAGGACTGATCACGCAGTGTTTGACCTATCAGTGTGTTTTAAACGGCTTCTTTTGAAGCCTTTGTTGCCCTTAGGTCCAATGCAGTAGTTATTTCAGCGAAGTTATGATTTGTACTTTTGGAGCTCTATGAGTGCCGCTTTCATGCCAAATTAGAACAGCAAACGACCGCCAGTTCTTGTATCTTTATTTCGTACAAAGAGAAATCGGAAAAACAACTGAACAGCATTTATTTCTGAGTAAAGAACTACGATAACGTCATTCTCGTTCCCAGAGCTGCGATCCTCTTGGCCAGCGCCTCGGATCGAGAGCTCTGAAACGTAGGCTCAAAAGTTGCCCCCTTCCTGATGCATAACTCCTACTCGAGTTGTTTTTTGAATAGACATGAGATATCAGTTCATTAACCCCCCAAGGGAATGGAACCACCACTTTTGATCTTAGAAAATTGCAACGATTCATTTAAACATAAGTTAGCTTTATTTCAACTTCGAGTTTCAGTAATAATGAGGAACTTTATTTGGGTGCCACTTGGGACCTCGTGTCCTATTTCTTTGTCCTCCTTGGGATTGTCATCGCTCAAAATGTCAGAAATAAATAAATAATAAAATAAATAAAAGAAAGGGGTGCTAAACACCCCCGCCTCGTATGTTAGCTACACCATGCTGACGAGGCCCAAAAGGCCGAAGCAGCTGTCCATGGCTGTTAATTGACCGGGTGAAATGGTTGTGCGCATGCATGATGTGTTGGCCACACCGGGTTGGTATTAGCGTGTGTCACCTTGCTTTTATTGATGTTCCATACTTTACAGTAATCATATCAAATTAACTTAAATCAAATTGTCTTGGAGCACGGCGAAGAATTGAACCAGGGGCACACTTGCGGGGATGGAGAGTGCTCTCACTTCTTTGCCAGCCCTTCTACCCGAGAGGCACTAAGCCCAGCCCTACTCAAGGACGGTGCCTACTATTGTTACTGCGCATACTTTCTGCGCATCTCGAGATACTCGGATTTCCTATGGGTGGTGCTTATTTATGCAGGGATATTGTTGCGCGGTTCAAAACTATGCGGAGAAAGCAAACTTAGCAAGTGCTCTTGGTATCCAAAACGAAAATTGGGGGCATAACCATGCATTTTTCAGAGATAATTAAGCTTCAATTTGGAAAAGAACACCATACATTTCTTTGTATTTTGAAGCTTTTTACAGATATTGTTGATTAATTATCTTTGAAAAATGCGTGGTCACGCCCAATTTTCTTTTTGGCTTTCAATAACACTTATTAAGATCTGCTTTTCCCGCATATTCAATAAACCGCACAAAAATACCTCTGAATTAGCCGGTGAATTAATAGGCACCGTCGTTAATCAAACAGAAACAGAATAGGGCTCCGGAACCAAAACAGTGGCCGAAAATTTCATGCATTCCTTTTTAGCTTGCCTGCAATCTTAATAGTTTAATGGTCCCCCAAAAAAGGCAGTGGCTATTCGTACGGGACCCGTACACCGACTTACATTTGCTATTCATACGGGAGCATCTCTTCTTAGAATGATTATTACAGGTTCTAACTGTAACCTTGAACGACATAACCACGCAGTTATTGAAAGCTAACCGTTTAACAATAGGCGCTTACACTTAATTACTGTTTAACAGCGC
>NC_090893.1:11226840-11245175 GCF_036669925.1 Montipora capricornis
AGCGCTTGCTTTTTTTATCTGAGAGGTCAAACGTGCAGCAAATGTCTTCTTTTAAAACTGAGCAATCTTGTGAGACGCGTCTGTGGAAACTTTAGCGTTGGTTTATGTTGAACCTTCCTACATACGTGTTGTCACATGTTTGCATGAGAATTCTATGTACCCCTTTGTTTTTCAAGTTCCATTTGTTTTGTGCTTTTTTTTTTTGTTTTAATCAGGAACACTTTTCTAACGTGGCTTGTGCAACACTGAGGCTCGAACAGAAAGAAAAGGTCTGTCGTCTTTTCGTGGAATTTGGAGTCGTTGGCTTTCGCAAATGAAGTTTCTGATTCCTGTTTTGTACACGAATTGTTGACATGATCAAAAGCTTCGCTCTCGGTTTCTCCTGGACATCCGGCCATACAATATTTTTTGAGTGACGAGAATCACTTACGTAATAGAAAACTGGAGTAGTGATCGATGTGTTTACACAACCATGAATAACAAGCAGTTTCTTGATTAATTTAAGATCTGTTTCAGCTTGACCTTGGGTTTGCCATGGTATCTGGTGCTTTCATTGTCTGTTATAGAAACGATGAAAAAGGACGGTTTGTCGAGGAGGCAGCTGTACTTGTATTCGTGTTTGCACATGTGTTCGTCATGTTTTCTTTTGTTTTGTTCTTTGTTGGCAAAAATGAGTCTCTTGCAAGAGCACTAACAGGCATTTAATCTTTTCTAAGATTGCAATAACATGCTTTGTTATGTCCCTAAAATAATTTCATAGTAGTGGCGTGAAAAGCGAAGAATATCTGTCGCAGCACTTAAAGGACGTTGCCTACTGGCTAGTTGTTATTGGGCAAACGTTCTGCGCGTCTCGAGATACTGACTCTGTTTTTTTGTCGGTAGTGCTTACTAATGCAGGGCTATTTTTGGACGGTTTACAATTATGCGCTGACAGCAGAACTTAGCAAGTTCTCTTGGTATCAAACGAGAGTATTGGGGGTAACCGTGAATTTTGTAGAGATAATTTAAAAGGTTTAAGTTGGAAAAGAACGCCATAGTATTACATTGCTTTGTATTCTAAAGGTCAGCCTTCAAGCATTGCGTGCCGTAGGAACAATTTTCATATATGAAAATCCCGCCAAAGCTGAAATTCATCCAATCAGATCGCTAAAACGATTAATTATCTTTGAAAAGTGCGTGGTTACCCCCAATGTTCTTTTTTACTCGTGGAAGACTCGTGGATATATGAGAGAATCTATCAAACGGAAGAGACAAAATAAAGAGTTCAGGGAAAAGAAAAACAATGCAAAACACCAAAAAAGATCTGAAAATATTGAAGCAGCAAGGGAATATGAAAAGCAAACATTTCACAAGGGTAAAGCCTCCAATCCAAAACATATCAAAGAACTAAACAGAAAAGCACAGAACCATTTAAGGAAAGCTATGCAGAGCTCGAGCCAAAACCAAGCTGAAATTTGTCAAGGTCAAGACTCTATTAGACATTCCATGTCAAAAGTGATTCAGTCTTTTCGTGATAAGATAACACATGGCCCTGAATATATATACCCTTGCTTTGATCAGTTATAGTTCAGACTATTTTTCTCTAAGTGTAACAGTATCAAACATAGTGACAAATATTCGCAAGGTTTGTTGGAGGAATGTATAACTGGCACAAAAAGTGTTAATAAATACTGAATGGATCTGCTCTACTTGCCCAACCTGATGACATTAACGATATGACCTGGCAACGAAAATCAGACCTTATTCAAAATTACCCTGTCACCTGTGCTAGGAACTTTGAACACATGGTACAGCTCTTTATTGAGGATGTGTTAAAGAGTAATCTTATGCCTATTGGAGAAATGGTAGACTTCTTTTACCGGGTTGAATTCCAGCAAAGGGGATCACATCACATTCGTGCATTATTTTGGGTATCTAGTTGCATATGAAAGCCCCCTTCCCACGTGCTGTTACACAATTATCCAGCTGTTATATCACACTGACTAATACAGAAAGAAAACTTCAGCCCGCCAATTTTAAACAATCACGGGAACTTTCATATCCACGAGTAACGACAGTGGCACTTTGATTGGATTTCAATGACACTTGTTAAAATCTGCTTTCCCGCATGTTATAAACTGCACAAAATTACCTTATTGAACCGTGGTTCTAGGATGTACAAATGATACTTGCACAGTCCAGTTGGATTTCACCTGCGCGAGTTAGCGAGATGTATAGTGATTTCAACATTCAAGAAAGCTCTGTCTCTGATAATTCAGGAAATGAGGCGAAAAAAACTCTACGAAACATCCAAGCAAAGCTCGAATCAAGTCAGCGTTGACTTTTACCACAGTATTCAACGCCAAAGAAAGTTTTTCTTATTACTTTCAGAGCGTGACCAAAATCATGACACAAAGAAAGAGCAAACGTTGTCTATAACTTTCTCGCAATGTGATTGGTTTATTTTCCAACATGGGCGTTCCTGATTGGCTATTACATTGCGTGACAGATTGACGCGAGCATACGGCAAATTAGCCAATCAGATTGCGAGATTACAAGCAATTGTGGTAAAAAGTATCTAAAAATAAGATGTGTCATAGGGCATACTCTCTCTTCCCCTTCATGTTCCCTTGTCAGTGCAGATGTTAATTTTAACTCCTTTTTTGTGTCCTTTATAAATATTGGCTTTGAGCAGATGAAAGGAAGAATGACTTCCAGTTACCACTTATAAGATTTATATAATAACTCCGTTGTTATGTCTATACTTTTGATTGATGGAGGCATTTACCCATTGTATTAATTAAACAACGCCTGACCGAAAATAGCCCATGTTGGAATATTCTATCATGTTCCCTTGCATGCATGGAGGTGGAGTTAATTGTACAATTATCCAACAGAGATGACAACATTATAATATGAGCGAGGCCCATACCAGCTTTTGTGAGAAAAAAAGTGCAGTGCTCATTATTTAGGTGTCAAGCATGTCACATGCTTTCAATAATAGATCGATCCATTACTAGAATTAAGTAAATATTCGTTGGAAAAAGTTGATTCTTAAATAAACCCGAATAACCTAGCAACCATCCCTAGTTCTCTGACGAGAAAATTATTTTCTGAAACGGGAGGCTTGAAAGCTGCTACAACGACATCGATAATTATTTTTAAACTCGTTAGAAACCGTTTATTAGAAACCTCAGTTACTCCTGAGAACATTGCTATTTATAAAAGCTGGGGCTCGTACTTTTGCGTTGAAATCACGGCTGGTTGAGTGTCACAATAAAGTCGTCGAAGGGCCTTATTTTCTTGGACTTTATCTTACCTCTGGTGTTTAGAGTCAAAACACTCATGGATCCCAAAATACATCGTCTTAGTACTGTGGACCATCGACCACCTCCGTCGCTTGCAGTTTCCGCGCCACATACAGCTGAAACAGAACAACGTGGAAGATCATCCACCAGCACTTCCCTTCATTCAAGCGTCCAAAGTTATTCTCCTGACAAGACAGAACGCAGGAAACCGTCCAGTACTACAAACCCGTTTCTTTACTCTCCTCAGAATCGAAAGGTATCGAGTAGCATATCTCCAAGATTAGACACGGACTACGCGAAACGAGTTGGCCAAAGCGAGGTTTTGCCGACTTACCGAATGGCGCCGCAATCCGACCGGAAATTTCGTCCGCATATTGTTAAGAACATCATGGACCAAGCTTTTGAAGAGAGTTTAGACGGAATCAATACTTACGATTCTGTTAAATGCCGAGCATTGACTACACAAGTCTGCGAAGATATCAAGCAACGAGTGAAATGGTTAAACTACGACCGATGCAAACTTATTTGTCTTGTACATATTGGGTCTTTGAGTGGTCAAGGGATGCGCGTAGCAAGTCAGTGTTTGTGGGATCAAAGCGTGGACAACTTCGCCACGACCACTTACCGGAAAGGTGATATTTTTGCGGTTGCGATGCTTTTTGGAGTTTATAAGGAATAAAAACTTGGACTGAACGGAGCCCCGAGTCCACATAAACTAACTGACAGTCTTCTGACAGAAGGATAAACTCAGCCACTCACTTCACGCTTGATTGGGAGGTATCCTAGAAAAAGATCAACCACTGAAATGGAAGCCAAAACTGGACTTGGCGGACTCAGTGTCCTAGTAGCAATTGATAATAGATTTATCTGGTCAAATTTCATGAATACGAGGAGCTTAGAGCCTTTACGTTTTTTCCTAATCCAGGGTAATAGTCAATAGCACTCAGCCTTGGTTTACGCAAAAAAAAAAAATCTCACTTTTTTTAATCGAGGTATGTATTTCAGCCATTTTTACAAATTTCTCACGAGCGCTACGGCCATATGACAACATCGGCGAAGTTAGGGAGGTTCCTTGATCTGTTCTTAAGTATTAAATAGCTGCTCAAGAAAGACCCTAAACAACCGATATGGTCGATCCTAATTTTTTAAAGCCTAACTTCTCATGTGAAATAGGGAACGCCGAATGTAAACTTATTCCAGTGTTCCTTGCTAACGTTTAACAAACCCCTGATTCGTCCATGTTACGGAGAACGTGTTCGCAGCAACTGAAACTGGCATGTATTTGTCTGGTTTTTAACAGTTTTTATCTCGCTTAACATTTATTTAAACAGGTAAAATAACGGATATGTAACCGTTCTATACTAATGCCTTTGGCTTTAAAGATGTGATGAAAGCGCAATAAATGCACTTACATGGCTGAAATATATCTTATATTTGTTTGCCTCCGGGCAGAAGAGTGGGAAAATAACCAAGTTGAAAGACTTGACCATTGGAAAACCCAGTTTAACCGGTCTGTAATAAATAATGTTCATAGGTTTGTTTTGTTTATTGTAATCATGATCCTATGATCATGGCAACTTGTAAAGAAAACATCAGGGACACACAACGAGAATATAGTTCTAAACCACTTAAACCTAGCTTTGTTAAACATATTTTAGTATTAAACGGTAGATATAGGCATATTTTTATCCCTTAAAAATTGTTCATCTGTTCGGATTTCCTAGCTGAAAGTCCAGTGATCCGAAAATTACATAGATCAAAACTTACCTTTTCGAAAATTTCAGCCAGAAAAAAGGCTATCGAAAGTTTTAGGTGACCTTTTTACGGTAAAAATCCGTTTAAAATGGGCAATTATACCATTTTTTAGATGTTCAAAAATTCTTGGACAGGCAGGCAAGCAAGAAAATTTTAGAACAAATCCTCCGAACATTCTAGATCTCAAATCGTCTTCCGAACAGATATTTTCCGAAAATTGACGTCGGGTGCCCCTGAAAACATTTGTCAGGTATTTACAAGGGTATCCTTGGCCTGCTGACGTAATGGCGGCCATTGTGGTAAACAGAACAATATCGAAAACGTCTTTTGGGAATTTGGCCCTATTCTTATGCAAAACGCCAGCGACATTTTTCGTTTGTTTTGTATACCAACGGGTCATAAACTGACATTGGACATTTCGTAACAATCACACGACTCAATATCCCATGTTAATATTGACAAGCTTACCGCTCTAAAAAGGAATGAAAACAGGCAGAATTACAGCTGTAGTTTAACAAGAAATAGCGTTTCCAAGCTATGCCGCACAGATCTACAGTATTTGGGTCTAAAAACCCCTTTCAATTGTTTTGCTGGGTACTACTATTTCAATACTCTAAAAAATTCAATCCTCCGGTAGGTTTTCTCGTTAGTCTAGTGGATATCGGAAACTGCAGGATGAAGCCATCGATCTGGGTTCAACTCTTTGCCTCGCCTATTGTGAATCTTCTCAGCTTGTTTAAAATCTATCCCTGGAATAGGGTTATTACACCTTTCAGGAACCCGGCAGCCTGAAGGATTGTTTTAGGATTTATTACTTTCTCTACGTGGTACATAATTTGAGAAAATTGTAATGGTTATGATTAATATTAAACATTGATTTAGAACATTATTAAATCCTTCTACTCTAAAAAAAATTAATAATAATAATAATAATAATAATAATCTTGAAGTAAAAAACGTTCTCTGGTTAAAAAAAGGTTAAAAATATAAGCTTTTGGCTATCAGTCTATAGCCTTTAACGAATGAAAAAAGTTAGCGCGCGGATGGAAATATATACGAAATGGAGTGCGAAATTTTCTTTTAAAAAATAGAATACAAAAAATGTGTGAAAAAAGCTAAGAAATAAAATGTAGATGAAGTCTAATTGCAGTAAAATAGAGTATTGCTTAGGAAACGGTTTTGAGTTATTATCCGCGTCAACTGTTTTAGCTGTGTGCCTAGATTCTAGTGCTTTTCGAACGCGGTAATTGCCTTTGTCAATAGCGCAAGCATTATCAAAGTCAATGGAGTGATTATTTAGCCATGCATGGTTAGCAACATTTGAACCCTTTGTGTAGTTTTTCAAGTTTCGTTGATGTTCCTTTTTACGGGTTTGGAAACACCTTCCGGTTTCTTCTATGTAGTTTTAAGAACAGTCTTTACATGGGATTTTATAAACAACATCACATTGGAGATCTGAAGGTTGTCGGTACTTTGGGGACGGGAATTGTTGTTGAAGAGTTTTGAACGGTTTGTTGACGACGCGGATTTCATGGTTACGGAGTAATCTTGTAAGATGTTCGGTTAGGCCACTGATGTAACGGAGGCATGCATAACCCTGATACGTATCTGACGTTTCGACCCATTTGAAAAACACAGAAATCAGTTCTTCTGGTGGAGGCACTGTAGGTGGGGGTGGCTTCTTGTAAAGGATGGCAGAAATAACAGACGAAGGATAGCCATTAGCTTCTAATGCGCCCCTAACGTAATTGGTTTCACCATTAAACTTGAAAACAATGGTCAAATTGCCTTCCTAGACACCTTGGTTTCCAGAAGAAATGGTGTTGTCGTTATTGATGTGTATCGGAAGCCAACACACACAGATCGATACTTGGATTTCTCTTCTCACCATGATATAAAACACAGAATTAGTACGGCCTCGACCCTTCTGTTCCGGGCCTCCAACCTCCCGAACAGTCATGAAGGAAAAATTCAGCTCATTTCCGGTTGCTGTCCGCGTCTCAAAAACGCGCGTGCTGCACCTTAATTCAATTATGTTATGTGCGCGTCCATCGTGCTCGGGGCCTGGTTTTAGATCGGCCATCTTGTATTGCTTCGTTTGATCATAAAAGCCTTTGCAACCGATTTAGGTGTTGAGTTTGCTGACCTTACTAACTGGTGTGGATCCCACCGCTGACAGGCGCACAGTACAAAGAAACCCTACAGTATCGCTAAATTTTGCAGCCATCGTGAGTACCAAACGAACTCCGACCTCCTGTTTCTTTATTCATCCACAAAAATGTGTTTCCCTGACTAGCTACGATTCGGCTGAAGGCAAATTCGATCTGTTATAGGCTTTTGCCCGAAGACAAAAGCCGCCGACAGATTACTATCCAGCTATGATCGCGTGTAGAGTAACCGCATCTTGCAAATCATTTATAGAATAAATTTACTTCTGTTTGCACCTAGATTCACTTCCCGTCAATAACTAATCGAAAAAAAAATAAATAAAACAAAACAACAACAACAACAACAACAACAAAAACAAGTTAGTTAAGGCAAGCCGGCTGATTAAAAGGAGATTATAATGTCTCCAAAAATGATGAATTTTGACTTGTTCTCTTTGTTTACTTCCCTTTTAAAGTGTCCAAAATGAGCCCAGCAAAGCTTAGACGTGAAAATGTATTTGCAATACCTCTCAAGAACCAAAGATGAATGTTGTTTGATTGGAGAGGAACTTAATTGGATCTTAAGCTTTGATCATACACATCTTTTCTGTTTGTTGAATGTTGCCGTCAAGAATTCTAATCGTATATGAAAGAAAAATACTGTTTTCATACTGACGCCTTGATATTAGACGTATATCAGATTTATCGAATCATAAGTTAGCATTTGCATTTTGCACTTTAATTACGGACAGGACATTGAAAGAAACAAAAATTGCTGTTGTAAATGAAGGAGTTTTTGAAAAAATATAACAAGACTTCTGCCTTTTCCGCCTTCTAAAAATACGAAACCTAATTCACTTGGTGAGCGACAGCTCAAAAGTCCTGTTTTTTTTCTTTTTGTTGACATCGTCGGCTCAACTTAAGGAGATAAACTTCGACACCTTATCTGGACTACTCAGTCGGAGTTAATGCCTGAAATATTGATCCGGAAAATTCAGAACTGTCCAAGGAAAATACAAGGAGGAAATAACGGTGTTAAAGTGTAAAAGTGTTAGTTACAGTCTGAATATCAGTACCCTGCGTCTTCTTTGGTTGGTAGTTTCTGAAGAAAACGAATTTTTAATCTGCATTCACTTCCGAATTACTTGGAAAACATTTTAGAATTAAGACATCTGTTGCAAGCGAATTTCATTTGATTAACAAATGATATCCTTGACGGTTTACAAACCCAATCAGTGGTGTTGCTTGAAAATTTTTTAAAAGATAAAATAAACAACTCAAGAAATGTTTTCACCTTCTTAAATAGATGAAATAATTTATTTTTTTGCGATGAAGATATACCTTAACTTGTTTTGCAGTTGACGATCAGTTATTGTTTGACCTACATGTATGTGTCTCGTGCTTTGTTGTGTTTTTCCAAGAGAAAACAAAAACGTCTTTAATTTACATCCTCCGGCTAAGAGAACTGCTGTTTTCCTGTTATCTCTAAGCTCTAAACCTTAAAAAATTACAGCTGTAGATTTTCCGTGCACGTTTCGGGAGTGCGGTTATGCCTGTTTCAGGCGATCAATTGTGTACGAGTTTATCGATTCTCTCTTCACTTAACACAAAGAGATAAAAAGTTTGATGCCGATTCTCCAGCCAGAACTCGATAAAACAAATCGATATAACAAAATTCACTGCCTTTTTTTTTTAAGTGATTTTCGAAACTGAACGAGGAAATTGAATTGCAACTGGCAACTGCTTGAATTTGAGATAAGAGCAACAAGAAATTCATTACCTTTTTCTTGCGGAACTTTTCTCGAAAAATGAAAGAAAGTAGGATGGCTTTTGTTCACTGCTTCCGATTATTTGGAGAGATGAAACTGACAACTGTCAAAGATTTGACAGTATCAAGTTTGGTGGAAAGGTCCGTACCATTTTTGTTCTCACTGACTATTCGAACCCACCCAGATCGTTGAATATCGAACGATCGCGGCGATTGACAAGAAAGCATTGTTTTGCAGACAATATTTGAACAAAACAGCCCAATAACTGGTCTATTTAAGTTGTACTTAAGTTCATCAGTCATGACTGAAGAAACGGCGTGTATACTTGTATTCCGGACCGGGCACAATATACCCCGGCGACACAGAGAAAATTATGACTTAATGTAGTTCATCCATTTCATCAAATAGGACTACAGACCTCGCCTTTTGCATTCTAAACATGAGATACATATATTATTTGTCCAATTTATTCCCTTTTCCTTCCGATGTTTTGTTACTAACTGTTGGTGAAATTCTGAGTGCAAGTAAAGTATTCACCGTAACATAACTGCATTATCACTGCCGATCGCTACTGTTTTTTTGCCTTGTTTTTGTAAACACTTCGGAACAATTGTCTCAGCATGCAATCAATTCGGTTTTTTTCACAGTTACTTTTCAGGTTTGCGCAAACATCACAGACTTGCTAAAATGCAAATAAAACCATTTCCTTTCAAATTCACAAACACGATATATTTTTTGGCTCCAGTAAAAACTCAATAATCAGTGGTGGAAAAATCCCAAGTGAGGTCAAGAAATAGTAGCATAACTTTTAAACACACAGGTATTCACCTCTTTCAAACTTTTATTTATAAACTTAAAGTCCACCTCATTACTTTTCGTATTTATTAGGCTTTTTTTCGTCTCATTCGAATAAAACGTTAAGTTTAAAATGTTCTTTATTCGTTTTCACTGATAGTCGCATCTTTGGGTTATAGCAACATAACTGCGGAACACCGTTCGATTTGGCTTATTGTACCTTTTTGTGCGTTTTGTCATTTTCCACGGGAATCAAGCTGTGTTGTTCATTCATTGCCCCTTGCGCAAAGCCAACGGTAAGAAAGGCCAAGAAAGACGAAAATGAAAGCGGATTAATATTCACACGCTAAGAAAAATTCCCTTTCTGAATCGGCTACAAAACAAAGCTTTTAATCTCTAGCCGGTGTGGAATACTGGTCAAGAAGTGTTTCTCCTTGACAGTAGACAGAACACGTAATCAAGGCCAAATAAATATCACATTTTATTTACGTTAAGAATTCTATTGTGTCGAACTCAAGTCTCGTGTCTTTTTGTTTCGATTTCAACGATTCGCGAGGGTCAAACTGAAACCTGTGGTTTTTTACTCTCACGTTCATTTTAATTCACATGTGCTAAACAACACTAAACTGTGATTATTCGATGAGTCTAGAAACTTATGACGACTTAATCTAAGATTTTCAAAAGCTAATGTAGAAACTGGCTAATACATGTACTGGAAAAAAAACCGTGAACCTTATCAAACAAAGCAATGCTCTGTGGTTACTTACATTCGACGATCTTCCCCGGAAATAGAAATCTTAAGTTTAGGAAAACGGGATCGATTTTTTAGGAGAAAGTGAAAACCAATAACTGAGATTCTTTACCCCTAAGAAAATGGTTCCACGAGACCCAAGAAGAAATGTACGAGTTCTCTATTGTGTGAAACCGTAGTCGGCGTCTCTTTTTCACACCACTGAAAAAACAGACCTTTTTATTGATACAAACACCCATATCGACGGTTCGTAATATATATATATATATATGTTAATAATGTATTTGCCATAACGTTAAAAAAATTGTTCAAAGGTCTTCTTTTCTAAACGAAACTTAAAGAACACTCGGCTAGTTTGTTTCCATTAAGTGAATTTCAGCGCGGGGTTTCGGTTAACAACGCTTTCTTTCGAAAACAATTCATTTTTTTATTGCGTGAATGATAATAGATAGGTATTCTTTCATGTTGTGAGACTATAAATTTTGTCAATTCCAGTTCTTTTTAATCGTTAAGTCAAAACTTACAGAGCCTTGAAATGAATTTTTCTATTGCCTCGGAAAATACGTTGGATACGCGTGCGTTGCAAGCTCCGAATGAGGGAAACTTATGCCTCGTCCGTCTGCATTATGACGGTCAATTTTTACACGATGACATTCTGAAATTTAGTTATTCCAGGGTTGCAACTTTAATTTAGTTTTTTCTCAGTTCAGCCTTAAATTATAATTAATCTCTGTTGTTGCTAACCTTTAAGGTTAACAAAAGAACATATTTCCATTTTAGTCTGCCAGATTACCCCGTCTTAGAAACTAGAAATTTCAATGGCGGGTAAAATTATTCATCGATTAAATGATTTCAGCACCAAAAGTTAACATCTTATTCTCCGCAGTCCTGTACACAAATTAATTTTGTATAAGTTGTAAATTTTTGACTAACCCAATGTTATATAGGCAAATTTTGGTACACAATAATTACTGACATTTCAAATTCTTTAAAATTCCACCATCCCTTAAACAGGGACCGTTAAAGCTCAAAAATTCTTGCTTGGATAAATCAGACAATATAGTGAGCTTGCCCAAACGGCAAACGTTACAGCCGCGTCCATTGCGACTTATTGCGGCATTTTAGTGCTATAAAGGGTATTTAACCTTAGAAAATATCTAAAAATCTACATTTTTGTGTGAAGATAAGCACAAAATATTAAGGTTTGCATCGTTATAAAAACTTAAACTGTCAATCTAAATACAAGTTTAATATCCTTGTATTATATATTTATATCTCTATTAATTTTACCATGTAGTTTAGAGGCTTGATTTCTCAGGGCATCGGCCTTTTGAGTAGCTGTACGATAAAAATTAACCCTCTCGTCTTATATCCTGCAGGTGTGTAGCTTGCGTTTCTCAGTATGTTTCGCAACTTGAAAAAAAAAAACCTGACCCACGTGCGGTTGTGACATTTTAATGTTCCGAGTTCAAGCTTGGCCGACTGCCGTCGCTGCTGATGCGTTTTGTTGTTGCTGTTTTGAAGCACCCTTGTTCTTCGGACAGTACTTGATTGTATGAGATTCATCGCCGGACGCCTTGCAGAGAGGACAGGTATAGGCCCGTAGAATGGGACATGTTGTGTTGCCTTCAGCATCTTTCAAAACATGACTTGAATATACCTTCTTGCTCTCGCCGTTATTTCTGCAAAACACGCAAACGTTTGCGTTCCGGTTTTTTTTGCTTTCCCGATTCTTACGGTTGCGATTAGCCACCTCACTGCTGTTTTCAACGTTTCGCTTCGAAACTCGTGTTGGCGCTCCGGGTGCAAGCGACGGCGCAGGCACCTTGGACGTTTCTATACAGAGTTCAATATCGGCGTTGCCGCCAGAGCTTGAGCTTGTTAGAGAATGATCTGATCCCATGCTGTCTACCCGGGATCTCTTGGTGTAGGTAAAATCGTACAAGCTGTCAAATCCGGGCTCCGCGCTTTCCAAATCTGCGACATTTTGGACAAGCCGTATTAAGCCAAAGTAGTCCTTAAAGAGGCGAAATTCGCTCTTTTCATCAAAACTAGCCTTCAGGCTCGTTACTCCCCGAGTGCTGATCTTTCCATGGCTGGGAAAAATGTCACCGCTGTAGAACACGCTCAGCATCTCGTCTCCCATTGTCCGTAGCTCGTGGTTCAGTGTGCGATTTATCGCGTGTATATCAGAAACTGTATTAAAGAAATAAGCCTCAGTGATCTTTCCGCGTGACCAAGGAAGCAAAAGCGAAAGGGTGGATTCAGTTTCCTCTTGTTTCGATCGCGATGATTAACTTTGTGAATAAAGCACACCGGGCTTTGAAGCTAACAAAGGGTTGGTAGCTGCTAAAGAGCGCGAGTGTTCAAATTTAATGTGTGTGCATGGAATGGCAATTATACACTGATCAGTCCACCGTACCAGCTGCCGGCCGAGAGCTTTTCAAATGCTGCTTTTGTCGCTTTATCATCACTACTTTGAATGCATTTGAAAAGCGCATTGAAAATGGATTTAAGGAGAGGCAGCGCACATGTGGTCTCATTGTCCTATAGAAAATGATCATTAGTATTAGCCAATCGCAATATTTCTTTGGACGCGTTTTGAGTGAATCTCGTAGTGTTTTCAGAAGTCAGCATTTCGGAAAAACAACGGGGTCATTTTACTGAAACTTGATTGGCCAGTGGATTCGCCCTGTCAAACAGCAGCCCGGTTTCATCAGTAATTGTTTCTAAGGGCGAGCTTAAGTGTTATTATGCATTAATTTTGCGAGACAAAACAACGAACGCACGTGGTGAATGACAGGAAAGCACGAATGTTAAAAATAGTTTTAAAAATTATCAGCAGTCTCTTCATTAGTGATTTTAGTTTACGGTAAAGAAGTCATCAAATTCACCTCAAAACGCCATGATATGTTTTGTTTTTGAATGCAGCGTTCTTAATTTCTTTGACAATTTGTCAACTTGTCTACTGAGCGTTTATTAAGTTGCGGTTAAGGCACATTAACGTAACTTGTTGTCGTTACCAAAAAAGGCTTGTAAACGGCAATGAAAAGGGCGCAGTTTCTGTAAACATCCAAGCTAATGCGCACTTTGATATTCGTTTCGAATTTCAGACATTAGCTTTGAATTTATTTGCAATCATTGACAGGCTTACCAAACTAAAATTTTGTGAGTTATTATGCCATTGCAACTTTGTGACCGTGATACTCAGTCAACACGCAGAGGTCAATCTTTCCCAAAAATTATGCTGTTTTGCGGTCTTGTTAGTTCTTGGGATGATCAGTTTAGCTAAAAGGACCAGGTAGCGAGGCGTTATCGTTGGTTATATAGCGTGGCCAATATAAGAAATAAACACCATGGTGGCAGGTGTTCCGTATGCTAATGTCCCACTTCCATTCAAAGAGCTACTTTACAAAACATTTTCTTCTTTGCGATTCAACGCGTATTGTTTAGCTTTTTCTCCTTTTGTTTCCCTCACGAAACGGTCTGTACAAATGAGAAATGGAAGCCCTGAAAGGTCAGCTTAAGAGTGGAAAAGACTAAATTCGGAATAATGAATGTTTCTCCAAAAGCTGCAGACCGGCCCATTTAGGCCCTCCATTAATTTTCATCCTGAAATTTCTCAATGCATGGTATTATTAAATATTAAAACAATGTCCCCCTTATTTTCTTTTCCTTTCAAATATCCACTATTTCCTTACTGTTTAGTATCGGTGGTTTTTTGATACATTATTAACTAGAAACTTTATCACCAGTTCACGCGCAGTCTGTATAGAATTTTAATAGCAACCCTCTTAATTTAAATTAAGTAATGGTTTTCGTTCCAAAATTCAAAGAGCCAGTTGAAAAGAAAAACGGAACATATCAAATCTCTTTGCGAAGATTTTAAGCCTCCCAGAAGTTTACGTTAAAGTTACTTCTTGAAACTGAAATTCAATTACCTTCTTTGCATAGAATTGAATTAAGAATTTCAAAAAAACCAGAACAATATCTACCTTTAAGTATTCAGTTAGAATTTTTTTTTCGGGAAATGGCAATTACTTGGCTTTTAAATCATTTTCTGTGTGTTTCATCTTTTTTTAACAAGAAAGATAATTTCAGTGTTGCATTTTTTTTCTTTGCTGTATTTAACAAAGAAAACAGTGAATGATACGGTATTATCGCCGATGTAAAAAGTACTTATGTCTTTCGTTTCCTCTATGAGCTAAGAAGTAGCTCTTACATGATTAATCGATCGAACTGAATTTCTTATTTAAAAATACTAGACTCTTTTTTTCGTTTTTGTAACTACGGCGAAAAATAGGTGTCACGATAATGCCCGGTTAAGAGTTTTAGCTCAGCAAAACTGCCTGAAAAAGGACATCGGTCAAATCTACAACAGCAGTTCATTTCAATATCGCTACCTATTTGCTTGTTGCACTGAAATAATCAAAACTTCGTGCACATAAAAGTAGAATAAATTGAATGCGGGTACTCACGGGGATCAAGTGACAATGTGCTATGAACGAGAGAGTCTAATATTCCCAATCGCATAACTATCAACCTACTGGCGAACCGTTATTGTTAATAGCAAGTAGGGTGCTAAACACTTAAAGTTTCCGTTTTTGAACGAGACAAAGAAACCAGAAACAGGCGAGGAAATCACGAAGGTGAACAAGAGGAAAATTTGGTGGAGTTATTCAAGTCCTCCTCCCCGCAAATTTCTGCCTTTTTTCTCTGAAGAACACCATCTCAATGTTTTTACTTTTTTCCGCTATCAAAAATACTTTAAGAAAAAAAGAACCGTGGGTGTTTTGTTATGTTATTGCGCATGAGAGAACCAAATTGACTTGAAAACGAACCCCGAGTCTTTCGGTAATGACTGCGAGGCAGCTGGACTGCGGACGAGCTCGGATCAGCGTTTGCGTGCAACGTCTCTTGGTATATATGCTATAATTATTCTCAAAAGCGAACCGATTTTAAGATTGTGTATTGAACATTTGTTTGAAAGGGCATATTTATGTAAATTTCGCTCCTTCAGTGTTGGACTACGAGCAGCCATCTTGCGCGTGAGGAGGAGAGGCACGATATAGAGAGATAAAATAGCCGAGCGAAATCTGGATGCGAGGAGGAGCGAGCGAAATCCAGATTTCGAGCGGCCATTTTTTCTCGTGCCTGTCTTCTCCTCGAAAGAGGGACTGCTCGTAGTTTACTTCAGTGTTGTATCGCGCTGGTGCAACGCGGTTTATGTCGGTCAGTTTCCACGACTGCGCACGACTAGCACTGATTACAACAACGTTGATCCCTTACTGGATCGTGTCGAAAAATAAAGTTTGTAAAAATCGAATTTTATAAATCCCAAATCATACGTAACAATAAAAAACGACCTATACTTTAAAAGTACTCTACATAGAAATGCATAATTCAGATAGTCGGATTTCTTGAAATTATGAGAAGTCTTTTCTTGAAAATACATGTAAATCCGTTAACTTCAGCGTGGGATGGAGTCTAAATATTGGCTTCGGATGATATATTCCTTCACCGTCGATTTTTTGATAAGACGTGTCCATTCGCCCTTGTCATACGGCGGCCATATTGTCCCGTGAGACCAAAAAAGCTTTGTTTTACCACGCTAAGCCTCGCAGTGGAAACCATGGGGGTGAGGCTTGGCGTGGTAAAACAAAGCTTTTTTGGTCTCCCGGCCGCCGTGTGACAAGGGCGAATAAGAGGGTTAGATTGAGATTATGCCGAATTATGGAAGTGTAAAATGTAAACTTCTTGATTTACATTACCTAGTGTAGGCGTCACAAAATGACTAACCAAAATAGCGATACATGAAATCCTTTTAAGCGGGACACATATTAGACACGTATATTGCTGGGTCGTCCAATGCAGTTACATACAATGACATCGAGGGCAATGTTTTACAAGAACTGATAGCACTGAGGGACGATATTTGACTCAATGAAGCAAGGGCAATTTCCTGCACTTAGTCAAGCACATGGGTTTGGAGTGTTCACTTTAACTCTCAACTTGAAAAGCGCCCGCCATATTCATGCGAGTGTGATCAGTGCGTTCAGTCAGGCAATGTCTGAGAGCGTACTTTGAAACTCAAGAGGATACAAGGAAGACGGCGTGGCTTATTTCCCTTTCGCAAACGGTCGTTGCCATTCGAAACGGTCGTTGCCATTTCTCAGAACGGTCGTTGCCATTTGAAACGGTCGATGCCATTTTTTTAGCTCTGAATTATACTCATTAGGTCTAAGAACTCAAAAGGTTGCGGTTACTGGGACTTGTGTCTCGCTGGTCATATGAGTTAGGGTTCGGGTTAGGGTTCTGTTTAGGGTGAGGCGGAAGAACCCGAGTTCGAGGTGCAGCCACTGAAGAGGTTGTCAGGGACTACCACGATACAAGCATTGAATACCAACTAGTAGTCAGAACGGGTCTTGAGCCGCACAGCGACTTGTAAAATCGCCAGCTTGGTGGCATTTTTTCTTTCTAGTTTTGTGCATCCACGGAAGTTTCTTTGTTTTCTTTATTTAGTAAAATCAAAAGCAATGTACACGAAACTGCCCGAAAACAGTCCGAAAATCAAGTAAACCAATCACGGAACTCAAAGAGAATGTGGTGAACCTCTTCAATGAGCAGAAAAATGAGGAAGCCTCGGCTTTTGTTCTTTATTAGCTGAAAATATTCAAGATCTCATGGTCTCTCCTCCACGGAGGGTAAAGCTTGGAAGAAGGAAAGAAGAAGGACCTTGGGAACACTGAGGATCTTGCGCGAGCTTTTAACCACAAATGAAAAATGTTCTTTCGCCAAGCAACTAAAGAAATAAGCAACTAATTTTACAAAATAATGACTAACAATGTCAGGCCTCGTCAGTTTCTTCAATGACTGGCGTCTTAGAAGAATCCCTGGTGTGCCTCGAAAACGAGATCCTCCTTGTTCTTGTACACATCGCTCTACGAAAAGTTTTTGCTTCAGACGACATCACTGAGTCAAACTCAACTCGATCAGAAACAGCTGATGAAGGCCGAGTTTTTCCTTTCCCGAAAGACCTCCGATCAAGCCCTTCAGGAACCGAATGTCGTCTTGTGTTTGCCTTCCCTTTATTCCACATTTCTTCAAGGTTTCTGATATATACCGTTTCGAAATCCGAACGACTAAACAACATGGGAAATTTGCGTAAAGTGTCCGAGGCTGTCGGCAAGGAGGAAGATCGTCGTAACCCTTTTGTGCTTTGCGCTCTCGTTGTGACTGATTTTTTTTGGAATTTGTCCTTGTATGCGATCTACCCATTTCAATGCTTGCTTCAATATTTGCCTTTCCTGAAAATGTGTACCCCTTGAGGCATGTGCGAAAAGAAGAAGACTTCTGCTCCGACAGTTCAACGTAAAGAGGTTCGGAAGGTGGCTTTGATAACTGAGGATGATTTGCCTTTTTTCTCATGCTCATTTCAGCTTCATTTATCTGTCATCACCCTTTGGTTGCTCTGCTACGGTTTGTGAAAGGAACGTGTCTTTATGAGCTGATTCCTCGGCCTTTTTTCTGTTTCACTTTCGATAGTACTAAGGTTTCCCCTTTTCATTGTTGTATGGCGCGTCTTTTATGGATTTATTGTCAGCGAAAACAACTGTCTTTACTGGCAGGGTCCATTTATGAAAGATTGTTTTCATTTCGTCTCGATTTTTAACGGGAAGGCTGAGTGTCGGCGGCCCCTGCGGAAGTTTTCAGTTGCGGATGTAGTTCTCCTTTCGCTGAAAGCGGATAGTTTTACAGGTTGCATTGAGGTACCTTGTCCACACTTATTTTTCTCCATAGCGAAACTCGTTGAATATTTCAATGGGCACCG
>NC_090893.1:11250501-11275501 GCF_036669925.1 Montipora capricornis
TTATTTTGGGTATCTAGTTGCATATGAAAGCCCCCCCACGTTGCTGTTACACAATTATCCAGCTGTTATACACACTGACTAATACAGAAAGAAAACTTCAGCCCGCCAATTTTAAACAATCACGGGAACTTTCATATCCACGAGTAACGACAGTGGCACTTTGATTGGATTTCAATGACACTTGTTAAAATCTGCTTTCCCGCATGTTATAAACTGCACAAAATTACCTTATTGAACCGTGGTTCTAGGATGTACAAATGATACTTGCACAGTCCAGTTGGATTTCACCTGCGCGAGTTAGCGAGATGTATAGTGATTTCAACATTCAAGAAAGCTCTGTCTCTGATAATTCAGGAAATGAGGCGAAAAAAACTCTACGAAACATCCAAGCAAAGCTCGAATCAAGTCAGCGTTGACTTTTACCACAGTATTCAACGCCAAAGAAATTTTTCTTATTACTTTCAGAGCGTGGACCAAAATCATGACACAAAGAAAAGGAGCAAACGTTGTCTATTAAAAACTTTCTCGGCAATGTGATTGGTTTATTTTCCAACATGGGCGTTCCTGATTGGCTAGTCCATTGCGTGGACAGATTGCCGCGAGCATACGGCAAATTAGCCAATCAGATTGCGGAGATTACAAGCAATTGTGGTTAAAAAAGTATCTAAAAAAATACGATGGTGTCATAGGGGCATTGACTCTCTCTTCCCCCCTTCATTGTTCCCTTGTCAGTGGGCAGATGTTAAATTTTAAACTCCTTTTTTGTGTCCTTTACTAAAATATTGGCTTTGAGCAGCTGAAAGGGAAAGAATGGACTTCCAGAGTTACCACTTTTATAAGATTTCTCAATAAAAACTCCGTTGTTATGTCTATCCTTTTGATTGATGGAGGGCATTTACCCATTGGATTAATTAAACAGCGCCTGACCGAAAAATAGACCCATGGTGGAATATTCTATCATTGTTCCCTTGCATGCATGGAGGTGGAGTTAATTGTACCACTATCCAAACAGAGATGACAACATTATAATATGGAGCGAGGCCTTACCAGCTTGTGTGAGGGGAAAAAAACAAAAAGTGCAGTGACATTATTTAGGTGTTAAGGCATGTTCACATGCTTTTCAATACAGATCGATCCATTGACTAGAAATTAAGTAAAATATTCGTTTTGGAAAACGGTTGATTCTGAAAAATAAACCCGAATAAACCTAGGCAACCATCCCTAGTTCTCTGACGAGAAAGTTATTTTCTGCAAACGGGAGGCTTGAAAGCTGCTACCAACGACCATCGAGAATTATTTTAAAAAAACTCGTTGAAAACCGTTTATTAGAAAACCTCAGTTACTCCTGAGGAAACAATTGCTAGTGAAAAAAGCGGGGGCTCGTACTTTGGCGTTGAAATCAAAAACCGGCTGGTTTGAGTGTCACAATAAAGGTTCGTCGAAGGGCCGTATTTTCCTTGGAACTTTATCTTACCTTCTGGTGTTTAGAGTCAAACAAATTCATGGATCCCCAAAATACATCGTTTTAGTACTGTGGAACCATCGGAAACCACCTCCGTCGCTTGCAGTTGCCGCGGCCCACATACAGCTGAAAAAACAGAACAAACGTGGAAGATCATTCCACCCAAGCACTTTCCCCTTCATTCCAAGCGTCCAAAAGTTATTCTCCTGACAAGACAGGAACGCGAGGGAAAAAAAACCGGTCCAGTACTCCCAAAAAACCCGTTTCGTTTAGTCTCATCAGAATCGAAAGGTAATCGATAGTAGCATCTCTCCAAGATTAGACACGGGACTACGCGAAAACAGGGTGGCCAAAGCGAGGTTTTGGCCGACTTACCGAATGGCGCCGCAAATGCCGGACCGGAACAATTTCGTCCGCATATTGTAAAGAACCTCAGTGGGACCAAGCTTTTGAAGAGAGGCGTTTAGACGGAAATCAATACTTCCGATTCTTTAAAATGACGAGCATTGACTACACAAGTCTGCGAGAGATATCAAGCACCGAAGTGAAAATGGTTAAACTACGGACGATGTAAACTTTATTGTCTGGTTACATATGGGTCTTTGAGCGGTTAAGGGATGCGAGTAGCAAGTCAGTGTTTTGGGGATCAAAAGTGTGGACAACTTATGCCACGCCAACTTTACCGGAAAGGTGATTAGTTTTTGCGGTTGCGATGCTTTTTGGAGTTTATAAAAGGAATAAAAAACTGTTGACCTGAACGGAAGCAACGAGTCCACATAAAAAAACTAACTGCAGGGTCTTCTGAACAGAAGGATAAACTCAGCCACTCACTTCATGCTTGATTGGTAGGTATCCTAGAAAATTGATCAACCAAATGGAAAGCCAACAACTGGAAACTTGGATTCAGTGTCCTAGTAGCCAATGCAATGATAATAGATTTATCTGGTCAAAATTTCATGAATACGAGGAGACTTATGAGGCCTTTACGTTTTTTCCTAATCCAGGGTAATAGTCAATAGAACTCAGCCTTGGGTTTTACACGCCAAAAAAAATTTTTTTTT
Source organism: Montipora capricornis (assembly GCF_036669925.1). NCBI lineage: Eukaryota > Metazoa > Cnidaria > Anthozoa > Scleractinia > Acroporidae > Montipora > Montipora capricornis. The sequence goes on from NC_090893.1 coordinate 11,253,025, forward strand.
TTTTCACTTTTTTAATCGAGGTATGTATTTCAGCCATTTTTACAAATTTCTCACGAGCGCTACGGCCATATGACAACATCGGCGAAGTTAGGGAGGTTCCTTGATCTGTTCTTAAGTATTAAAATAGCTGCTCAAGAAAGACCCTAAACAACCGATATGGTCGATCGTGATTTTTAAAGCCTAACTTCTCATGTGAAATAGGGAACGCCGAATGTAAACTTATTCCAGTGTTCCTTGCTAACGTTTAACAAACCCTGATTCGTCCATGTTACGGAGAACGTGTTCGCAGCAACTGAAACTGGCATGTATTTGTCTGGTTTTTAACAGTTTTTATCTCGCTTAACATTTATTTAAACAGGTAAAATAACGGATATGTAACCGTTCTATACTAATGCCTTTGGCTTTAAAGATGTGATGAAAGCGCAATAAATGCACTTACATGGCTGAAATATATCTTATATTTGTTTGCCTCCGGGCAGAAGAGTGGGAAAATAACCAAGTTGAAAGACTTGACCATTGGAAAACCCAGTTTAACCGGTCTGTAATAAATAATGTTCATAGGTTTGTTTTGTTTATTGTAATCATGATCCTATGATCATGGCAACTTGTAAAGAAAACATCAGGGACACACAACGAGAATATAGTTCTAAACCACTTAAACCTAGCTTTGTTAAACATATTTTAGTATTAAACGGTAGATATAGGCATATTTTTATCCCTTAAAAATTGTTCATCTGTTCGGATTTCCTAGCTGAAAGTCCAGTGATCCGAAAATTACATAGATCAAAACTTACCTTTTCGAAAATTTCAGCCAGAAAAAAGGCTATCGAAAGTTTTAGGTGACCTTTTTACGGTAAAAATCCGTTTAAAATGGGCAATTATACCATTTTTTAGATGTTCAAAAATTCTAGGACAGGCAGGCAAGCAAGAAAATTTTAGAACAAATCCTCCAAAAATTCTAGATCTCAAATCGTCTTCCGAACAGATATTTTCCGAAAATTGACGTCGGGTGCCCCTGAAAACATTTGTCAGGTATTTACAAGGGTATCCTTGGCCTGCTGACGTAATGGCGGCCATTGTGGTAAACAGAACAATATCGAAAACGTCTTTTGGGAATTTGGCCCTATTCTTATGCAAAACGCCAGCGACATTTTTCGTTTGTTTTGTATACCAACGGGTCATAAACTGACATTGGACATTTCGTAACAATCACACGACTCAATATCCCATGTTAATATTGACAAGCTTACCGCTCTAAAAAAGGAATGAAAACAGGCAGAATTACAGCTGTAGTTTAACAAGAAATAGCGTTTCCAAGCTATGCCGCACAGATCTACAGTATTTGGGTCTAAAAACCCCTTTCAATTGTTTTGCTGGGTACTACTATTTCAATACTCTAAAAAATTCAATCCTCCGGTAGGTTTTCTCGTTAGTCTAGTGGATATCGGAAACTGCAGGATGAAGCCATCGATCTGGGTTCAACTCTTTGCCTCGCCTATTGTGAATCTTCTCAGCTTGTTTAAAATCTATCCCTGGAATAGGGTTATTACACCTTTCAGGAACCCGGCAGCCTGAAGGATTGTTTTAGGATTTATTACTTTCTCTACGTGGTACATAATTTGAGAAAATTGTAATGGTTATGATTAATATTAAACATTGATTTAGAACATTATTAAATCCTTCTACTCTAAAAAAAAAATAATAATAATAATAATAATAATAATAATCTTGAAGTAAAAAACGTTCTCTGGTTAAAAAAAGGTTAAAAATATAAGCTTTTGGCTATCAGTCTATAGCCTTTAACGAATGAAAAAAGTTAGCCCGCGGATGGAAATATATACGAATGGAGTGCGAAATTTTCTTTTAAAAAATAGAATACAAAAAATGTGTGAAAAAAGCTAAGAAATAAAATGTAGATGAAGTCTAATTGCAGTAAAATAGAGTATTGCTTAGGAAACGGTTTTGAGTTATTATCCGCGTCAACTGTTTTAGCTGTGTGCCTAGATTCTAGTGCTTTTCGAACGCGGTAATTGCCTTTGTCAATAGCGCAAGCATTATCAAAGTCAATGGAGTGATTATTTAGCCATGCATGGTTAGCAACATTTGAACCCTTTGTGTAGTTTTTCAAGTTTCGTTGATGTTCCTTTTTACGGGTTTGGAAACACCTTCCGGTTTCTTCTATGTAGTTTTAAGAACAGTCTTTACATGGGATTTTATAAACAACATCACATTGGAGATCTGAAGGTTGTCGGTACTTTGGGGACGGGAATTGTTGTTGAAGAGTTTTGAACGGTTTGTTGACGACGCGGATTTCATGGTTACGGAGTAATCTTGTAAGATGTTCGGTTAGGCCACTGATGTAACGGAGGCATGCATAACCCTGATACGTATCTGACGTTTCGACCCATTTGAAAAACACAGAAATCAGTTCTTCTGGTGGAGGCACTGTAGGTGGGGGTGGCTTCTTGTAAAGGATGGCAGAAATAACAGACGAAGGATAGCCATTAGCTTCTAATGCGCCCCTAACGTAATTGGTTTCACCATTAAACTTGAAAACAATGGTCAAATTGCCTTCCTAGACACCTTGGTTTCCAGAAGAAATGGTGTTGTCGTTATTGATGTGTATCGGAAGCCAACACACACAGATCGATACTTGGATTTCTCTTCTCACCATGATATAAAACACAGAATTAGTACGGCCTCGACCCTTCTGTTCCGGGCCTCCAACCTCCCGAACAGTCATGAAGGAAAAACGCAGCTCATCTCCGGTTGCTGTCCGCGTCTCAAAAACGCGCGTGCTGCACCTTAATTCAATTATGTTATGTGCGCGTCCATCGTGCTCGGGGCCTGGTTTTAGATCGGCCATCTTGTATTGCTTCGTTTGATCATAAAAGCCTTTGCAACCGATTTAGGTGTTGAGTTTGCTGACCTTACTAACTGGTGTGGATCCCACCGCTGACAGGCGCACAGTACAAAGAAACCCTACAGTATCGCTAAATTTTGCAGCCATCGTGAGTACCAAACGAACTCCGACCTCCTGTTTCTTTATTCATCCACAAAAATGTGTTTCCCTGACTAGCTACGATTCGGCTGAAGGCAAATTCGATCTGTTATAGGCTTTTGCCCGAAGACAAAAGCCGCCGACAGATTACTATCCAGCTATGATCGCGTGTAGAGTAACCGCATCTTGCAAATCATTTATAGAATAAATTTACTTCTGTTTGCACCTAGATTCACTTCCCGTCAATAACTAATCGAAAAAAAATAATAATAAAACAAAACAACAACAACAACAACAACAACAAAAACAAGTTAGTTAAGGCAAGCCGGCTGATTAAAAGGAGATTATAATGTCTCCAAAAATGATGAATTTTGACTTGTTCTCTTTGTTTACTTCCCTTTTAAAGTGTCCAAAATGAGCCCAGCAAAGCTTAGACGTGAAAATGTATTTGCAATACCTCTCAAGAACCAAAGATGAATGTTGTTTGATTGGAGAGGAACTTAATTGGATCTTAAGCTTTGATCATACACATCTTTTCTGTTTGTTGAATGTTGCCGTCAAGAATTCTAATCGTATATGAAAGAAAAATACTGTTTTCATACTGACGCCTTGATATTAGACGTATATCAGATTTATCGAATCATACGTTAGCATTTGCATTTTGCACTTTAATTACGGACAGGACATTGAAAGAAACAAAAATTGCTGTTGTAAATGAAGGAGTTTTTGAAAAAATATAACAAGACTTCTGCCTTTTCCGCCTTCTAAAAATACGAAACCTAATTCACTTGGTGAGCGACAGCTCAAAAGTCCTGTTTTTTTTCTTTTTGTTGACATCGTCGGCTCAACTTAAGGAGATAAACTTCGACACCTTATCTGGACTACTCAGTCGGAGTTAATGCCTGAAATATTGATCCGGAAAATTCAGAACTGTCCAAGGAAAATACAAGGAGGAAATAACGGTGTTAAAGTGTAAAAGTGTTAGTTACAGTCTGAATATCAGTACCCTGCGTCTTCTTTGGTTGGTAGTTTCTGAAGAAAACGAATTTTTAATCTGCATTCACTTCCGAATTACTTGGAAAACATTTTAGAATTAAGACATCTGTTGCAAGCGAATTTCATTTGATTAACAAATGATATCCTTGACGGTTTACAAACCCAATCAGTGGTGTTGCTTGAAAATTTTTTAAAAGATAAAATAAACAACTCAAGAAATGTTTTCACCTTCTTAAATAGATGAAATAATTTATTTTTTTGCGATGAAGATATACCTTAACTTGTTTTGCAGTTGACGATCAGTTATTGTTTGACCTACATGTATGTGTCTCGTCCTTTGTTGTGTTTTTCCAAGAGAAAACAAAAACGTCTTTAATTTACATCCTCCGGCTAAGAGAACTGCTGTTTTCCTGTTATCTCTAAGCTCTAAACCTTAAAAAATTACAGCTGTAGATTTTCCGTGCACGTTTCGGGAGTGCGGTTATGCCTGTTTCAGGCGATCAATTGTGTACGAGTTTATCGATTCTCTCTTCACTTAACACAAAGAGATAAAAAGTTTGATGCCGATTCTCCAGCCAGAACTCGATAAAACAAATCGATATAACAAAATTCACGGCCTTTTTTTTTTTTAAGTGATTTTCGAAACTGAACGAGGAAATTGAATTGCAACTGGCAACTGCTTGAATTTGAGATAAGAGCAACAAGAAATTCATTACCTTTTTCTTGCGGAACTTTTCTCGAAAAATGAAAGAAAGTAGGATGGCTTTTGTTCACTGCTTCCGATTATTTGGAGAGATGAAACTGACAACTGTCAAAGATTTGACAGTATCAAGTTTGGTGGAAAGGTCCGTACCATTTTTGTTCTCACTGACTATTCGAACCCACCCAGATCGTTGAATATCGAACGATCGCGGCGATTGACAAGAAAGCATTGTTTTGCAGACAATATTTGAACAAAACAGCCCAATAACTGGTCTATTTAAGTTGTACTTAAGTTCATCAGTCATGACTGAAGAAACGGCGTGTATACTTGTATTCCGGACCGGGCACAATATACCCCGGCGACACAGAGAAAATTATGACTTAATGTAGTTCATCCATTTCATCAAATAGGACTACAGACCTCGCGTTTTGCATTCTAAACATGAGATACATATATTATTTGTCCAATTTATTCCCTTTTCCTTCCGATGTTTTGTTACTAACTGTTGGTGAAATTCTGAGTGCAAGTAAAGTATTCACCGTAACATAACTGCATTATCACTGCCGATCGCTACTGTTTTTTTGCCTTGTTTTAGTAAACACTTAGGAACAATTGTCTCAGCATGCAATCAATTCGGTTTTTTTCACAGTTACTTTTCAGGTTTGCGCAAACATCACAGACTTGCTAAAATGCAAATAAAACCATTTCCTTTCAAATTCACAAACACGATATATTTTTTGGCTCCAGTAAAAACTCAATAATCAGTGGTGGAAAAATCCCAAGTGAGGTCAAGAAATAGTAGCATAACTTTTAAACACACAGGTATTCTCCTCTTTCAAACTTTTATTTATAAACTTAAAGTCCACCTCATTACTTTTCGTATTTATTAGGCTTTTTTTCGTCTCATTCGAATAAAACGTTAAGTTTAAAATGTTCTTTATTCGTTTTCACTGATAGTCGCATCTTTGGGTTATAGCAACATAACTGCGGAACACCGTTCGATTTGGCTTATTGTACCTTTTTGTGCGTTTTGTCATTTTCCACGGGAATCAAGCTGTGTTGTTCATTCATTGCCCCTTGCGCAAAGCCAACGGTAAGAAAGGCCAAGAAAGACGAAAATGAAAGCGGATTAATATTCACACGCTAAGAAAAATTCCCTTTCTGAATCGGCTACAAAACAAAGCTTTTAATCTCTAGCCGGTGTGGACTACTGGTCTAGAAGTGTTTCTCCTTGACAGTAGACAGAACACGTCATAAAGGCCAAATAAATATCACATTTTATTTACGTTAAGAATTCTATTGTGTCGAACTCAAGTCTCGTGTCTTTTTGTTTCGATTTCAACGATTCGCGAGGGTCAAACTGAAACCTGTGGTTTTTTACTCTCACGTTCATTTTAATTCACATGTGCTAAACAACACTAAACTGTGATTATTCGATGAGTCTAGAAACTTATGACGACTTAATCTAAGATTTTCAAAAGCTAATGTAGAAACTGGCTAATACATGCACTGGAAAAAAAACCGTGAACCTTATCAAACAAAGCAATGCTCTGTGGTTACTTACATTCGACGATCTTCCCCGGAAATAGAAATCTTAAGTTTAGGAAAACGGGATCGATTTTTTAGGAGAAAGTGAAAACCAATAACTGAGATTCTTTACCCCTAAGAAAATGGTTCCACGAGACCCAAGAAGAAATGTACGAGTTCTCTATTGTGTGAAACCGTAGTCGGCGTCTCTTTTTCACACCACTGAAAAAACAGACCTTTTTATTGATACAAACACCCATATCGACGGTTCGTAATATATATATATATATGTTAATAATGTATTTGCCATAACGTTAAAAAAATTGTTCAAAGGTCTTCTTTTCTAAACGAAACTTAAAGAACACTCGGCTAGTTTGTTTCCATTAAGTGAATTTCAGCGCGGGGTTTCGGTTAACAACGCTTTCTTTCGAAAACAATTCATTTTTTTATTGCGTGAATGATAATAGATAGGTATTCTTTCATGTTGTGAGACTATAAATTTTGTCAATTCCAGTTCTTTTTAATCGTTAAGTCAAAACTTACAGAGCCTTGAAATGAATTTTTCTATTGCCTCGGAAAATACGTTGGATACGCGTGCGTTGCAAGCTCCGAATGAGGGAAACTTATGCCTCGTCCGTCTGCATCATGACGGTCAATTTTTACACGATGACATTCTGAAATTTAGTTATTCCAGGGTTGCAACTTTAATTTAGTTTTTTCTCAGTTCAGCCTTAAATTATAATTAATCTCTGTTGTTGCTAACCTTTAAGGTTAACAAAAGGAACATATTTCCATTTTAGTCTGCCAGATTACCCCGTCTTAGAAACTAGAAATTTCAATGGCGGGTAAAATTATTCATCGATTAAATGATTTCAGCACCAAAAGTTAACATCTTATTCTCCGCAGTCCTGTACACAAATTAATTTTGTATAAGTTGTAAATTTTTGACTAACCCAATGTTATATAGGCAAATTTTGGTACACAATAATTACTGACATTTCAAATTCTTTAAAATTCCACCATCCCTTAAACAGGGACCGTTAAAGCTCAAAAATTCTTGCTTGGATAAATCAGACAATATAGTGAGCTTGCCCAAACGGCAAACGTTACAGCCGCGTCCATTGCGACTTATTGCGGCATTTTAGTGCTATAAAGGGTATTTAACCTTAGAAAATATCTAAAAATCTACATTTTTGTGTGAAGATAAGCACAAAATATTAAGGTTTGCATCGTTATAAAAACTTAAACTGTCAATCTAAATACAAGTTTAATATCCTTGTATTATATATTTATATCTCTGTTAATTTTACCATGTAGTTTAGAGGCTTGATTTCTCAGGGCATCGGCCTTTTGAGTAGCTGTACGATAAAAATTAACCCTCTCGTCTTATATCCTGCAGGTGTGTAGCTTGCGTTTCTCAGTATGTTTCGCAACTTGAAAAAAAAAACCTGACCCACGTGCGGTTGTGACATTTTAATGTTCCGAGTTCAAGCTTGGCCGACTGCCGTCGCTGCTGATGCGTTTTGTTGTTGCTGTTTTGAAGCACCCTTGTTCTTCGGACAGTACTTGATTGTATGAGATTCATCGCCGGACGCCTTGCAGAGAGGACAGGTATAGGCCCGTAGAATGGGACATGTTGTGTTGCCTTCAGCATCTTTCAAAACATGACTTGAATATACCTTCTTGCTCTCTCCGTTATTTCTGCAAAACACGCAAACGTTTGCGTTCCGGTTTTTTTTGCTTTCCCGATTCTTACGGTTGCGATTAGCCACCTCACTGCTGTTTTCAACGTTTCGCTTCGAAACTCGTGTTGGCGCTCCGGGTGCAAGCGACGGCGCAGGCACCTTGGACGTTTCTATACAGAGTTCAATATCGGCGTTGCCGCCAGAGCTTGAGCTTGTTAGAGAATGATCTGATCCCATGCTGTCTACCCGGGATCTCTTGGTGTAGGTAAAATCGTACAAGCTGTCAAATCCGGGCTCCGCGCTTTCCAAATCTGCGACATTTTGGACAAGCCGTATTAAGCCAAAGTAGTCCTTAAAGAGGCGAAATTCGCTCTTTTCATCAAAACTAGCCTTCAGGCTCGTTACTCCCCGAGTGCTGATCTTTCCATGGCTGGGAAAAATGTCACCGCTGTAGAACACGCTCAGCATCTCGTCTCCCATTGTCCGTAGCTCGTGGTTCAGTGTGCGATTTATCGCGTGTATATCAGAAACTGTATTAAAGAAATAAGCCTCAGTGATCTTTCCGCGTGACCAAGGAAGCAAAAGCGAAAGGGTGGATTCAGTTTCCTCTTGTTTCGATCGCGATGATTAACTTTGTGAATAAAGCACACCGGGCTTTGAAGCTAACAAAGGGTTGGTAGCTGCTAAAGAGCGCGAGTGTTCAAATTTAATGTGTGTGCATGGAATGGCAATTATACACTGATCAGTCCACCGTACCAGCTGCCGGCCGAGAGCTTTTCAAATGCTGCTTTTGTCGCTTTATCATCACTACTTTGAATGCATTTGAAAAGCGCATTGAAAATGGATTTAAGGAGAGGCAGCGCACATGTGGTCTCATTGTCCTATAGAAAATGATCATTAGTATTAGCCAATCGCAATATTTCTTTGGACGCGTTTTGAGTGAATCTCGTAGTGTTTTCAGAAGTCAGCATTTCGGAAAAACAACGGGGTCATTTTACTGAAACTTGATTGGCCAGTGGATTCGCCCTGTCAAACAGCAGCCCGGTTTCATCAGTAATTGTTTCTAAGGGCGAGCTTAAGTGTTATTATGCATTAATTTTGCGAGACAAAACAACGAACGCACGTGGTGAATGACAGGAAAGCACGAATGTTAAAAATAGTTTTAAAAATTATCAGCAGTCTCTTCATTAGTGATTTTAGTTTACGGTAAAGAAGTCATCAAATTCACCTCAAAACGCCATGATATGTTTTGTTTTTGAATGCAGCGTTCTTAATTTCTTTGACAATTTGTCAACTTGTCTACTGAGCGTTTATTAAGTTGCGGTTAAGGCACATTAACGTAACTTGTCGTCGTTACCAAAAAAGGCTTGTAAACGGCAATGAAAAGCACGCAGTTTCTGTAAACATCCAAGCTAATGCGCACTTTGATATTCGTTTCGAATTTCAGACATTAGCTTTGAATTTATTTGCAATCATTGACAGGCTTACCAAACTAAAATTTTGTGAGTTATTATGCCATTGCAACTTTGTGACCGTGATACTCAGTCAACACGCAGAGGTCAATCTTTCCCAAAAATTATGCTGTTTTGCGGTCTTGTTAGTTCTTGGGATGATCAGTTTAGCTAAAAGGACCAGGTAGCGAGGCGTTATCGTTGGTTATATAGCGTGGCCAATATAAGAAATAAACACCATGGTGGCAGGTGTTCCGTATGCTAATGTCCCACTTCCATTCAAAGAGCTACTTTACAAAACATATTTCTTCTTTGCGATTCAACGCGTATTGTTTAGCTTTTTCTCCTTTTGTTTCCCTCACGAAACGGTCTGTACAAATGAGAAATGGAAGCCCTGAAAGGTCAGCTTAAGAGTGGAAAAGACTAAATTCGGAATAATGAATGTTTCTCCAAAAGCTGCAGACCGGCCCATTTAGGCCCTCCATTAATTTTCATCCTGAAATTTCTCAATGCATGGTATTATTAAATATTAAAACAATGTCCCCCTTATTTTCTTTTCCTTTCAAATATCCACTATTTCCTTACTGTTTAGTATCGGTGGTTTTTTGATACATTATTAACTAGAAACTTTATCACCAGTTCACGCGCAGTCTGTATAGAATTTTAATAGCAACCCTCTTAATTTAAATTAAGTAATGGTTTTCGTTCCAAAATTCAAAGAGCCAGTTGAAAAGAAAAACGGAACATATCAAATCTCTTTGCGAAGATTTTAAGCCTCCCAGAAGTTTACGTTAAAGTTACTTCTTGAAACTGAAATTCAATTACCTTCTTTGCATAGAATTGAATTAAGAATTTCAAAAAAACCAGAACAATATCTACCTTTAAGTATTCAGTTAGAATTTTTTTTTCGGGAAATGGCAATTACTTGGCTTTTAAATCATTTTCTGTGTGTTTCATCTTTTTTTTAACAAGAAAGATAATTTCAGTCTTGCATTTTTTTTCTTTGCTGTATTTAACAAAGAAAACAGTGAATGATACGGTATTATCGCCGATGTAAAAAGTACTTATGTCTTTCGTTTCCTCTATGAGCTAAGAAGTAGCTCTTACATGATTAATCGATCGAACTGAATTTCTTATTTAAAAATACTAGACTCTTTTTTTCGTTTTTGTAACTACGGCGAAAAATAGGTGTCACGATAATGCCCGGTTAAGAGTTTTAGCTCAGCAAAACTGCCTGAAAAAGGACATCGGTCAAATCTACAACAGCAGTTCATTTCAATATCGCTACCTATTTGCTTGTTGCACTGAAATAATCAAAACTTCGTGCACATAAAAGTAGAATAAATTGAATGCGGGTACTCACGGGGATCAAGTGACAATGTGCTATGAACGAGAGAGTCTAATATTCCCAATCGCATAACTATCAACCTACTGGCGAACCGTTATTGTTAATAGCAAGTAGGGTGCTAAACACTTAAAGTTTCCGTTTTTGAACGAGACAAAGAAACCAGAAACAGGCGAGGAAATCACGAAGGTGAACAAGAGGAAAATTTGGTGGAGTTATTCAAGTCCTCCTCCCCGCAAATTTCTGCCTTTTTTCTCTGAAGAACACCATCTCAATGTTTTTACTTTTTTCCGCTATCAAAAATACTTTAAGAAAAAAAGAACCGTGGGTGTTTTGTTATGTTATTGCGCATGAGAGAACCAAATTGACTTGAAAACGAACCCCGAGTCTTTCGGTAATGACTGCGAGGCAGCTGGACTGCGGACGAGCTCGGATCAGCGTTTGCGTGCAACGTCTCTTGGTATATATGCTATAATTATTCTCAAAAGCGAACCGATTTTAAGATTGTGTATTGAACATTTGTTTGAAAGGGCATATTTATGTAAATTTCGCTCCTTCAGTGTTGGACTACGAGCAGCCATCTTGCGCGTGAGGAGGAGAGGCACGATATAGAGAGATAAAATAGCCGAGCGAAATCTGGATGCGAGGAGGAGCGAGCGAAATCCAGATTTCGAGCGGCCATTTTTTCTCGTGCCTGTCTTCTCCTCGAAAGAGGGACTGCTCGTAGTTTACTTCAGTGTTGTATCGCGCTGGTGCAACGCGGTTTATGTCGGTCAGTTTCCACGACTGCGCACGACTAGCACTGATTACAACAACGTTGATCCCTTACTGGATCGTGTCGAAAAAAAAAAGTTTGTAAAAATCGAATTTTATAAATCCCAAATCATACGTAACAATAAAAAACGACCTATACTTTAAAAGTACTCTACATAGAAATGCATAATTCAGATAGTCGGATTTCTTGAAATTATGAGAAGTCTTTTCTTGAAAATACATGTAAATCCGTTAACTTCAGCGTGGGATGGAGTCTAAATATTGGCTTCGGATGATATATTCCTTCACCGTCGATTTTTTGATAAGACGTGTCCATTCGCCCTTGTCATACGGCGGCCATATTGTCCCGGGAGACCAAAAAAGCTTTGTTTTACCACGCTAAGCCTCGCAGTGGAAACCATGGGGGTGAGGCTTGGCGTGGTAAAACAAAGCTTTTTTGGTCTCCCGGCCGCCGTGTGACAAGGGCGAATAAGAGGGTTAGATTGAGATTATGCCGAATTATGGAAGTGTAAAATGTAAACTTCTTGATTTACATTACCTAGTGTAGGCGTCACAAAATGACTAACCAAAATAGTGATACATGAAATCCTTTTAAGCGGGACACATATTAGACACGTATATTGCTGGGTCGTCCAATGCAGTTACATACAATGACATCGAGGGCAATGTTTTACAAGAACTGATAGCACTGAGGGACGATATTTGACTCAATGAAGCAAGGGCAATTTCCTGCACTTAGTCAAGCACATGGGTTTGGAGTGTTCACTTTAACTCTCAACTTGAAAAGCGCCCGCCATATTCATGCGAGTGTGATCAGTGCGTTCAGTCAGGCAATGTCTGAGAGCGTACTTTGAAACTCAAGAGGATACAAGGAAGACGGCGTGGCTTATTTCCCTTTCGCAAACGGTCGTTGCCATTCGAAACGGTCGTTGCCATTTCTCAGAACGGTCGTTGCCATTTGAAACGGTCGATGCCATTTTTTTAGCTCTGAATTACACTCATTAGGTCTAAGAACTCAAAAGGTTGCGGTTACTGGGACTTGTGTCTCGCTGGTCATATGAGTTAGGGTTCGGGTTAGGGTTCTGTTTAGGGTGAGGCGGAAGAACCCGAGTTCGAGGTGCAGCCACTGAAGAGGTTGTCAGGGACTACCACGATACAAGCATTGAATACCAACTAGTAGTCAGAACGGGTCTTGAGCCGCACAGCGACTTGTAAAATCGCCAGCTTGGTGGCATTTTTTCTTTCTAGTTTTGTGCATCCACGGAAGTTTCTTTGTTTTCTTTATTTAGTAAAATCAAAAGCAATGTACACGAAACTGCCCGAAAACAGTCCGAAAATCAAGTAAACCAATCACGGAACTCAAAGAGAATGTGGTGAACCTCTTCAATGAGCAGAAAAATGAGGAAGCCTCGGCTTTTGTTCTTTATTAGCGGAAAATATTCAAGATCTCGGGGTCTCTCCTCCACGGAGGGTAAAGCTGGGAAGAAGGAAAGAAGAAGGACCTTGGGAACACTGAGGATCTTGTGCGAGCTTTTAACCACAAATGAAAAATGTTCTTTCGCCAAGCAACTAAAGAAATAAGCAACTAATTTTACAAAATAATGACTAACAATGTCAGGCCTCGTCAGTTTCTTCAATGACTGGCGTCTTAGAAGAATCCCTGGTGTGCCTCGAAAACGAGATCCTCCTTGTTCTTGTACACATCGCTCTACGAAAAGTTTTTGCTTCAGACGACATCACTGAGTCAAACTCAACTCGATCAGAAACAGCTGATGAAGGCCGAGTTTTTCCTTTCCCGAAAGACCTCCGATCAAGCCCTTCAGGAACCGAATGTCGTCTTGTGTTTGCCTTCCCTTTATTCCACATTTCTTCAAGGTTTCTGATATATACCGTTTCGAAATCCGAACGACTAAACAACATGGGAAATTTGCGTAAAGTGTCCGAGGCTGTCGGCAAGGAGGAAGATCGTCGTAACCCTTTTGTGCTTTGCGCTCTCGTTGTGACTGATTCTTTTTTGGAATTTGTCCTTGTATGAGATCTACCCATTTCAAGGCTTGCTTCAATATTTGCCTTTCCTGAAAATGTGTCCCTTGCGCATGTGCGAAAAGAAGAAGACTTCTGCTCCGACATCAACGTAAAGAGGTTCGGAAGCTGGCTTTGATAACTGAAGGATTTTGACTTTTTTCTCATGCTCATTTCAGCTTCATTTATCGGCATCACCTTTGGTTGCTCTGCTACGGTTTGTGAAGGAAACGTGTCTTTATTATATGATTCATCGTCCTTTTTCTGTTTCACTTTCGATAGTACTAAGGTTCCCTTTTCATTGTTGTATGGCGCGTCTTTTATGGATTTAATGTCAGCGAAAACAACTTTCTTTACTGGCAGGGTCCATTTATGAAAGATTGTTTCATTTCGTCTCGATTTTACGAAGGCTGAGTTCTGCGTCCCTGCGGAAGTTTTCAGTTGCGGATGTAGTTCTCCTTTCGCTGAAAGCTGATAGTTTTTCAGGTTGCATTGAGGTACATTTCCACACTTATTTTTCTCCATAGCGAAACTCGTTGAATATTTCAATGGGCACCGGATCTTCTCGGCTTTTAATTATTGATGACTGCGTCCGTAATCTTTCACAAGAATATTAATGATCCCTGTGATGCCTTTTGTTGAAGTCTTTCGTTTCTCAGTGCATTCTTTTTTTCAACGCTCATAGTTGTGGCCTCCAATTTGTAATCACTATTGTCTTTCATCTTTGTATTCCCGTTCTCTGTCATTCAACTTCAAGTCGTAATACTCTCAGCACTTAGAAGCTTTTAGGTCGCGCAAAAAAAAAAACAATAATAATGTGTTTTCTTTTGTCTTGAATTATATGACCTTAATTTAGCTTTTCGATTATCATTTGGATTATCAGCGTTGCGAATAAACTCATTGTTCATTCATAGGCTTGAGTTAGAGTCATTTGATTCAAGGGTCAATCCAAAATATCAGGCCAGTGTTTCTTCTTGAGTCCTTATCACTACCACATTTTTCTTTCCGTTTTACAAGCTACATAGCATACAGAGTTTCATTGTTTGTTCATCTTGCAAACAAACGTGGTGGTAAATAGGCCCGCAGCGCGTGCATAAACTATGAAAATAAACAAGTCTGTTGGAAGCGTGCTTGAATTTCCACAAATGTGCCCCAAAATCGGCAAGAACTAATGACTAACAAAACAGCTTCTATTTCCAAAACGATGGAATTACCTGGTGATAAACAACCTCGTCTAGGAGAATAAATTTTTGACTTTGCAGAAACAGTGGTTAGCCTCGAGAGTTTGACTATTGTGATCTTTGTTTTGAATTCGCACATTTCTTGTCGAACTTAGTAACACTTGAATCTCCTGAAAAATGAAATGCAGCTCGTAGATACAGTTGTGAAATAAAGCACTGTGTCACGTTACTGCACTGCCACACGTACGTATATGTGAATTGCTCTCCTAACCGCGGCGGCTTTGTCAGATTGACGGCCAAGTTCGGGGCATGCGCAATCTAGCCTGCATAGCTGGTGGTATACACCTTATTCCAAAATGGCCGCCCTTTAAATATTCTTTTGTTTTTATTCAATTTAGCCCTTGACTCCACGTTCTTAAGCTTAAAATTCAAAAGAATATTTTATCTTGAACGAGGTAACAAGGGCCAATTTGTATCCGCATAAATCAGCGGCCATTTTGGAATAAGGTGTATTGTTGGCGCGAGAGGCGCAAAATGAGCGGCGAAGCTTTCACAGCCCGCCTCCCCAATCTCCGCGCTGGCTACTGCTCACACCGTGGGAAAGAAATTTCATCAAAATGTTTAACTGAAGTGGGCCGGGCAGTCACTCAGTAATTCCGGCCCATTCCACAGATCGGTGGTTTTCGTAGTAACATATTGGCCCCTATGAAGCATTTCGACTATCGGTTATACCATCTGTATAAGTGATTCCCATGGAGTGCAGGGGAACACAAAAACCAAGTTCCACTGCTGTCCAACCGGAAGGCAAAAAAGTTTCCAACTTCTTAACGGACTTGGAAGAAATATATTTTTTCCCTTTATCAGTTACGATTGAAACTAATATTAGATAATTCATTCATTTTAAATAACAATGAAATCGTAATAATACGGGTTTGTCAAACAAACCGGGCACGAAATGACTTTGTTAATAGAATGACATATCATCAATGGAATGCCAGATGTGACTGTCAGGGGTAGCCTCTGTTAAAAATAATACGTACACTTTTTTATAACTTTTATTGTAACTTTATGTTGTTAACTTGTTGCATATTTTAATAATAATTTTATGACGTTTGATAGTCTCAATCAACCTCGTTTCCAGGGCTTTTCTCCGCCGAAAGTAATGATTGCGAGTTCGTAATTAGCTTTTTTCAGCTGTGATGAATGTCAAACTTTAAACCTAAAATTGTTCTTAGGATACTCGAAAGGCTCTTCCACGGGTAACAGTGGGTTTCCAGAGGAAGAGACTCGAACCAAAATTGTGGATTTTGAATATGAGAGTCTGAAAACAACTGTTGTTGCTGTCCACAACTGTTGCCATGGAAACGGCACAGCACTGCTAAAAGACCCCTGGAAAGGTCTTAAAATTCACTTCGACTACCTGGTATTTTATTTCAAATTTCGTGAACCCCTTTTAAATTCTGTTTTCTAATACGTGATGTAAGAAAAGTTTATCTGGCAGAACTTGCGTTATTTATTAAAACGCTGTTGGAAACAAAAAAAAATCCACTTGAATCTTTTTAAAAATTTCCTCTAAGAATGCAATGAAACGAATCTTACTTGTATGCAAATAAACAGGATACGTCACCGAGCTAACTTTCGAGATATTGCTTAACGTTTCTAACAAAATGTATTTCTGGTTTTCGTGAGGATTTTAAAATGTATTTTAATACGTGATCCGCGCACTTCAGGTGTCCACAAAGTGACAATTGCTTAAATTGTTTGGTTAATCGGTTAAATCCCTCGAGTAATTTTGGAACTGTGACGTTAGACAGAGGGAGGCTTTCTGTTCTTGTATTATTGAATTTAAGGGCGGTGCTTACTAATTAAAGATATTTTTTCCCCGGTGTGTGATTATGCAGGAAATGTAGATCTTAACAAGTGTCATTGAAATCCAAAAAGAAAATTGGGGGTAACCACGCATTTTTCAAAGATAATTCATGAATAATATTTGTAAAAAGCTTTAAAATACAGAGCAATATATGGCGTTCTTTCTCAAATTGAAGCTTAATTATCTCTCAAAAATGCATGGTTACCCCCAATTTTCTTTTTGGTTACTAAGAGTGCTTACTAAGATCTACTTTCTCCGGATAGTTTTACACCGTGCAAAAATATCCCTGTACTAATAATAATAATAATAATAATAATAATAATAATAGTAGTAGAGATCTTGGATTAGAGCTATCTCTTACATACCCTACCCCAATGTGCTGCACGGAGGAAGGTGAAGTATTGAAAGAGTCAAACATCAAGCAGAAGCTAAGAAGCGCACAGCAGAAGAAATTGAAAGATCAGGTATCAGGCCAAGCTTGGCAGGGAAAGTTGATAGCTTCTCGATGGGAAGAAGAACAAGAAGGCTCTGGTACAGGGGATGTCCGACAATCCCATAGCTTTAGTTGGCTGTGGCAATGGAGGACATGCCCGACATATGTTATCGCTGGCGTGTTTGAGCTGTACGAACAGTTACTTCCCACCCGAGTGTACCAGAGTAAGAAGACAAGAACGGGGTCAAACCAGATTATGTGCCGTTTATGTGGCAAGGCAGCTGAGACGGTGGCCCACGTATTAGCTGGTTGCTCTGCGCTTGCGCAGTCCAAATATCTGCAACGACATAATGCGGTGTTGAAAGTAATTTTTTTTGAGATGTTATACAGCCTAGACCTAATGGACACTGAGCGAGCCTAAACCTGTCTATCAAAATGACCGAGCGCAAGCCTTCTGGGATGTCCCTGTTTATGCAGATCATGTGACGGTGAGAGCTAACAGAATTGACGCCCGAATAGTGGATAGCACAGCAAAATCTGTCATCTTGCTGGAGATGAGCTGTCCTTGGATGAATAACAGGGAGATCAAGAGCTGCGAGAAGACGGAAAAGTATGCCCCATTGCGACTGGAATTGAAGAGGCAGTTTCCTGTATATAAAGTGAAACAGTTTAACATCGTAATGGACGTGTTAGGAGGATACAGTGAGGAACTGGTGAACACCATCCGAAGTCTTGTAGGAGTTAAAAGGGGCAAAGAAGTATTGTTGAAAATGCAGAAGGTCGTTTTGTCTGAAAGTCTGCACATTGCGAGATCTTTCAAAGTGTTAACATAAGCAGATACTAACTCCGGTCAGAACAACAGAACAATTATTTAGGATCGTCTTAGATGCTTTAATATTATTGTTTTAATACGTCTGAAGAGATTCATTTCACATTTCTACCTTTTTAAGAATCGAAGTTAGCCTTTTAATTCGCTTATATATAGATCGATATATGTAGATACGAACTTTTTAGATATATTCAGGTTATTTTTACAGCCTTTAGGTTACGCAATTGCGCCCTATTGAGCTATGTGCTAAGCTAGCATACGAACGTTTATACTGCATAATAATAATAATAATAATAATAATAATAATAATAATAAACTTTATTTATAGAGGGTAACACACAATAGTAATCACTGAAAAACTAGTGGTAGTAGTAAGAATCACCGATAGGAATCCCGAGTATCTCGAGATGCGCAGAACGTATGCGTTATAACAATAGTAGGCACCGTCCTTAATATTGAATTCCAACTGTTTAAAATAATGGATATTATATTTGGTGTCCTCCAGGTGGGAGAGGGTATTGATATTAACATCATCTAGATTTGGCAGCTTTATTCTATATTTGTGAGTACAAGTTTAACAATGTTGCCCTTCACAAAAGAATTATAAAGCTGTGATCTTGGAATTATTAATTAAGTTGAAAAAATTGCAACACGCTTGAACAATGTTACAAAATAGGAATGGGATACTGAATATCCTGTTGTGTGCCGTGACTGGTCAATGTCCTAGGTATGTAACCCCTTAACTTTCTTGTATTGTGCACAGGCAGAAGCACGTGACCTTGAAACGTGTAACTTGCAACTCTTTTCCTTGGACCTTAGGACACCAATTTTATGCCCAAATATGAACAAAAGTATGATCGAATTAGATATAGTAGTGCCGTTTTCATAGAATGATTGGCCCTTTTGTTTATTATCCGTTTGTAAGTTATATTGTAAGTGTAACATTGTAAACTATCTTTGTAGAGGTTTAGAGAATATACGACTAAGAAAACAAAATGTAATACCAATGAAAAACGATGCTCTGGTGTACAGATTAAACTTATTGAGATGCATACAATCAGTTTCCGTTTTTCGTTTCCCTGTCTTAGTCGTGTCTGGCATGCGTACGTCAGCAAAACAAAGAAGTGAGAGCAAATAACGAATAATTTATATCAAACAGAGTTAATATATGACTGAATTTGTAAGAACAAAAGCAAACACATAATAAGCTTATTGCGCTTCCGTGATATCAGTATTGGAAGCTCCGAAATCAGTTCAACTCGATCCTGACGCTCGAAAGAGATCCACTCATTCCGTCCAATCCTATTGGTAAAGAATCTTGGGATTATTTGACATGATGAACTCAAAGACGAGCTCAAGCCCCGTGTCGCGTCTCCGAAGTCTAAATAAATCCGTTGGAGGACTTGTGAGGCCAAAGCTACGGCGAGCGCACACAGCAAATTCGGAAAAAGAACTTTTAAAAGTTGTTGATGGAGCTACCTTACCACAAACCGAGGATTTCAGCCAGGGAAAAACTCATAATGGAATACATAGGATCCATGAAAGCGTGCTCTCCTTAACGTTACGAGCAAACAACGAGCTGAATTCGAATGGGGACCGTGGAAAGACAGCTTCTTTCCACCTATCTTCAAGCAACAGAGGAGAAACTGTACATAAACAATTAAATGCTACCACCGAAAATCAAAATCACAGGGACTACAGTTCAAACGTTCTTAACTCAAGAATTCGGGAACTCACTCACCAAATCTTGTTGAAACATCTCCGTAGCGTGGAATATAATCATAGTGTTTGCGGTGAGAAATGCAGAATCATTGGTAAAGCGATTGAAAGTGGAGTGAAGTCTTTATTCCGAGTGCAACATAAGATAACAGCGCTGGTTTATATCGGGGCCATTCGTGACCGAGGCATCGAAGTTTCTAGCCGATGTATCTGGAATCCGGATACCGATGTTTTTGTGATGGCAACGTACTCAAACGAGTCCCTTTTCGCGACAGGAATTGTGTTTGCTACGCTATTTAACGACGCATGAAGCTGTGCTTAATATTCAGTAAACAATATTTTAGCCTTTAAATCAAAGCGCAGTTTAAGTCAGTTAATATCTAACTGTAGTTCTTGCATGCAGCTACCGTCAGCCAAAACTCGCTTCATTTGAGAATTTCTACATTCCCTTCAGAAACATAGGAAGATATAATAAAGCAAATAGAGTTGTTGCAAAGTGCGTCTGATCAAGCATCAAGAATTTATCTCCTTCCAAATCAGATTGCGAGTGACAATATTGCAAATTTTTTGGCAAACTTACCGTCTCACACAAAAAAATTAATTAATTAAAATTAATGCTTTCATTATCATAATCTAAAAGTTTGTTTAATTGCAGTTAATACCTCCTACCGGTTATGAAGAAATAGTTTTGTTTAATAAAACCCACGTAAATTCGTTAGAGATCACACTCAGCTTGTCTACATCTTTAGAGATTCATACGGGCCTGGCTTTTTGTTAACGCGTGCTGTTTTTCTATTGTAAATATCAGAATCAAAAGTTCGGTAACAAAGCTTGTCTTGTCAGCTGTTGTTATGGCGGGCAAAGGTCCAAAAACAATCTTCATGCCTAATAACTGAAGTGAAATTAAGACGTTGCTTTTTTTTTCCTATTACCAATGCCCTTGATAATTGGTAAAGGTAAGACTGAAAACTGGCGTAAAGAAGTAAAACGTTTTCAGTATCAGTTTCCGTCGCCTGGTCGCTTTGGTATGAAAAGGAGCTTCTTTCCTTGTCGTTATTCTATGAAAACTGCAGACCTGTGCGTCTTATTTTGACAGATTGCATGCTCATGCTTTGTCCACGGTAAAGTTAGTTCGCAGCGGGAGAGATTGAAATGAAAAACTTATGCTTGCCAATGTACGCAGTCACTCAAAACCTGAGTGCGCCGGCACTTCTGATATTAGTCCCATGATCTCAGAGCACCCAAAATCCCAGATGAACAGGAACTAAGAAAATGGGTGCAAAAGTTAACGTCTTTTTTTGTTAAATTACAACCTTTTAATCCCGTACTTCGGAAAGACCGTAAACCGTAATTCACGAAATTCAATTTGTACCAGTAAAGTATTAAATTAATTTGGAGAAGTATGACAGCTTTGTTATAATTTGTTTATTTAGTTTTAAAAGCGCTCAGGACAGAAAATAAATACCCCATTATCTTGAATACTTCCTTCCAATTTTTTTTAATGCTCACGAGGGCAAGAAAGCCTGCTTGAAGAATTCGCTGGCTAACTTTAATTTCGGAATACTATTTACAAGGAGGGAGGGTAACCCCACTGCTAGGGTTACACTAGTAGAAGGGACAAAGATAACCCGGGTTTACAAGCAAAATTTGACAGGTAGGGCTACCCTAGTACTCAGATAGGGTTACCCTAGCGCCAGGGTTAACCCTAGCTGCCTTGTAAACACGACGATGAAAGAAAGAAGCAATGTGTGAGGGCTAGGGTAACCCTCTTGCTAGGGTTACCCTAGCACTAGGGTTACCCTCCCTTCTTGTAAACAGGGCCTAATACCTCATCCATCCTTTCTACTTAACGCTTCCCTAAAGGTAAAATGACCGAAGATCACAAGATACAGTATCAAAAAAAAGAAAAAGAAATGAAAGATAGCGTTTTTATGTTTATCGAGGTAGTTAGGTCTAAGAGACGGGAAAAAGCTTAAGAGGATATGTTTCAACTAATTCAGTCCAACTGGGTTGAGTTCACTTCTCCAGATTATTCTTTAAATTGTTATCACTTCATGATGCCGTTGTTCATATCAGGTAGCTCCTTGAGTCGAAAGTGCACTGTAGGCCCTTGATTGAAAAAATCATTTTGTTGTTGGTGTTTTCAGCTTAAAGTAGAATGGCTCAGTGTAAATGCATTTTAGGAGATCGTGAATTTTAACCCCGGTATGGTTGTGACTCATGGATACCTGAAGAACATCTGAGTACTCCTAGGGATGTGTTTTTTTTGGGAAAAACCAAAAACAGATTTGTGATCTCAGATCAATGGATTCTTCACCGTCAAGAAAACGCAAAATCCTAAAAAGGATTAGTTTCCATGACAACGCAAACAGACAAACAAACCCAGAGTTGCGTGTAATTTCAAAAACAAAAAACTTAAGCAGTGGACTGGTTTATTTTGGAGATATCCTCAATGAAAATGCCACCAGAAAAAAAATGACGCAGAACATGCGTGCTAAGGGTACTTTTGAAGTTTACTTTTTTTAGCTGTAGGAAAGGTGCAAACAATATTATTGCTGTGAAGAAACTTGAATTGTAATTTCTGGTGTAAAAAATTTGCAGGAAACCTAACTATTTTCGACCTATTCGTGTCTTCGATCGTACGGTAAAAATGGCGCGAGAAAAACACTTGGACGAAACTGTACTTTTCTCAAATACTTTCCCAAAAAACGCTGAAGTGGTGAATCTCAAAAATCCGGATTTAGATTTGATCCGAAGTATCCTCCTCGAGATAAACTAAGAATAAAGCCAGGATCCGAACCAGTATTCGAGCCAGGATCCGAGCCAGGATCCGAGCCAGATTCGAGACATAACCGAGACCTACCCACCTAAAAAGACCTAACCTAACCGAGAAATTCGAGAATAAATAGCGGAGTAAACGCATCTTAGCAAGAATCCTGGC
>NC_090893.1:11280501-11290501 GCF_036669925.1 Montipora capricornis
CTTTTCTTTGCTATTTCTGGAATATACTTCTCTTCCGAAGTTAAAACTCTGTGTGACCAAAGCAGTCAATATGATTATAACGTTCAAAACGCTTCAACAACAGACTTTTAAGCTGGAAATCGAGGAAAGTGCAACGGTAAGTGAGTAACATGTACATGTTCATGTTCATGTACATGTTTTAGTTGGGAGAGCTACGAACGGTGACTCAGATCTTTTGATCGTCAGGTCTTGTGTTCTGTTATTTTGCCATTTAATTACATGTACCCTCTTACTAATCTTCTAGCCTGTATTGTTCGATATTTCCTTTTCAAGTAAATCCTAACAATGTTGTTTGAAATTCGATTAGCCTACAAATTTCTCTTCCGGCGACTCCGTTTAAAATAAGTCAACGTAAGACAACATGGCATAACCGCTCTTGAAAGCTAAGTAACGTGGTCAACATAGAAAAAGCAACGTGGTCACCATTTGCCACGGATCTTTCACTTTTTGTGCGTTATAATATTGGTATATCCCTTGTTGTCTGCAGTTGATCTTAGCTTTTCCTTCTATTAGAATGATATTAGGACAGTGCATTCAAATTGGTTTAAACCCAGTCAAAGTCATTTATAAATTGACGAAGTATGATCACCTGAGTTATGACCGTGGTATGTGACAGTCACAGATGTTTCATCAACTTGAGCCAGTCTCGATAATTTGTGCTTTTTGGGGATCAAGTAAAATACTTTGGTTATTGGGATAATTGACCAGAAAATAAAGCCATGATCATTTTGAGAAGATGTCGGTTTTCAAACATTATTTGGTTTCAAATTTGCCAACTACTCGAACACCTTTCATTTGATAGGCAGCAGGCTTTTGTTTGTACATTAATTTCAATACAGCCTTTAGGCGACAAAAATTGGTCAACATCTTTGCCTTAGCTGGTCTGTCAGTTCAAATGAAAGGCAGATTCCTTATAAGATTATTGTGTGTGATATCTGCCATTTTTGTGAAGTTTCAAGCTTAAATTGCTGGACACAGTACAATTAGTGAGTGTTCCAAAAATTACGTAGACTGCAAACCAAATCAACTCAATTAGCAGTGATTAGTTAAAACTCGGCTTTTTAAGTGCAGTTCCTAATAATTCAAAGGTATTTTTGCACAGTTTGTGAATATGCTGGACAAGTACAAATCTAACAAGAAAATTGGGTGTAACCACTCATTTTTCAAAGATAATCAAAAAAGATATTTTTAAAAAGCTTTAAAATACAAAGGAATATATCCCAGTCTTTACCAAATCGAATCGTTATCCCTATTTTCTTTTTGGATGGCAAGAGCACTTGCTAAGTTCTTTTTCTGCATAGTTTTAACCATACAAAAATATCCCTGTGTTATAATATGTAGTAGTCACCACCAATAGGAAATCCAAGTATCTCATGGGTCCATTGGACCTTGACTATTTTTAATATACACCAGTGACATGCAAAATTGCTTCAGTATTTTGTTTACTGTAGGATGTACAGGTATATGTAGTAGACAGGTGATACTTTGTCAAGATTGAGCTGGAAGAGCCTTGAAATACTCCTATGAAAAGTTAACAAAAATTCAAATGTTTAAAGTGCATATTGCTTTTTCATTGAACCTGTCCATTTGCGGTTATTTGCAATTTGCATTATCGTTAGTTTAAAAGATGTGTGGAAAAAGACATTATAAGCAAGATACCGGTAGTTTTTTGGTAATCAATCCTATGAACAATTAGCAACTATTAAAATTACTTTTTTTTTCTTTTTGCCAATGATTATCTTCAATACCAAAATCATGAATCAACTATTTGAAGACGTTTTTTTAGTTTATTTGAGGAGTTTCTTGAACAACCTTCAATAGGACAAGGATTGGTATAAAATTTATTGAAGTGTATTGTATTTTTTACAATAATTGTTTCAATTTCTTTCACCTGTAAACATCTGTTTACAAGGATATAGGCACTTACTATGGCAAAGCAGCATATTTTGAGCTACTCTTTTCATTACTGGTACTGGCAAAATGATATGATGAAACCGGCCGAATCATCATGTTTATGAAGTAGAGGTCATGTGACAAATTGTTACAAAAAGCCTGTTAGTTTTTGTTGTAAAGAAGTAAACATTGTAGTTGTGTTTTTCAATGTAGGTGTGAAATGTATATTTGTAATCATCACAAATAATGAGTGTATCTTTGAGACAAGCAACTTGGCATAGCTGAAGCAAAACTTTTGGAGCAGAGTAGAGAACCAACAAATTTGAGACAGCATTGACACTTATAAGTCTGAGATAAAGCCAGGGCCCCATTTGTGAAAGAGAAGCTTTTTCACCGCTGGGGTTGCCTATTTCTCTTTTTAAAGAGGCTTTTGAATCATAAATATTAACTTAGCAAACAACAAAATTGAATGAAGAAACAACAACACCTGTTGCCAGGTTTTCAACCAACTGAGCTGTGCAGTGCACAATTTCAGTGTAATAAATTCAATGCTACATGAAATTGTACAAAGCCAATAAATATTGTGCCTAACTGGTGGTATCAACCTTTTCCATTGGGTAAACTCTGCTCCTATGTTATTGCTACATATAGCAGTCATTAATCGACAAAAAGGTTGAGGCACTTATCCCTTTTTAAGAACATTGGACAAATTCACCCCAATTAATCTTTCCATCAAACCTTCCCCCCCCCCCCCTCCGAAAATTGTTGTTGTTTTTATTGCCATGACTTAAGTAACTAACTTTACGTTACGGTTAGGGAGGGGTGATGGGTGAAGGGTGAGTGGAAAATGCAACTTAGGTCTTGGTCTTTCCAGTACAGTGTCTCAACTATTTTTATCGCTCATTTTAGATGTAAACTGTTGCCAATGGCAATGTGTGGTAATAATGCAGTCAATAACCAAGATAGTAGGGATCAGCTTAAGCAAGTGACACTTTTGAGCTGCAGACAAGTGTAAACAGTGTAATCTTTTAATGATCATGTATGCCTGTCAGGATTCACTTCTTTTTATAAATTTGAAATGTTAGTGTTTTTTTTAATGTTATTTATCTACGTGTATGTAGATCAGTAGATTAGACAGTCAAAGTGTGAGCATATTCATTTATATCCTCAACAGTTTACTAGACGACGTTTCTCTCACAGGTGGCAGATCTGAAAAATAAACTAGAAACTGAGAAAGGAAAAGATGCATACCCCAAGGCTGGTGTGAAACTCATATATGCTGGTATGTACAACAATGATAATCAGGGCTTGAAAATGACCAATACAGTCACATTTGTTCCTGAATTTTGGAGGATTGCAAATTTGAGACTTCACTACCACAGCACTTGAAGCTGCGACCGAATTGGTCGCCATGGCGACTAGAAAAATTATACAACTAAAATTATGGCCAAGGTCGCCAATTTGGCGACTGTTCCGGTGTGGAAGTGGTGTTGTGATAATCGGATCCAGTTCCAGACAAAATGAAAAAGCTTGGTCATATACGTACAGAAACATTGTCCATGAATTTCTTTTGCAATTCTTGCAGTTCTCTTCTTTCTCTACCATGCATTTGTATGAAGAGTTGAAGAACAGCGAATAGATGCTTAATTTAAGGGCGATCGTAAAGTGGCCATCCTTGTCTCGAAATGGTCAGCAGTTCTTTCCTTCATGTAATACTCCACAGTGTGTCATCGAGGGAAAATGGTGACCAACAGTATATTTGGTGACCTTCCCAAAAGGCGACTTAGTACAGCGCTCAAAGCTCAGTTTTTTTTTCTATTTCAAAATAAAAGGGTTAGCAGTTGCCACTTTGATGCAATTTTTGCTAAAATAAGTAAAATAATGAAAATCAAAATATAATTATTGGTACTTATGGTACATTTTGTTTGAATCTGAAGATACGGGGCAAAATTGTAGTGTAATTTAGCTGCAATGTTGCGTGCACAACACCATTTCCTTGATCCTTTGCCATTTTCAGTGGTTTTAGACGTGTATATTGCAGGCTCATGATCCACAATAACATACACAGTGCTCAAAAATTAAAAAAAAAAACAAAGGCAGGTTGTCCCTGTTATAAAAGCCAGGCAACTAAACCTGTGAATGTGGTTGCTCTGATAAATCCTAATGTTTAAACATTAGGAAACCCCTTACAATTAAATCCATGCTGTGTTGAGATACAATCATATGGCAATCGAGCTTGAACGGGACGTTGGGGGTGATGCCCAACAACCCAACAAGTTTGCCAAGGAAAAAGGGCTCTGATGAGTTTCTTAGTCACGATGAAACGAACTTCGTAAGACTAACCACGAACGATGTATTTTCGCAAGTAACTGTCAACTTTAATGTCAAGTTGACAGGGGTTTTCTAAATTGCTGTAACTTGCTTTCATTACCAAATGTGAATTTTAGTAAATTATTTTTTAAATACAATGTAATAGTTTTTGTTTAAATTTCAACTTTGGCATTTTACGTCACATACCACAAGTATTCCTGATTCAATTAATCCAGCCTCAGTGAAAATCTCATAAATGTTGCTTTTGTCATAGACTGCCCAAAAATGAAAAATATGAAAACCTTTTTTGTCGTTTTTGGGGTTGGAGGAGAAGAGAGATAACTGTCTTGATTTGTTCATACACATTTACAATGTATCAGTGTTCACCGGCTTCAACCGTTCTAGTGGTAGTGGTAAGTCATTATCCACTAAAGCTCTGTTTTTGATAAATATGTCAAAAACCAATTCAGTGATGTACACTGTAGATGTGATGTTCAAATTTCTTAAGCTCCACCAAATTCTCTTGCTTAAAGGACCCTAGGCAGCCACGCCCATGTTTTTGTTGACATACAGGAGTTTTGGTGATGTATTACTCTTGGGACTTGACCAAACCAAAAATAATTGTGAGAAATGCAAAATATTTTTATCGGCTCACCTATGTTTATTTGATACCCAAGTGGTTAGCAATGAAAACAAGGCAAGACAGTTTAATTTAGTTTAATTCGTTGCGTGCACGATATTTTGTAAATAATGATAAGCAGTATTGAGTCTCCGTAAAAGTAAACTAAAGATAGTTTCATTTGTCGCTCACGCAAATCGCAATACACACTTGTAGCATCAGTTGAAGTCTCTTAAATATCTTCATTTTAAAGTTTACCAAATCCTCAAATGTGTGTTGAATTCTTCAACAAAAATTTCTTCCTGTAAAGTAAATCCAAGCTGACCTCTTTAGTTTCCTGATCAATATCAAAAAGCTTGCTCAGTTCCATAAAACTCAGTTTTATTATCGGTGAGAAAATGAAATTAACAACGAAAAAGAGAAAGGCTTTTACAGATTGTAATAGAGATCATTATTCAAATGTTTGCCTGTGTTCAGTGCTGTCAGCTCGAGCAGAAGACATGCATAACATTGTTTGAACCAGAATCATCAATCCGCTGGTGAATTTGCTCTTCGTGATTCCTTGCAATGTAGTCTAAGAAATTATTTCTCCACTTTCCAGAAATGATAAAACATTGTTTCTGGTCATTAGCTGTTAGACGCCCTCTGTTCTTTGAGACATCACAATTGAATAATATTATTATGGTCCTCCTTGCTGCTACTCCAAGAGAAGATGTTGTTCAACAATGATTTTCCGTTTCCACTCGGTAATATGTTGCAAAGAGCAAGTCATACATAAATAATCATAGAAAATGAAATTCTAATAAACATAGCTTATTTTTCCATGGAAAACAAAATTTTATAGCCCATTTGATGTCTGATGGAAACAGATTACTTTGAAAGTCACAGAATTCCGAATTTCGTTTGGGGTTTGTCTCAGTGTCAGAGCTAATTTTTGACACACATTTTAGTGATTTACTTGCTCACCAAACCGAACAAGCTTTATTTCCAGTCTTCAGGATTTTAGGTCACATTTTTCTCACATGTATCTTGGGATCCATTCTCTAGAAGGTAAAAAAACTGAAACCCAATGACTCACAGATCAAGAGAATCACCCATCAATCATGCAGCCAAAAAGCACACTTCACTTTCCATGCTTACATGAAACTATACATCCATGGTAAATCATGGATGTAAGCATGAATGAGCACTGCAAAGTTGATGATAACATGATATGGGAAGCACTACAGTAGGGGACTCGATCCAGTGTGAGTTAAGAGGCAGTGTGGCCCAGTGGTTAGGGCGCTTGCCTTGAGATCCGGAGATCCTGGGTTCAAGACCCGCTCTGACTTGTTGAATTTGATCCTGGTAGTCTCTGGTTCAACTTCCCAGCTGCACTTGTAAATAGCCAACTTGTTTGCCTCCGCCCAGTCGGGATTCTGTTCTGTCGTTTCGTTGTGTTTCATTGGCCCTGAAAAG
Organism: Montipora capricornis; assembly: GCF_036669925.1. Lineage (NCBI taxonomy): Eukaryota > Metazoa > Cnidaria > Anthozoa > Scleractinia > Acroporidae > Montipora > Montipora capricornis. Next base: position 11,286,821 of record NC_090893.1, read on the forward strand.
CCCCTGTGGGAAGCGGTCAATTAAGTATGTATTGTATTGTAGTGAACAGACTTTCACTTATTGATATTATTTAAATAATTTTCTTTTAGGAAAAATATTAAATGATGATCAGCCATTATCTACTTACAAAATAGATGAAAAGGGATTTGTTGTTGTCATGGTGACAAAGGTAAACAGTTAGATTTTTTTTCTGTCAAAGCAAAGTTATGACTCAAGTCTCACATTTCAACACTGGTGCTGGTGTCTTCATGAGCGGTGATTCAAGGCTGAAAGAGTCCTTTTATACTTGAAATGATTAGCATCCTTTCCTTAATGAGACCTAAAAATATAATAATTAATATGCTTGGAGTAAAAGGCTGCTATCGTCAAGTTTTAGTGTGGGTTGACTTAATGTGCCTAACTTCCAATCAAAGGGGTTGGTGGCATCCCCGGTTGGTGTAAAGGTCTCTTAACTCATTCGTTTCAAGGACTCTCGTTTCTACCACAGATCACCCTTGGTGAAGATGCTTGCATGAGTGTCAAAATTTAAGGTATTGAATCCTAAAGTTTGTAACGTATGTAGTAATTATTATTCAAAGTTACTAAGAGTGGCATGTATAATATACCTGTGCTATATTAGGGCTGTTTATACGAGAGAAAATAAGGCACAGCTAACTCTGGCCGCGGCTTACATAAGATGCAAACACCCCGTATAAATAGTACAAAATCTACATTCACAGCTTTCTCAAGCCGCGGCTTATCCTGGCCTGGGAGTTTATACTCGTGTAAATAGTTCCTTTCATGTATTATGTACGCTGCGGCTAGTGTAAGCTGTGGCTTATTTTCTCTCGTATAAATGGCCCTATTCTTATTTCCAGCCTTAAGCATCACTTGTAGTTATGTAAAGTAGTTGATTTTCTATATTTTATTTTAGCCCAAGTCTGCTCCAGCTGCTGCCCCAAGTCAGCCTGCAACAACTCCACAGGTAAAAATCCCAAATTGGGTTTTTTTAAAAATTGTGCTTAAAACATAATGATAATAGTCAGTTGTACTTTTTATAGCCGACATCTGTTGCAAGCACAGAGACAACAACAAGATCTGGTGAGGACAGCCAGCCTGAAAGGTACTAAGTCCATTGTCGTTCCCTTATCTTTTAGTTCTTTTGATTTTTACATTTAAAAACAGAAAAGAAGGAAAGGAACTTAATTTAAGTGTCTAGTTCTTCTAGCGTTGGAGCACTAATTGAAGACAATGCAAACTGAATTCAACTTATTACTTTTGGAACGATCTTCCCCTTTTTATTAGCTCCAGGCCTAAAAAGAAACTATTTAAGAATACGCTTTTCAACCATTACTTATCTCAATACTAAATGCTAGATTGATTTAGTCACTTCATCTAATTATACTTTATATATAATTTAAAAATATATTGCTTTTGTATATAATTATGTATGTGTTTTGACAAGTTGTATTTTATTTGCTTATCATATGTCTATAGATTTTTTTGAACATTTCTTCTCTGTAACCACTTAATTAAGAATTCTTTATATTTTTTCAACTATTAGGGCAAAGTATTACCGTAGTTATTCGGTTATAAGCCACACGGTTTTTTCAAGAAAATCTGTCTTTGGGTGGCAAGTTAGTGCTAAAATTGGGGTGCGTCTTATAGCCAAGTATTTTCGTGCAACAAAATCGTAAGATCACAATTTGAGAAGAACTTGCAGATTAAACAACCCAAGAAAAGGACACTACATGTAGTTGTCTATTAAAAAAGAATAGTGCTTTTAGAGACCTTAAAAACACTAAATGACTTCAAGAGAAAATTAAACAAATGGAAATTTGCATACGTCCTTAAGAGCACGTGCTCAGTAACGTGATACCCGTGACAACAATACAATCGTTCGAACCTTGTTTCGAATTCCAAGAATCATGTTTGTCGCTCACATGAAAAGTTTCTTCTCTGAACAAACAGTGTGGAGATAAAACATACCTTCTTCGTTCATCCAGGTTTTCTTGTGCACTGAAATTTGCATCCTTGGTGGTGTGTTGATATTCAGCTGGCGAACACCTTTGAATATGACTTTCCGTGGGAGTTTTTGCGCTGTTCGCTTTCGCTTGAAGTCTGAAGTCTGAACTCTGACTATTTATTAAGTGGGAAGGTTCAAATAAACGTGTATGTGTTGTATGTTTATCATTTCAGGTGTGAACTTTTAGCTTTTGTTTTTACGTATATCATTAAATGCGTGCCTTTTTCAGTTTGTTTACGTTAACAAAAAGAATTCGCATGCCAATTGTGTAAGGATAATTGTTCTCAAATTCATCAAATCCTTTTGATAACTCTCAATTTTTTGGTGCGTCTTATACAAGTGTAACCGAGTATTTTCGCATAATTTTCAGTTTGAGAACTTAGCTTGATTAAATTGCTAAGTTTGGGGTGCGTCTTATAACCGAGTGCACCTATAACTGAATAACTATGGTAGTTCATTTTTGCCCTTTTCTACTTATTCTTAAATATTATTTACTTCTCATTTGTAAATTTGTTTATTTTGTGGAACGTAAAATCACAAGAAAAAATAAAAATAACCCAAATTGAATCAAATCAAATGTTTGTTTTTGATTAGAGGAAAAACCTTAGTACCTGAAGAAAAACATTTCGGTGCAGAGTAGAGAACCAACAAACTCGACTCTTGTATGATGCGGAGTCTGGGAATTGAACCTTGGGCCACTTTGGTGGTCCTAAAAAACTGGGTAAATTAAGAGGTATTTCTAGACATGTAGATTACTGCAACATTACTTGGCAACACATTCAAATAAAAAAGTAAAGAATGTGAGTGATGTGCCATACCTGTTGCCATGGGCATTTTCCTGGCAGTTTTGGTATACTTTTAATTTGATGTAAATAATATTTAAATAACCGTTTGCTAACCTAAATGGATGGCAGTATGGTGATAGGAGGAAACTAAATTCCCACACTAAGACTACTCTCCACCCAACAAGAGAAAAAATGTGTTACTTGCAAGAAAGACTAACAACAAGATATTTGTCTGCCTCTTGATTCTCACATTCTTTACTTTTTTATTTGAATGTGTTGCCAAGTAATGTTGCAGTAACCTACATGTCTAGAAATACCTCTTAATTTACCCAGTTTTTTAGGACCACTCTGTGGATAATGCCTTGCATTTTCAAGTTCAGTTTATGTTACAGCTTTTGTAAGTCAAATTTTGCCGTAAAGTACAACATGAAGTCAAAAGGTCTGTGTTGGTTTATAGAAAAATTGCATTATCAGAAAGCTGTAAATAAAGATTGAGTTTAATTGTGCAGTGTTTTCAAAACCAGCCAGCAGCTGAGACATGCAATTATTGCAACTTTTTCATTTTGGTGATGGCTACTTTCCCTCGGGTTTATTCTGAAATAAATAAAGCTTTCTCGAAAGAGCCAACTGTCCACAAAAGTGTTTGTGAGTAAATTAACATGAAAGTTTGACAGAGAATTTCACCTGAACATTTTTTGAGGTTGTTTCCCTTCATTACCTTGAGTGGCAAATTGGGCAAGCACCAAAGTAAACAGGCTCAGATTTCGAAGTAGGCAGCAGTTTCCCAAGGAGAGTACATGATGTAATACCTCATAGTGGTGGGACAAGGGAAGGAGTGGAGTAGACTATATAATATATTCTTGTTAAGTCACATATAACATTGCCATAACT
>NC_090893.1:11295501-11310501 GCF_036669925.1 Montipora capricornis
AAATTAGCGATCTTAAGCATGTGCGTTTTTGTGACCCAGACGGCAAGCGGAAGTGAGCTGTTTCCCCTTTTAACGTGTCTTCAAACAACCACATTTACACTCATAAGTATCTTTTTCCATTAGAGATAATTAGTACAAAAATATGGGAGATACCACCATCCTGGCACTCGAAATGTTCCCTTCTGGTTGCCGTCCGCGTCTCAAAAACACGCGAGCTTAAACTGTTACTCCCTTTTGCTTGCTGCACGCATGGAACATTCCACACTCCACGTTTGTTTTAGACGGTGCTTCCAAGAGAGATTCACATGGCATCTATCTGAAATCAGTCCTAAATAGCTGGTTTTGCGCTTTTCTAAAGCGACCAAAATTTTCTGGAGTTAGTCTTAATTTAGTTTATTTTACATGTTTGAAAGGTAGGAAAAGGCAAGGAATGGCAAAGTTTCATGTGTAGAAACGTCTTTGGTACTGATATGGAGGGAATTGTGGACCGAAAATGTCCGAGGCTTTGGAGAAACCTCCTCCTCTACCTCTCTCCCTCCCACTTCCCCCCCAGTCCCCCCTCCCACTCCCCCTCCGCACTCCCCCCTCCCCCTCCCCCACTTCCTCGCCCCCCTGCCACTTCCTCCCTACAACCGGTGAGTTCGTGTCAGGTTTTGGACCCTTGATCCCATCCCTTGTCTTTGGGATACTTGACAGTTGTTGTCGTTGTTCTGTATCGTTGATTGTGTTTCATTGAACCTGAAAGGAAAGCCTTTACGATAAGTGGTCAATTAGGTATGTATTGTGTTTTATTATATGGCTCTGTCTCACAAGGACTGGGAACTACCAAGTTCACGAATTTGATTGGCTGAAATCGATATTGACCGCGGTCTAGATTTTCCCATCTAGACCGGCATCTAGATCGGTTTTTTTTTGCGGTGAAAAGATGCGAATTAAAATGCAAAAATATTCAGTATTTTCTTCTACCAATATTTATTTATGGAAGTGCCAAACAGCATGATGACAAAAGAGAGGATGACGAACAAACTTTGACAGAATTAAGTTCAGCTCATCGCCACTCATAGCCGTTCGCAAGCAAAATGTCAGTTAGTACAAACCAGTTACATTAAACGAATTAAATTGTTCTTGTTTGGCCATATAATAAACATCTTATTAACCGAGTCAGGTCGGTCTGTATGGGAGAATCTTGACCTCGGTCGCTGGTACAGACCTCACTGCGTTCGGCCTCGGTCAAGATTCTCCCATACAGACCTCGCACTCGGTTAATAAGAACTAAGTCTTGAACACTTCGCGATGGGAAGCATGTTCAGTTTTCGCGCACACTCACGTTTTACCTGATTTGCAAGTTGCCAGTGCAGGAGGAGCATCGTGGGGACAAGAAACCTGTTGTTTGATCCCTTAGTACATCAGTGCCCGGTTGTTCAAAAGCCGATTAGCTTAATCCAGGATTACCCTAAACTTTTGTTTTATGTTTTCAACATTTTGGTGAAAGTTTCTTTTGCTTATTTTTGTTGTTCAAGATCGACGTCTTCTAATGTAAAGTTTTGCCGAATATCAGCGTTGAACAGCATTTAGTAGTAGAGAAATAAACTCCTTGGGTAATTTTTAATCTGAGATTAGCGTTAATCGGCTTTGGAACAACGGGCCCAGATCTAAATATCAATGCATCTCAATATTAATATCAATGCCTTTTTTTTCGCAGCTCAAAGATCTTGGATTCTCAGAGCAGCAAGCGGCTGAAGCTTACTTTGCGTGCGAAAAGAATGAAACTTTGGCTGCAAACTTTCTACTTAACGACTTCAACGGTGATGACTGAGCATAAAGGGATCGGTTTTTATTCGAATATTATTTTATATTTGAAACACAACTGCAACGCTACCTAGGGTCATGGCTGTGTTGGACGACGTGGATATTTTGATTAATTTTGTTCTCAGATGGTACTTAATGCTAATTATTAGTCGATTAATTGAGTATGATGTTATGATTGTGAAAATTACAATTCATAGTTCATTATTTTGTTCAGATTTCGTTTATTCGTGGTAAGATATTTTTAGTGAGGCAACAACAGCATTATCCATGTCTTAATTTATGATTCATCCGCCCAAGTCATTGACGTCAGTTGGCTTATGTGGCCAACCATCTGTCAAAGCCCTGAAATGCAAAATCGAAGATGGAGCCTTTGTGGTCTTCTCAAAGAGAGGTTTGCAAATGAAGATATCAGAAGTATGATGCGAGATGAAGTTTTGCAGCGGAAAATGTCCTACGGACGCAGAAAAACAACATTGACATTAGTTTAATTAGAGGTTTTAGAATCATGTAAAGCGTTTTCCTCAGTTAGTCCCCATTTGCGGTTAAATTCTGTAGTGTGGAGATAACAATGTCGTTCATGGCCAGTTGTATTTGGGTTTTCGTATCGTGACACAGCTGTGATTGCGTTGCGACAGTTTTGAAATTGTCACGCTACATTATACTGGCATTGCAACAAATTTAACTTGGTGATCCGGAGTGACTATCTGTTTCATAAAGAGGAAGTTAAGTAGACTTGATCTCGGAATGGACTTCTTAGAAGAGAGTTCCATTAAAGCGTGAGTGTACAACTAATGGCCAACAAAGTTAAGGTTTTTCCATCTCTGCTCACTTTGATCATTTTTCAATTTTCGCCTTCAGTTGTGGTACAAGCTGCCTATAACGTAGCTAGCACGTCGTTGCTCGTTACAAGATCAAACTTGCAGATATTAATTTTTTTATCAATAAAGGAGCGATCGCCGTAATTGAGAGAACAAGAGCATCAGTGTTATTGTGCGTGCGTCGTTTAATTCTTCAAATCCTGAAATGAATTTGTGTCGAAACAAGTTTGTTTTACCAGGCGTTAATCGGAGTCGGTGTCTGCGCTATTGTGAGCGGAGCGGAAATGACAGGATATGTCAGATATGATAAAGGAACCAGATTTCTCCTCTCTCACTGCTTTCATTAGAGGTATCAAAGTTGTGCCAAAGAAACAAATTTCGTGGTTGATATTAGCGATACGGAAGTCGTGGTGACCAACCTAACGCTGCAATGCCTAAGGGGTACCTCAAGCAAGTCGCAGTCTGCTGTAAAAAGCTATCTTGATTGCAACAGAGCGCTTCATTCATTTGCAAAAAATCAATAGGCCATTTCCGAGTTCATGTCTTCCTCCTCTTCAAAGTGAGTCTAAGTGCAAAGTTTTTGTGATGGTAATTATTCTACTTTACATATGAATAAAAACTAATTTTCGTAAGAAAAACTTCGCACTTAGACTCGCTTTGAAGAGGAGGCAGACATGAACTCGGAAATGAGCTATTAAGTAGGTGTTCAATGACGAGTTGATGGCTACAGGAACGGAAAATCGCGCTCATTGTTGGGCCGAGATGCGTCTAGTTGTCTTTTGTTGTTGTTAGCTTTAAGCCGCCCAAATACTAAAACACGTGAAGTGACGAAGTTGACCGGCTCCCTTGTAACTTTAGCAAGCTGCTGATTACGTTTGAGTTACATTGGCCGTTTTTATACTAGAGACGCATAATAGACCTAATCGGCTAACTCAATGTTGTACCCAATTCAAATCTCCCGGGACTAAGATTCTTTGTGTATTGTATTTGCATGATAATGTAGCATTCATATTTAAATGATATGGAAATACCTGGAACAAAACGTTTTATTCCCAAAGGGTTTGAATTGGGTACAACATTGAGTTAGCCGATTAGGTCTATTCGTCTGGGACGAACTTGGGCAAACACTTTTTCTGCGTCTGTTAAATTCGTGTAGTATAAAGACGGGCACAACACGCATCATCCGTCTGGATGAAGTATTCACTTATGTGCGTCTTCGAAGACGCACTAAACTGGATACTTCGTCCAGACGAATTTTACGAATTTTTACGAATTACCAGATGAATTTTACAGACGCAGAAAAAATGTTTGCCCAAGTTCGTCCTAGATGAATTATGCGTCTCATATAGTTCGTCCCGTTTTTACACTAGACAGATAACATGAGAGACGCATAATTCGTCTGGACGGATTATGCGTCTCTAGTATAAAAACGGCCATTCATACTTCAGACTTATGCGTCAAGAAAAGCAGTTGCAAATTGGAGTGACGCTGACTGGTTTGCGCTTTTTGCAGTGTGACTACAACTTAATAATAATAATAATAATAATAATAATAATAATAATAATAATAATAATAATTTATTATTACTTATATAGCGCAAAATACATGTGGATATGATCTAATGCGCAAACAATAGTGTATCGTCCTTTCCTAGGTCCTCTCTGTCTACGACCTGGAGGTTGCGCTTGCATCCCAAGAAGGACAATAGTATTCATAAACAAAATAAAAGTCTCTTCTCCTTTATTCCTCTCAGAGAGGTTCTGATATTATTTCTATTTCCCTTCTCAAATACTCCACGTACATTTGTTGTAAATCGCATGCATTGCTTCCTTCACAAACGTTTATATACCGCCGCAGACGAAGGTAACTACGGGTAAAAATGTGTGAAATCTGACCAAATATACTTTTGTTATGTGTTTCACCTCGTGTTCTACAATTCTAGCTTTTTTAAAGTTGAAGTCTGTTCTTTTTTATCACGTATCCTTCTCCTCTTCAACTAGGTCCCAGACCTTTTTCATCACCAGCTTACAATAGCGAAGTCTCTCTATCATTTCCGTTGAGCAGCCTTGTGAGGCTATTTCCGACATGAGGTAGCTTGTACCTTCTCTCTGCTTGTCAATGTAGATGACTGAGACGTTCTTGGTACCAGGAATGAGGACTATCTTGGTGTGATCATCGAAGAAATTTACCTGTAGCAAAATTGAAACAGTTTGTTTAGACTTGTTCACGTTTTTATCATCGTGTGTTTCTCCATTATGGAGAACACTTGATTAGATTGGACCTTTACTTGTTTCATGGCGTCTCATCGTCGAAAAGAAAACACATGGGCGACCATAATACGGTGGAAGTGCTTTTAACAGCAGAAAACTGGGGAGGGAACATCTTGATTAGCTCTGTTCAGGCTTAAATACACCTTATTCCAAAATGGCCGCCACTTAAATGTTCTTTTGTTCTTATTCAAATTAGCCCTTGATGCCACGTTCTTAAGCTTAAAATTCAAAAGAATATTCTATCTTGAACGAGGCAACAAGGGCCAATTTGTTTTTGTATCCGCATAAATCAGCGGCCATTTGGCGGCCTATGGTCTGTTAATTAAGCCTGGTTTGCACTAGCGACGCAAGCATAAGAGCGCTTATTTCACCCGTGAAAACGGGGTTGACGTAAGCACATGCAAGCACAAGCACAGGGATCAAAATTTGTCCTTTTCCTTTTGCTGGCGCTAATGCTTGCGTTTCCTTGCGCCGTGTGAAAACGACGCGTCTGAGCATTTGAACAAAATGGCGGATGCCGTGATTGATTTTTTGATGCTTATGTCGACGTTCGTTTTCACTAGCATAAACTTCTTATGCTTATGCTTGTGCCTGGGTTTGCGCTTGTGATTACGTCGCTATAAATGAAAAGCAGGCTTTACAGACACTTGAAAAATTCAGGTGGCTTCAAGGGGATTGGAACCCAGTGCAATGCGTGGCTTCATAGCTCAATTGGGAGAGTTATATGTATCGCATTTGCATGACGTAGCACTCACATTTAAATGATATTGAGATACCTGGAACAAAAGGCTTTATTCCCAAAGGGTTTGAATTGGGTGCAACATTGAGTTAGCCGATTTAGTCTGGCCACTAGTAACGTTTTGGAAAGTTCTCGAAATTGCACAAGCAACTTTTTAAAAAAATCGCTAGGCACCAGTAACTTACGAAATAAACGAGGACGTGCAGACGATTGTTTTTGTTATACTCAACAGAATTACTTCGTCCCAGTGTTCCCACAGCAACTTCCGTATTTCACACCCCCAATTTATGCATTCGTCATTGACAAATCTGAAACGCGATATTCCGTTGAGAACGTAATGAATTTTCTCAGGGAATGTGAGGCTGAATTCATTTGCCTGCACTTATGCACCCACCTGAATGGTTCCGTTGCTAAGATACATGACCATTGTGATGTCTGTTCGAAACCAAATGTCCACAAACGGAAAGCTTGGATGGTCTGCGGAAATTCCTCCTTTTGAATCGCCACCCTGTTGAGACATGAAACCAGATGCTTCGGATTTCAGTTCCAGGGCCCCGTTTCTCGAAAGTCGTGAAAAATTTCTGGTCTTTTTGGGTGCGGCAATTCCCTCTGTATCTTTACCAAATGTCACGATCATTTTGATTTTTGTTATCTTGAAGACATGTTAAAACACCAGCTTTTTAAAGTAAGTGGATGGGACTTGCGAGAAAAGGGACCCAGCACCCAGATCAGAAAGCCATGCTGCCCCCAAACATATTTTAAACAAGCCTTACAAAGTGAACAAAAGTCCATACCTTTAATAAATGCTTATCCATGTAATTGGCAAAGTAAGTTAGCAGCATGAACTTGGCCTGTAAATTTGTCGGTATAGCGGAAGAGCGGAATTGATAGAGTTTACTTAGTTGGTCGCAGTAATGAACCGTGCTGTTGATAACAACACAACAAAGCTATTAGCAAACTGATAGCAACTGATGTACAAAGGTTTGACTCACCGAAGAGGTATTTTGTTAAAGAGCCAGCTTTATTTTTGAATGCGGAGTTCACCAAAAAGGAGCAGAAGCGTTATCACAAGATCAGATACAATATCCGTTTAAAATAAACGCCGTTCCATTTTTGAATTCACACAGGGATCAAGGTGCAAGATTTCTTGCAGTCTTAAGTTGAACTGGGAAGTATCTGAAACTTTGAAACTTGAAGGTAAAACTGTTACCATAATTCTGAGGTCAAAGGGCTCCATATTCCAAGAAAACGTTACTGTGTAAAAAACAAAAAGAACGGAAAGGAAAACAAAATCCCGGTAAACGCACAAGTGTTTTTCTGTGGACATGTTGGGCAGCTGTTTGTGCATCGCTTTGGTCTGAATCAAGAATCCACATTTATACTTATGATTCCGCTTATGTGCCTGGTCTTCCGTTTTAAAGTAGTAAATACTATTGTCAAATATCTTACCTCTTTCCCGGCGATAATGCAATTTTGCTGCCATCATTAAACCTAACAGTAACACTGCCATCTGATAGCTGTGCCCCAAATCCGTACTTGTTGCTGTAGTCTACCCATTTCGTGACCAATAAAGGCTTAGGAGCATCTTGTGGCTGTGTCGCCCCTGGTCTCTTTGAAAAGAGTCCCGAAGATTTGAAAGGCAGTTTCTGTTGACGCTCTTCGAGGCAATCTACACAGTTGGATAGTTTGAGGAGCAATTCGTCTGGTGGAAAATATTTTGACCTCCATTCACCTACATTCGTCATATTGAAATAACAAACGTTTAGAGGCTGAGTTCGGCATTTATGGGAGCGACTGGCACAGTGGTGAGAGGACGTGCCTCCCACCAATGTGGCCCGGGTTCTATTCTAGACTCCCGAGTTGAGTTTGTTGGTTCTCTGCTCTGCTCTGAGAGGTTTTTTTTCCAGGAACTCCAGTTTTCCCCTCTCCTCAAGAAGTAACTTTTGATTTCTGTATAATTTTTGCCTCATTGCTTAATACACTTGACATTTGAATAACTAATTGAGATGTAGTCTCAATCAAATTGACGATTCGGTATCTGGCATGCACAACTCGAACGCGCCATAAGAACGTTTACTTAAGACAATTATTTTCAAGTGAAGCTATGATTCTCGTAGCTATGAATGTAACTTTAGCAATTGCGAAGAAAAGCCTGAAAAATTCAGAACTTCAACGGGGTTTGAACTCGTGACCTCGCAATGCCGGTGCGACGCTCTAACCAACTGAACTATGAAACTAATGAATCAACGTCGGACCGAAATGATATATGAAATGAATCATACATTGATCTGCGGTTACGAAATTACGGGAACATTGGAACCCACAAATGACCAGCTTCCAACATCAGTGGCTTCATAGTTCAGTTGGTTTGAGCGTCGCACCGGCACCGGTTCAAACCCCGTTGAAGTCCTGAATTTTTCAGGCTTCTCTACACAGTTGCTTAAGTTGCGTTCGTAACTGCGAGGATCATAGCTTCACTTGATTTCTTAACTGCATTTCGATATATGATTCATTTTCATACATACATATATCATTTCGTTCGTTGAGACAACTATTAGTTCTCATTGGCATGACAGTTGCAAAAAGCATCATGTACATAACACCGCTTTCATGTTGTGAGAAAAAAATTATGGAACAGGCGAGAAAACATGGAATGACCTCATCTGTAAGATCAACTGGCTACAGACCACGGAAAAATGCCCGACTAAAAAAAACTGTGCTCCTTATGGTAAAAGCTGACCCATTCAACTGCATGATAAGTTTCATGGTGTAGTGCGCGAATTGTCATTCTAACGTCTAACCAAAACTCTGACCAAACAGTAACACATGAAGTTTTCCGGCTTCAAGAGGCACTTTTGTGACCTTGTCAAACTTCTTGCATACAGAAATTGGTTTCTCTCAGTGTCCCATAATCGGCCACACCTACCTTCTTGCCCCGTGTCTCTTGGCGTAGGATTACTTTGATCGATTTCACTTCTTAAACAAATGTCCTTCCCGCTAGTAGAGACTTCCTTGCTGAGGTAATCACCGTTATCTTCTTTCCTACAATCTTTCTCCGTTGAGTCTTCTTTATCATCACTGGAGAGTTTCATTTGTCGCGATAATGCAATCGTTATTTTCTTAATAGCTTCCTTCGAGATCTTCTTGTCCGATTCACCAGTTTTATCATATTCAGACCACTTAGGTGAACACATAACAGAAGAAATCGGGAGTCGAGTTGGGTGAAATCCTTTAGTAAAAAAGTCGTCTTCGAGAACATGGTTCAACGAGGGCCTGTCGTTCGGATTGGGTTGAAGCATTTTCTTGATCAGCCTGGCAGCATTGTCGGATATCCGCGAGGGAATAGTGTATTCATTGTTTCGTATTCTGTTGTAGGTTTCGCGTAAAGACTTCGTTTCAAACGGGGGATGACCAGTTAGAAGAGTATACCTGCAACAGAAGAAGAAATCCTTCATTCTTTACGAAGCCTTTACTATTCGTGGTCCGGATGATTTGTTTACAAACATGATCATTTTGACGAAAGTATGTTCCCGAGGACGGAAACAGTTCGTTTTGTTTTCGCGAGAGTCCTGATGTTTCCCGAGTAGAAGTCCAGGGAAACATCAGGACTCGAGGGAAAACAAAACGAAACTAGTTTCCCGAGGGACCAGACATTAAGTGCTTTGTTGTATATTTAGACTTCTCCTTCAACAATCGCAGCAAAACAACCAGAGCGGGCAACAACTTCAGAATTGTATCCCGGTCGGGATACATTTGAATTGGTCAGGAATTTGAATTGACCAAGAATCAACTGTTGAGTTAAGATCTGACTTGCCCGCATATTCATGGACCGGTACCGTCCTTAAGATACCCCCTTTTATTTTTTATCAATTAGCGGCATACTCGCTATCGTCAAGCTGCTTCTTCTAATAGCTTTATCTGGCTTACGTGAAAACCAAGAGAAGCTCTGTTAAGGTTGTTAGTAAGAGAATACTTTAATTTGGGTGAAAACCAAACGAGTACTCCTTGAGAAAGGGACAAAAGGAGAGCTAGCCTTACATCACACATCCAAGTGCCCATGTGTCCACCTCGTAGCTGTGTCCTTCTTTAGAAAGAACTTCCGGTGCAATGTAGTTCGGAGTACCACACATAGTCCTGTGATTAAACATGAATTAATTTATAATTAGTCTTCACTAAGTCCGCAATTTTAATCTTCATGATGTCTAAAATTGCTCTGTAATTGGGGCAATTGTGTTGTATAAGCAGCGGTGCATAGAAAATAATTACTTCAACAATCTCACATAAAGGTTGCCTTAATTGATCAGCTCTGCTCAACCTCCTACCAGTTACTGACGACTGTCATTTATGGTGCATGTCAATTTTCTTTTTATCGGAGAGGATGGAGATGACCGAATGTCCAAATCGCTTGAAATCACAAATAGTGGTCGTTGCCTGGTTAGTTGTAAGTTAGTCCTTACTTTATCTTGCTTTGCCCTTCCTTCAGCCTCACTGCCAAGCCAAAGTCTCCCAGTCTCAATTCCATGTCAGCATTGAGAAAAAAGTTACCGACTTTGATATCACGATGTATGACCTGTTGATCATGCAAATACGAGCAGGCTTGCACGGCTTGAAACATGAGATATCGCACTTCTGGCTCGGTTAATTTTCCACGGTTCTTAAGAGTTTGAACCAAGGACTGCAAAGAAAAAAAGGAAACAGTTCTTAGAAATGTTCACCCTTGAAAAGCTATGGTAAACTTTTCTTCGCAAAGCTGTTAACAAGATAAAACCTCGAAAGAGCGTATCGCACCAGCTTACTCTTTGACACTCAAATGAAGCCTCTTTACCTTTCGACTGCATAGTTCAAGCAAAATATAAACGTGGTGTTCGTCTTCAAAATTTCCATAAAAACCAACCACATATCTCTGTCGAAGGCTTTTGTGGAGTTCGATTTCGGATTCGATCTGCAAAGAAAATAATTCGTTTAAGTTTGTCAGCCAGCACTGGTCGTTTACAGGGTAACCAGGATAGTGCGCACATTTTTCTTTATGAGTGTTTATTGTTACAAAGAGTTAAAGTAGACTAGTTGGGCAAGATCGGCCTGACTGTGTGTCATCTGCTAAGGTGTGCTCAGCCAAGGCTTACTGTCTTATGTATATGGAATACCTTCAACTGGTGTGGAAGTTGTTGTTCAGTTCTGCTGAAAGCTGACGGATCTTTGGATCTTTGACCTGTGGTTGACTAGTCGAATAAGGTTAAATTTGCTTTAACATTTAAGGATAAAAATAAGCGAAAGAAGTTATACACAACGTTTCGATGACTCCATGTCATCATTTTCAAGTGAAGAGAGAATGATGACATGGAGTCATGGAAACGTTGTGTAAACTTCTTTCGCACATTTTGTCCTGTGGTTGACTCCCACGAAAAAAAATATTCTCTGCAGGGTGGAAATCATTTACTGATCTTTGGTTTTCAATCTTTTAAAACGCGTTCTTCAGAAAAATGTTAATGATGTGTAACGTACTGTGTTCCACAACTCGAAGCCAAAGGTTTTCAAAAATATATTTTTTTATTCTAGAAACGCATTTTGTGACGTCAGAAACTAATTATTGTCACGTGATTCCCACAAGCATTGGCTTTTGCTTTGGGGTCCTTCAAAGTATTTTAGAAATGCTTTAATGATTAATCTACATTACGCTGTCTCTGATCGAGTCACTGGAAAACCCAACTTCACGTCGGTACCACGAATATGCTAAAAGGATGTGGTAACCAAATCATGCACTAGCTTTTAATGAAAGGACTTAGTCCTTCTATGGATAACTGCCTGTAAATATAAGTGGAACGCAATGTGCTCCTAGAGAGACTCATCTTACTCTCACTCTTTACTCTATCTAACTCTGCTTTATCATTATCCCTCGTAAGTGGGAGACACGGTGGCCTCATGGTCAGTATGCTCGATTCCGGATCGAGCGGTCCGGGTTCGGGTCCTGGCCGGGGACATTGTGTTGTGTTCTTGGGCAAGACACTTTACTCTCACGGTGCCTCTCTCCAGCCAGGTGTATAAATCACGGTTCCGGCGAATCTAATGCTGGGGGTAACCCTGCGATGGCCTAGCATCCCATTCACGGGGGAGTAGAAATCCTCCTAGTCGCTTCATGCTACAGAAACCGAAAGATAAGCGCCGGCCTGATGGGCCTTCTAGGCTCGTAGCAGACTTTACTTTATCCCTCATAAAGGCCTGTTATCAATAAAATGTTATCTAGCTTATATTGTTCTACCTTGTTGAATCTGTCTGCAGACTTGGTAAGTTTCGCTTTAGGCACTGCTTTCAGAGCGTAAACCTTATTGGTTGACATGTCGGTGACCTCATAGACTCGTGCAAACCCTCCCTGTTAGGGACAAAGAAGAGGGAATGGATTAATATCCCAAAGTATAAGGCATTGGCGTGAGCCCTTTAGGAACAAGACAGTATGTTTCATCGACAGTAACCAAGAAACCGAGGATACGTTGCTGGCGACAAGAACATTCGCTACTAAGACCTATACGTAGATATAAGAGCCGGTAGAATCTTGCAAAGAACACAAAAGTAATATTGCGCTTTAGATTCGATCCACGAAAAAAGCCAAATGTTTAATAACAAAAGAAGCGAGTTCTGCGTCCGTCTGCTCTGTTTTAAGCATAAAAAGATCAAATTGATCCGAGCAAGGAAAGAACAGAATAATAATATGCAAACGATTCAGTGAGGGTGTGCCGAATTTGCTGGAATGTGTTTTTTTCCGAAACTGATCACGTGGAGTAGATCGCCAGGTATCCGAGTAAAGCTCCAACTGTTGCTAAAATTGCGATGAATATTTTAGCGTTCTACACTTTATTCATGACCTGCTAATTGCGTTGCACCTTTAGACTCGTAAACTAAGCAATTAGCTTTAAGACCAGGTTGACAAATGAAAATAACAAAATTCATGTCAACACCCGAACCGGACGCGAGCGCATAATCTAAATCCAGTGTGAAAATAGCAAGTAATTGTTGCCGAACTTTTCTTACTTTTCTCCCAATTGTCTTGTGGTGTTATTTACGCTGTGGAAAACATTTTAAGAACGTCTTAGGCATGAAAGAGATTTGCCTCGAATGCCTACGATGGTTTTCTCGCTTTCATCCTGTATGCAGAGAATAATTGGAGCCAGGACACACGACGCCTTTCAATGAGAAGATATTTACATTCTTGCAGTGAAAGGAAATAAATGAAAATTAGCATTCTATGGAAAAATCTCACCTTCCCAAGCAATCTACCGCGAAAAAAACGTTTTCCGTTTCCGTTGT
The DNA here is from genome assembly GCF_036669925.1 of Montipora capricornis. Taxonomy (NCBI): domain Eukaryota; kingdom Metazoa; phylum Cnidaria; class Anthozoa; order Scleractinia; family Acroporidae; genus Montipora; species Montipora capricornis. Next base: position 11,308,437 of record NC_090893.1, read on the forward strand.
CGATAACTTTTGGCACTTCCGGTAAAGGGACATCTTTCGTGGTTCTTGATTTCTTTAACGATTCATCCACTACGGCCTTGTACACTGCAGGCTGTGGAACATATTTTGATGTTAGCGTTGCCATTTTAACCTTTCAAATTTTACTGCAAATATATGTTGCAGTCGTGCGCTCTCTGGAGAATGCAACTATTTTCAAGAATATTTTCCCAACGAATTGCCAGGATACCTGCTAAGACTGCGCACTGATTGGCTGGTTCAGCTTTCACGTTAAACCGTCATTGTGTGATGCGAATGCACATGTTTTGCGCGCGTCAAGGTTTGCGCGCGCGCGCTCTCGACCGCGCTGCACCCACAGTTAAATTTACCGCTTTCGTAATAATGAGCCTGTTCATTTGTTGACAACGAGCGCTATGAGAGAAATGTATATATTTGAAGTGCGGCCTAAAGACGAAAGAGAGAAGATCATCCTCGCACTCATCAGGACAATTTAAGCAATGAAAGACAATTGCAAAGGGCACTGTGTTCGTGCAAAAATATTTGTGTATGGTTTGTTTTGGGAAACTCATACTAAAAAAATGTAAAAACTCCTACTGTCACAATTTACTTCAAAATATAAATTATATGAGAAATGTAGCCAATTTTTTTGGTGTAGTCGCTATTTGTATCAAGCCTGGGAATCTCCGTCAGTGGAAAGGAATAGCCTAGTGTACAGATTGCTTGTCATTTCAGGTCCAGCTAAGTCAATAAGAGAATAACAAATACAACTACCATCTCCCCTCCCCCTACCCTGGTGGTAAATGGCTATAACCTGAAAGTTGTGGACCACGCTTCTTAATTAACTTGTTTTGGAGTCAGTACTACTGAGCAACCTTTCTTGGAACATGCGCGTGTCCGTGGTGTAATTTTTTAGGCAAAAGAGTTAATAAGCAGAAAGCCGATCTGCTAAGATTTTACACCAGTGATGTATAAGATCTGCTTGTGAACACGCTGTGTTTCACGCTTCATTGCCACGGTTGCTAATCGATGATTTTTGGAGCGCACAAAAGTGGGCTCTTTCAATCATAACTTCCACTGTATCCTATGCCAACGCTCTAACTGCTTTATACTTAGAGCTGCAAGTGGTTATCCAACAGCGCCTATAAATGTCAGTTCCTTTTCGATAATATCTCAGAGGACAGGAAGCACCGTCTTCATCATTTACCGTATTTACCGCCTGGTTCACATATTTCACAAGCCACTCATCCATGCTAGAACTTATCATGTCAAGTTTAAATCCAGCAGCAACATGAACAGTTTCATTCGTTTCAGTGCCTCCGGAAAAGGTCATTAGGACTGCTGTTCTAATTCAATATATTTTCCATGTATTCTTTATCGTTGTAATTACTTCTGATACCAATTGTGTAACATTTAGCTTTTATTTTTCACACGTTTGGAGGTAGTAGTCTATCTGTCCATTGGACCTATTGAAATTATAGCTGTATGGTGAAGTAAAACCACGATGCCTTCGGTCCAAGTTTCTGAGGGGCAAAGTCATTAGGAATTTCATAATAGTCGCTGTGAACTTGACTCAGAATTTTTCTTCACTTTTTGAGTTGGAACACATTAGGTCACAAGAACGATGAGGTTTCAGTGGCATTTTTCGGAAGTAGGCATGTGCCGGGTTTGTTTAACAGCAAATGATTTAAAAATCTCGCGACCAGGGTTAATAATTATTACGGTGAAGCCGCAAAGTTTTCTCAGTTGAAACTCCGTGTTTTCCACCAGTTACTTAATTGTAGGTAAGCGATGACCTCTGAGAGTTTTGGTGAAGAATCGTCAAGAATCAGAGTCGGTCAATTAATGCTGGTCTCTCAGTTTTTGCCGGACACATGATGTAATAAAACTTTGAAATCGACTTCAATGTTTGAAAATCGATCTAAAAGCAATTCGCTAATTCCAAGATCCCCAAATTACTATTGAAGTTTTAGGAAAGTAAGCGTTCTACAGCATTCTATACTGAAGATCCGCAGAGCTATTGAACAACAAGAGTGAATGTGTACAGGGTGAGGCCATGAACTCACCTTTA
>NC_090893.1:11315501-11325501 GCF_036669925.1 Montipora capricornis
GGGATTCTTGGTGGGGCAGGGGGGTGTCTATTAGACACGGGGCTTTTATTAGTGGGGGCCAGGGCATCTAAGACAAACTTTATACCTCACGGGGGCATTTATAAGATATGAGGCGTTTATTTGAGAGTGACCATTTATTATAATATAATATACACTTATATAGCGCCAAATTCCCAGAGTTCGATGGCGCTTAAAAACTTAAAAAAAAAAAATAGAATTTAGAATTGTAATTGATAATAATTAAGTGAAAGCGTGATTAAATAAATATGTCTTAAGTTTTCTTTTAAAGTCTTCCAGTGTCTTCTGATTTTTGAGATAGTCTGGCAAGCTGTTCCATAGGGAAGGGCCACGAACAGAAATGCCCTATCTCCATATCCTTTATTTATTAGATCATTTACGGTAAGCATTGTTTCCAATTTCTCTTGGGACTTACATTAATTCCTAGAGAAAATAAAAACAATGCTTAGGCAAAATTTTGTATGGCAAACAAAGATTTTTCACCGTATTTTTGAAAGTGGCCTTTGCAGCTGTTTCTAGCATAGAACGAGTGGGGGACTAAAACTAAGTAACAACCTGTACGTTTTGTAAAACACCTCAATTTATACCGTCACCAAATGAGGAAAGAAATAATGCTTTTTGGTTCTTATATTTCAAAACATTCAAATACAGGGACAGTTGGCCGGCTAATGTACAAAACCTACAGATAATTGGAGAAAATGGGGTTCATTGTACGAAATATATGACCTAATACACTCAGGTTTGGAACCAATTTGACCTTGAAAGCTGGTTGACTCTATCTGATTTAATAGCTAAGATGGAGGAAGAAGATGGTGTTAATGAAGTGTTTCGGGTAACTCCTCGACGACCTCTCGGCGTTATACTATCCAATCCGAGAGAGAACGGAGTTACGGAGTTTTTAGATGCCGTTCGGGACGGAAGCCTAGCTGATGTAAATATTAATGTTTTTCGTTTATTTATACGCCAAATATTTAAATAATTGCTGCAGGGCCCGGTTGTTTGAAAGGAGATTAACTTAATCCAGGATTAGCGTAAACTTTTGTTTCATCTTTTCAATTTTTCGGTGAAAGTTTCTTTTGCTTATTTCAGTTGTCCAAAATTGACGTTTTCTAATGTAAGGTTTTGCCGAATATCAGCCTTGAAGAGCATTTCGGAGTCGAGAAATTAACTCTTTTGTTAAATTTTAATCTGGGATTAGCGTTAATCGGCTTTTGAACGACCGGGCCCTGGTTTACTTGTGACGTTATGGTGGACAAGTTGGATGGTAAGAACAATAACCTGTCTCTCCGCTGGGAACTAAACTTTATTATTGTGTAAATTCTGTGAAAAAGAATTGTATTGTGTTCAGCCATCCAACTTGGCCGCCGTGTCATTTGGGTGCAAACCAAGAGAACTAGCAAGACTTTAACACTGAGCTTGGCCTTTCAGAAACTTGACCTTGAATTTTTTTAAAACTGAAAAAAAAAGATGAGGAAAATACACAGACACGATCTTATTAAATGATATACCCTGCGAGCAGAGGGCCACTTTGATGTTTCCAAGACAGGGGGATGCATGGTCAAAGCGACACAATGATTTTCCAATTTTTTTCAACGCATTGGTAACGTTTCCTAACATTTTTGTTGAAAAAGTTCATTCCAAAGGCGTTTCCACTATTACCTGGTCATTATAAACATCGACATGTTCGTACCTTGAAAATACACGGCGTTTTGTATACTAGGAACTATCATGTTGCTTATTTCAGCAATGATATCACCGGAAAGCTACCGTAAGTCACAGATTTCCTTGGTGCTATGCGCCTCGTTGGCTATTTACCATCTCATATATATCCAACGCGCGCTCATGGAATAATAATTGTTAATTATTTATGTGCCAAACGGTGCCTTATTGGTTGTTGCAAGAAAGGCTCTTTTGCTTCTGTAGTTGGCAAAATTTAACCTGTTCATCCCTGAAGCAGCCCCTATTTGACAAGTATAATTGCCTGGCATTAGACAGAGTAAAATAATTAATAATTAAAGAAAACTAAAAAGAAAACAATGTTTGTAAACAGCTATCTTACCACAAAAGCAAACTAAAATCTTGTACCGGTGCAAGTGGCATTTTGATTTCTCCACATCCTGGTATCTACCCTCCTTTAGGTGTTCAATATCTTTAATAACAATAATGATAATAATTATTATTATATTATTGTATGTACTCAACAGAATATTGCATTTCTGATTGGTCAATGACGAATACATAATAGGTTATAGAGTGCAATACAGAAGTTGCTATGGAAACACAATGATGGAGTTATTTGTTGAGTACATATAATAAATAAAAACTTAATGAACTTGCTTATGCATTTTATGGTCACTTGTGATGTATTGATTGAGTTCTCAAATTGCACTAGCCTACAGCTTGTGCAATTTTGAGAACTTTCAAACTATCACCCATACCCATAAATCAAAATCTGTACTCTGATGTTCATATGATTCCCTATACTTACTGCTTCTGCACCAAATTACCTAATACATTGTCATCATTTTGAATTATTACCATCGTCATCTTTGTGGGCAATGTTATTATTAATTTTGCTGATTGTTTCATTACTTGTTTAGGCAAAAGTCATTTTTGAAGTAAAGAGAGTAGATCCAAATTCTTGCTTGGGGGGACGAGAAACTGCATTGCACATATCGGCAAAAAATGGACATTTAGAGCTTTGCAAGTTTCTGCTTGAAGTAGGAGCTAATGTGAACCAAAAAGGTATTTCATAATTTATTGTTGTTGTTTGCTGTTGTCCTTAGCTTACTCTCTCTTGATCATGTTCATTGTCTTGTTGTTACTGTTATTAGTTTAATGGGAGGGGTGAATTCATACTAATCATTGGTAATTTATTATAACTATTACTAATACCCTCTCATAGATGGACGTTTAAAGATTCCCCTCCACCTTGCTTGCTCAAGTGGGCATCTTGATGTTGTCAAAGTGCTTGTACAAGCTGGCTCTTTGTTGGATGACATTGACAAATTTGGGAGATCGCCACTTATATGGGCCACAGCTGGTGAATATGTTGAAGTCGTAAAGTTCTTACTTGGTGCTGGAGCATCTGTAACTTCTGATAGAAATTGGCATGCTCTTCATGAAGCCTGCAAAGGGGGTTCTACTGAGTTGGTTCAAGTTTTAATCGATGCAGGTGCACCTGTGAACAATCCACACCAGTGTAAGTACACATTGAAGAAATTAGTTGGGTTAATTGTCTCATAATTGAGGCAATGAGTCAGCCCCTAGCAAGGGTTCATTAAGTTTAAGTTTAGTAATACTTTGTCATGCTAATACAAGTAAAAAAAAAATACAGAAGATACAAAAAGTGCATGACTGGAGAATAATAATGAGGGAAACTAAATCTAAAGAATATTCTCCAATATCACACATCCTAAAAGTTAAGAAGTAAAGTTTAAGTGTGGCCCAAAACTAGCTTAATTAAATTGCATAATAAAATTGACACTAAAAATTGTGACATAGAATTTAAATATGGCCCAAAGCTAATCTAATTTAATTACATACTTGTCACTCACGAGTTACACCTGATTTAAAATTGACACAAATGATCTAATAGATAGGATTTAAAACTGCTTTAAATGAAGGTGCATGCATAATGTTCGATATAATACTATTCCAGTCTGTTATGTAGCGATTAAAATGAAAATTTAAAGTAATTTGTGCATGTCTTCTTAGGTCTTATCGTGACTGTTTAAGCCACTGCCTTGTGGTTTATCCAGTGCATAGTGGAAAGTTTTCCTTGTTGTTGATGTGGTCTCCATTGAGCAATGTTTTCCATTGACTGTGTAATAATTCACCGTAATATTGTCCTGTATTAGTCTGTAGTAGCTTGGTTGGTGGTGATTGGTGCAGTATGTGTCTCAGATAAGCTGTTCATGATTTGAATACTTGGATCATTGATGTTAAATTTCAATGGGTCATTCCCTCTAAAAATTGCTTTTGTACTTAACTGTAATTTTGTTGTTAATATCTTCAGGAACGTATCATATTATTGTACCTTGAATTTACAATGTATTTCAATTATGACCAAGAGAGGCAAACTGCAATAAGATTATTTTTATATTAGTCAGAAGTAGTCAGGATACAAAGTAATTAGGAGGATGACTTTGCTTTGTCAAACTAAAGTTTAGTAGATACCAACATACATACATTCATAAATATAAACAAGGCATTTATTGGAACTTTGTTGGTGCAGACTCAAGATCTGAAAAAGGTTATCTACATTAAGTTCTAGGAACAGTCAGAGAAATGATTGGAACAGGTTTTTGAAGACTGGAAGTGTTTAGTTAAATAATCGGTGTTTTTTCACGATTAATTTTGAATTAGATTCTGGTGGTGCACCATGGTCTCCTCTTCATATTGCTGTTCGTCATGGTAACCTGGACTGCATTAAATTACTCATCAAGGCTGGCGCTGATGTGAACAGCGTCAATGCTGGCAAACACACTCCTTTGCATGAGGCTGCTTACAGGGGATACGAGAATGTAATACAGGAGCTTCTCTTGCATGGAGCAGATCCACATGCGGCTAGTAACCAGAAGAGGACACCATTACATGAAGCTTGCATGCAGGGTACTTACTTCTTCCTTGCTAGACTACCTTGTGTCCTAGGGTCACTCTAAAGCTTGGTTGATAGCATACTTGTCACTATTGTGCTGCCCTATGATATGTTCAGTAGATCCTGCCTAGAAAAAATTTTTTTTTTGAATTAATGAGAAAATTCTGTCTTTCACTTGACATATTCAAAGGTTACACCTTATAGAAACAGTTAAAAAATGCTGTGCATCTTGAAAGATATTGTTCTCAGAAATAGTTATAATCATTAAATGATGGAATAATTTGTCAACTACTTACTTGGACATGATATCAGTAGCAAAAGGTATAAGCAAAATCAAAAGTAGTGGATATTATCGATTGAATTTTTAATGTACATAATTTTTTGTCTATGAATTTTAATAATAACATGTAAAATATGTTATTTAGCAAATCCTTCTTAGGTTTTAGATTAGTTACGGGACCCTTCATAGGGCTGTCCTCTCAGTCCTGCTTTTCAAGTGAAGTAACGTTATTTGAATAAAGTACTAACTGTAAGTATAATTAACAATTGTTATTCCATGAGTGCGCGTTGGGATGGTAGATAGCCAACGAGGTGCGTAGGGCCAAGTTGGCTATATAATCATCTCGTATCCAACAAATGTGAGTGGAATATTGTTTTAGTAAAAATGCCCCCAAAATATAGAAAACTAAACGAAAAACGCCCCAAAAAAATGATGTGCACGCTTTCAATTTTGCAGAGCATGTTATATTAGCTGATATACCACAATGGCTAAGCCAATGAATGAAAACTCTTCAATTGCATTATCCAATGATCAAGTTTTTAATGATAACTATTATTTTGAATTTTGTGACTACATGTACATCTTATCTCTCAAGACGCAAGCTTGCTGGATTTTAAAGGATAGGAAAGGAACTTATTTAAGTGTCCAGTTGTTCTAGCACTGAAGCATTAAATAAATTAATAATAATGCAAATCAAGTCAAATGTTGTTTTTTGAAGAGAGGGGAAAACCGGAGTACCCGGAGAAAAACTTCTTGGTGCAGAGTAGAGAACCAACAAACTCAACCCACATATGAAGCCAAGTCTGGGAATTGGTAGGAGGCAAGTGCTCTCACAACTGCACCATCCCTGCACCTCAAACAACAAACTGCACAAACTAATGTAAGATTTGTGTTTTTACCTTCCAAAGGGAAAGTGAAATCAGCTATAATGTTATTGGACAGTGGCAGTAAAGTCAATGCGACAGATTTAGTAAGAGACACACCTCTTCATTTGGCCCTCAGAGCAAACCATGCCTATGATATTGCTGTCCAGTTAACTTCTGTTCTTCTGCGATATGGCGCATCCCCAACACTTCTTGGAAGAGATGATGACATGCCACTGGATGTAGCAAGACAAACTTATCAGGGTTATTGCTCAGAGTTGTTAGATGCTGCTTTGGGTGAGAAAACATATTTATTGGCTTCTATTAGTGGGTCCTAGGCATAGGCAGATTTATAGAGAAAACCCTTGCCCATTTGCGATACAATGTTTTTGAAATGGGCTTTTACAATATTATTGTTTGACTGTGTGTCGTGGTAACTTGTGTGGTAGTTGTGTGTTAGATGTAATTTGGTGCTCCAAATTCTCTCTTTAGGTTCTTCAAGTTCTCAGAAACGTTTTCCCTTACATCTGCCCTCTACACATGCAGTCCCTCTAGTTTTAGTATTAGACTGTCATGTTTTAGTTTTTTGACAAGAAGTGATCCAGAGCTTGAAAATATAAAAAAATCAGAAAATAGCCGTGACAAAAAAGAATCCTTGAATTTAAATCCACTGACAGGTTTTAACCGTAAACATTTCAGAGCAGATTTCCTCCCTAGACAAGCATGGCTTAAAGTGCCCCTAAGCCCAAAATATTTTTTCCTCTAAAATGGATCTTTTCACCTGTTTGAAACGCATTGCAGCCTTATTTTCCTTTTTCTAACAAATCCTGCCTTTTTATAGGCTTCAAAACTCGCGAAAAACCAAGCTTCTTTTGTTCATGACCGAGTCAGAAGGGGAGTGGGTCTATTCCTGATTTGACGTCACCAACTGATTTACATTGCATTAACTCTTTCTAAAAACTGCATGCAAAGTAGATTGTGTTGTCAAATCGGGAATAGACCCACTCCCCTCCTGACTCGGTTGTGAGCAAAAGATACTTGGTTTTTCGCAAGATTTGAAGCCTATAAAAAGACAAACAGGATTTGTTAGAAAAAGGAAAATATGGCCACAATGCGTTTCGAACAGGTGCAAACATTCATTTTATAGCAAAAAAATATTTTGGGATTAGGGGCACTTTAAGAATGCTTTTTGCAAACGTTTGAACCTAGAACCTGGGCTTCTTTGCAAACAATAATTATTTGTAAAGATGAATTTAAGAAGCCAACATTTTTGCAGATCACCATGATGCCATTATTAAGTCAAAGTAACAAGGCTACAAGTAAAAATGATACAAAATCATTTTATTGTCATTACTTTTACTTAAATGTTTCTAAGTAATTACTATAATATCAAACACAGACTACAATGTTTGGCCAAAACAGTTTATTGACTAGTAGAACGAGACGCTGGTGTGAGGTCAATAAACAAAACCGCCAAGGGTGGAGTGGGCATCTAAGTGACGACTAGCTCGAAGGTTAAGTGAAAGACCTGAAAGGTGATACGCTAAACCGGCTGAGGGCTCACCCGACAGGGGCAGGTTCTCAATAGCAAATAGCAATCATCATCAGTGGTGATCCTTGTACCTTCATTTTGTCGCGTAACACATTAAACACTGGTTTGATTGATACATTATTTGATACAAGTTTTTATCACATTATGGTTTCAGAAATACCACAGCCTCTTACCCAGATCTGTAAAGTTTCAGTGAGGAAGCACTTAGCTTGCCATTGGGAAAGCATCAATGAACTTCCTTTGCCAGTAGTTTTGAAGGCTTTTATTGGAAGTGTAGTTTGATGATTTCCCCACAATCTTCTAACTACACTTGATAATCTCAGATAACGCACGCTGATATTATTAAACCCTTGTTCAACATAGTCTTTAGTTGCTCAGTAGTTTAAAGTATATTCCAAATAGGCCATGAAGGATTCATATCCCACTGGGGATGGAAATTTTATGGAGTTCCAATTATTATTGATTGTCAGTTGCCAGATATTCACTCTATCTTGAAATTTAATGTGATCGAATTAGATTCCTTTTTTTGAAAGTTGACTGTTCCAGTTTTTCTTTCGTTTATTGCAATATATTTATTTTGGTATAACTGCAAATATTCATTTTATAACAAACAAAGGAAAACAAATTGGGTAGTAAAGTCATTAGTATTTTCACAATTTTAACCAAAAAAATTGGTAAATTTAATTTTCAATGGGCACTACATGTCAATTAAGAAAAAAATAATATTCACATCAATAATATTGATAAACCTTATTTGCTATAACCAGTTGCAAAAGTAATTGAGACATCTTAATGTGAGGAGAAAAATGTTTGTGATGCGATGCAACAAAATGTCTCTTTAGTGACGTGGTGTGAAAAAAGGGAGTGTAGTTATTGGTGTCTGTGATTATTAGGTGCAGTGCGGCCCTTAGGGAGTAAAACTAATACTGGGTAGTCCTCTAGTAGTGTAGCCAAACAAAATGCAGGATTTGCATTAGTCCTCTAGTTGGGTGATACTAATAATTATTGTTAGTTCAAGTGGGTGGTGTGTGTAAAAGAAAAGGAACTTTATTTAAGTGTCTAGTCGTTCTAGCGCTGGAGCACTAATTGGGGACACTGTAAACTGAAATTAACAAAGAAAGCAAATCAAATTACATGTCGGTTTTTGAGTAGAGGGGAAACCGGAGTACCCGGAGAAAACCTCTCGGTCCAGAGTAGAGAACCAACAAACTCAACCCACATTTGACGCCGAGTCTGGGAATCGAACCCGGGCCACATTGGTGAGAGACGAGTGCTCTCACCACTGCGCCATCCCTGCACCCCTGCGCCATCCCTGCACCCCTACAGTGAATAAATAAGAGTTTATGTTTGAGATTGTTGGCAGATTTGTCATGGTTCTACAGTATCTTGCCACTCCCCTTTGCAGTGTTAAATTAGCTATGCAGTATCAATTTACTTGTAAAACATAGATGAGCAACATTGAATTGGGAAAGGGGGTTTGCGGCTTTTGGTAATTTTGCACTAAATTTCTTCTTGGCCATTGTAGGTGTGTAGGATATCATGAATTTTTCATACTTGACTTACCTTACGAATGATGTCAAGAAACACGATTGATGTTGGAAATAGAAACATGTCAGCTACCGTATTTCTTTTACATGAAACTGACAGACTTGAAGCATGCAATTCTATCAAGTGAACTTCCAAATATCAGTAAACAAATGCATTATTTTACGTATGAAAAACATGCAGTACGAGTAGTGACCACACAGGCAATGAGTTGAGAATACCTCCTACCTTAATGCAAACAAAAACAATCAAACAATCTCGAAGGTCATTGCTCGCCATCTCAACATATATGGTTTTTGATGAACAAAATTTGAATCGGGAAAGGGGGCACTAGATTGACTAGATTTCTTCTTGGCCATCCTATGAAGTTGGTAAACACAGTTTTTGAGCAGGGTGTCTGAACATTTTTTAACCAGCATGGTTGTAGCACATTTTCCCCCAGTGTGGATCCTGTGGATAGTCTCAACTCATCCCTTAATTAAAAGAAAATCAAAATGTGCAAGCAGTTAAGATCTGTTGGTTTTTAACTGTGAAGAATGTGTAGCTAAAAAAGTAGAGCTACATTTTGTGAATGAAAGTGTTGCTTAATTTTGAACTGATCTTTTTAAAGATGTGCTTTGCAGAAAGTAAACTGTTGATGTTACTGTATGGTCATTCCTTTAGCCCGGAGCAGGCTCAGTTAGGGATGACTTGGTTTGCATTTTTGCAAAATGGAATTCTCGACTTTTTTCAAAGAAGCTGAAGAAATGGAAGCTATGGAATTGTGTTAAAAAATGCATGCAAAATATCAGCACTAAGAATTTGTGTTTTGAAAGTTGGCAGAGGAGGTTAGTACATTGTATTCTTGACATCTTCAACGGACTGGGTGCAGATAAAACATGGAATTCTTCAAGTCAATACTGTTTAAAAATAGAGCTACATTAAAAACAGTTTGCTTAATTAAGGGAATAAAAACATGATCAAATTTGTTTCATAGACCATTTTAAAGTTGTGTGCTTACTTACCTGGCCTATGAATGAAAGTGAGGGCTAGTATTAACTAGTATTGACCTTGTTCTGATAGACGCTTGACTTACCCTGGGTGCCAGAGGTTTTTCTCTCTCAGAGCGATGGAAGAAAAACCTCTGGCATCCAGGGTACACT
>NC_090893.1:11328001-11388001 GCF_036669925.1 Montipora capricornis
AAAGTTGTGTGCTTACTTACCTGGCCTATGAATGAAAGTGAGGGCTAGTATTAACTAGTATTGACCTTGTTCTGATAGACGCTTGACTTACCCTGGGTGCCAGAGGTTTTTCTCTCTCAGAGCGATGGAAGAAAAACCTCTGGCATCCAGGGTACACTTGACTGCTTTTCTTATGTACATTCCAACTAATAATTTAGCATGAGAACAAACAAGGGAGGTCTATATCATGGGCTAGATAACTAAGCACGTAACTGTAAAAAGGTCTATTGATAGTGAGATTTTCAATTTGCATTAGTGCGTTATTACTTACGAGGCTTAGATATAGAATTTCATGCTTTTATCGCAATCAGCAGCAAAAAATGTGATGTAAATCTTGCTAACATTGGCCCATATTTTTCATAATTTTTGTGTATAGCGGGTCTTTTTGAATGGTTTACGAAAAATTCAGGGTAAATTGCGTTCCTGTCTTTTCTCTTTTTGGCAGCATTGTTTGTCAGAGACAGGTCACTCGTTGCAGGGCATTGTTTTACCTTTTGGAAAGTAACGCTAACCCTCAATTTGGCTCACTCAAGGCCGTATTGGGGTTTTTAGGCCTAGGGTTAGCCTCACTCTCAAAAAGGTAAAACAATGAGCAGCGACGAGTGACCTGTGTTTTAGACCCGCCACTCCATTACGGAGGCTACTACAAAATGACGAATTTTATCAGTTGTCAAATCCACTTCCGGTTGCCCTTCGTCGGGATGAGCTGGTATCAAGTGTTTCCCTACTTCCGCGTTGACTTCTTACATCGGATGTGAAGTCACATTGATTTGGGAAATTTTACAGGGAAAAACCAAAAATAGGTGATTACAGATGCAGTGTCATTTAAAGACAAGGTAACCACAAAACGTGAGTTTTCCTTTACTTTGGTTCAGTACTCAACAAGCTGGTGTCCACAGCAGTACTAGAAGGCAACCCTGTTTGAGGAAAATCTATGGAAATGGAACAAGAACATGGTTTTGATGTAGCGATAGCGACTTTTCGGCGTAACATCAATGTTAGGGGAAATGCAGTTGATGAATTTTTGGAGGCCGTGCGCGATGGCCGTCATCTACATGTAGGCATTCATTCACAAGTTTTGAAAATTAACTCCCCACTAGACGTTCGCCAAGGTTTTCAAATAACGCTTTTACATAGAATTTGCCTATTTGCTGTTATATGTGAGCAAAATACTGAAACATTTGCACCGATTGAAAGTGTTGAATGGAATATCCGCCAGATAAAGTTACTACGATTTTCGAGCTGCCATGCATGAACGGCTAACTTTTTTCCACGTTTTTGATGTACTCCAGCCAGTTACATCCAAGGTGTCGTAATATAAAACCTCTGTGGACATGCACGCCAAGGGGAAAAGAACAATTTTAAGCAGTATTAGTAAAAGATACTTGGTAATTTTCTGTCTTCATTGACAACCACCATTGCTGTAAATCCTTTCTCTTTGGCCTGGGTGCCAATGCAACCATGAGGGTATTACTTCAATGAATGATTTCAAGTCAAAGAATCCTTTAACAATCTAGATAGAACTAATTCAAATTTTATTGTTTTGCTTTTTTGTGTCAATCAGGCTAAGGTATTTATAGCAGCCAATAGAGTGGATCCAAATCTTTGGTTGGGTCAGCAAAGAGAAACTGCTTTGCATGTTGCAGCAGAGAATGGCCACTCAGAATTTTGTGAGTTTCTCCTTGAGATAGGTGCTGACAAGGACCAAAAAGGTGCTTCAATTTTTATTGTATATGTGAGGTTTTCTCAGTTAATTTCCAAGTGTTATTAATATCAAAATAATATTATAATATTGTTGCAGTGATTGTACTGCAATGGTTGTTTTATTCAAGAGGCGGTAACGCCATGCAAGGGGGAAAATATGTGCGACATCTATATGGTTCAACTGATACACAATATATGAGCACAATATAATGCTTCACGTAAAGCTGTCAATTTTGGTATAGTTTGTATTAGCTGCAATGACTCTGTAATTTTTCAGAATAAATAAGGTAGATGTAGATGTATGACTGTGTACAACATATGTTATATTATTTTATGAAGATGAAGTACACATTTTAAATTTGTGAATATAATCTCGATAAAGGAGTTGCTTTGTGGACAATCCCACCAGAGCACAATATAAATAGTCCATTTGTCATCCAGTCCCAAGTATGCCAATTTGTAATCTTCATTACTGTTATTGTCTCTTTGCAGATGTGCGCGTGAAGATTCCTCTGCACCTGGCTGCAGCGGGGGGTCATCTTGATGTTGTCAGACTGCTTGTAGAGGCTGGTTCTAATTTAGATAACATTGACAAATTTGGGAAACAGCCCCTAATGTATGCAGTAGCTGGTGCACATGTGGAAACTGTGAAGTTCTTACTTGAGACTGGGTCATCTGTAACATCTGGGAGGAATTGGCATGCTCTTCACGAAGCCTGCAAAGTGGGCAGCCCTGAGCTGGTACAAATCTTAATAGATGCTGGGGCACGGGTGAATAACCCACGGCACTGTAAGTAAATGAGTGAAAAAAAAAATAATTTGACATAAAGTAAGATTGGTTCACATTGTGAACCCTTATATGAACATGCCTTTGTTATTTTAAGCTGAAAACAAAAGTGAGTTAGACAAATTTGTTTTAGTTAACTTGCTTGGATTTTTTAAATTTTATTTTGTGTTTGCAATAATTATTTATCAAGTTGCTCATAACTTGAGGAGTTTTGATCACAATTCACTAAATGATGTCATGTAAAAACTAACACAATGATCTTTTGCACTGATTTTATTCGTTATCAAATCAAGGTAACAGTTGCAAAATTATCCTGTTTTCTCAAACATTGAAACAAGTTTGTAATTTCAGAGAAATTCCATGCCCATATTGGATGATATATATATGTTTGAATAAATTATTATTATTACTCTGTCATCAGATTCTGGTGGTGCACCATGGTCTCCTCTTCATATTGCTGTTCGTCATGGTAACCTGGACTGCATTAAATTACTCATCAAGGCTGGCGCTGATGTGAACAGCATCAATGCTGGCAGACACACTCCTTTGCACGAGGCTGCTTACAGAGGATACGAGAATGTAATACAGGAGCTTCTCTTGCATGGAGCAGATCCACATGCGGCTAGTAACCAGAGGAGAACACCATTACATGAAGCTTGCATGCAGGGTACTTACAGTACATCTCCTCTTTGCTAGTTTACTTAGTGGCTTAGGGCCCCGCTACAGCTATAAAACGTTCTGCTCTACTCAGGAAAGGATAAAATAATACAGTAACTGTACATGTAGATTTCACCTCATCTCAAAAATCTAAACTGTGCAGTGCAGAACTGTATTTTCTCACTGATAATATACTCACGGATTGATTCAAGCACACTGATAAACACAACTGTTTTTATCAGCCACAATTCTTGCTTTACAGGTAACCAACTTGCTTGCCATGTGCTCTCAAAATCTCCCCATCCCATATTGTTTTGAAACAATTCCCAGTCCCTACCGAGTGCAAGCTGGAAGCGTCTGACAAATCTTACAACAAATGCTTACAACAAGTGTAAAGAAAGCAAGAAAGCTATAATCTGCATAACTAGAATCTCTGAGGACCACTAGTTTTTCATTGATTACTGTTGTGTGTTACCCTCTATAAATAAAGTTGATTAATCTTGGCAGCAGGATTATTGCAGATTATTGCAGTGAGCTGCTGTAGTACAACATGTCCATCTTGTGGTTATATAACTATACTAGGAGGTCACATTTCGGTGTGACGTAATTAAATATAATAATAATTGGTATCCAGCCATGTGAGTTAATCTAAAAGATATTTAATGTAGAGTGTGTGTGGACACGTCTGATTCTCTAAGTTGAATAATATTGCAGTTGCTTTTAAATGTAATATTTTTGCTTTGTTACTACCTAAAACAGGAAATGTGCAATCTGCAATGATGTTATTGGATGTTGGCAGTAAAGTCAATGCTAGAGATTTTGTAACAGACACACCTCTACATTTAGCCCTCAGAGCGAACCATGCATGTGACATTGCTACCCAGTTAACCTGTGTTCTTCTGCGATATGGTGCATCCTCAACACTCATGGGGAGAGATGATGAAATGCCACTGGACATTGCAAAGCAATCTAGTCAGGATTACTCCTTGGAGTTGTTGGAATCTGCTTTGGGTAAGAAGAGACATATTAAATTTTGCAACCTATCTTTATTACAAGTGATGGTATGGGTTAGTGTGGAGCAGGTATATTGTTATTTGTGAAAGTTTTTCATCACTGCAAATGATTCAAGTCTTCCATCTCTAAGAGAATCAGGTCTTCCATATTATTCAATGGGTTAAACTATGGTCAGAAATTGTGTCCCGCCGTCCACTCCATTGTTCTAAAAGAAGTGCAGCGATAGCATTTTCCACAAGTGATAAGAATAGATTGTAATACCTTGTTGCAAAGCATTGAAATGCAAAATGGGATTGAAATGCAAACATACATTGCAAAAATGTCTTTGTTTTTGTGCTTATATTAATCCCTAATGCTTTGGGCACTAAATCATGATGTCCATAATTTGAAAAGAGTGCTATTGTATTTTTTAATTTTGTTTGGTCTAAAAATGTAATTTCTGCCAACATGTTAAAGATTTTCCTCTCAATTCTTATGAAACAGGATTATTCCATGACTCTTTCCTTGCGCATGTATTACTTGGGGAAGGGTGGAACGCATTCCCTTTGAAAATTTCTTTCCTGCTAGTGCAAATTATGTCCTTCAGACTTTTTACTGTAATTTAGTGGAAAGAAGACTCCTGTGGTTCACATTTTCCTGTTGACCATGTGACAATGTTGCCAAGTGACTCAAAAATGTCGAAGTGCAGGCACCTTGTATTATACTGTTTTTAATTAGCTGGTAACACCTCTAAAATTTGGTAGCTTTTGATATTATGCTCAAGGGACAAGAAGCAGGGGATAGACCATAATATGCACTTCAAGTGAAGCTATGATCTTCGCAGTTATGAACGCAATTTTTACAATTGCGTAGAGAAGCCTGAAAAATTCAGGACTTCAACGGGATTTGAACCTGTGAACTCTTCAACTCCGTTGAAGTCCTGAATTTTTCAGGCTTCTCTACAAAATTGTAAAAATTGCGTTCATAACTGCGAAGATTATAGCTTCACTTGATTTCATATCCGCAGTTCATATATGATTCATTTCATATACCATTTCATCATTAATATGCACTTCATCAAAAGTACTTAATTTATAAATTAATTTATAAAAAAACTACAATGCCTTGTACTATCTATGCATTATGTTTATCAAACTGTATAAAAACAATTTTTGCATAATTTGTTATCCTGGCTGGTGGTTCAATGTCAGGAAAACTTACAGGAACTGTCTCAAAGGCTTGTTTGGTTTGTCCACTATACTGGACAGAACGAAGTTAGATCAAAGAGTGTTAACAAGCCAAAGCAGGGGGCTAGCCTAGTCAGGCATCTTTACTTTGTCATGAAATATCTACGAGAAAGCAAACTGCAACAAGAGAAAAGATTTTTGCCTCTGCCGCAAATTGTACTTCACTATAATATTCTTTGTAATCTTGCTTCTCACATGATCGTGAAATATAAACTTACAGTATGTTCAAAGGTTTCAAAGGTTTGTTGCTATTTTTTGTTTACAGAAATACCACAGCCCCTTGTTAACATCTGTAAAGTGTCTGTGAGGAAACAATTAGCTTGCCACTGGGATAGAATCAGTGAACTTCCTTTGCCAGTAACATTGAAGACTTTTGTTACAAGCGTGGCCTAGTAACTACTTTTTTGTGTTAATTAATTGAAACGTTCTTCAGTAGTTTTTGATTTAGCAACCTTTCAGTGACTGAGTAACTTCTCACTAAGTTGATTTTCATCTGAAGTTGTGTAAATTTTGACTTCCAGGTAATCAAAGTGAAACAAGTAGACCTTTTCCAGTCAAATGAGTCACTTTAAAAGTAGAACAAACCATTTGAAAATACAATATCAGACTGAGTATTTGTTGGCAGATATATAAACATGTTATTTCGTTTTATCTCAAGCTTTATTCTTAGTGAACAATTTAAAGTGGTACTATGATCAATACAACATTAGATAATGAAAATTTGCTTACTGAGAAATTTTGTTAATTTTAAAGAAACCATTTGCTTTTTTGTTAAAAGTTTTCAGGAAACAGAAATTAATTATGGCAAAAATGTTCCCTTGCTTGTGGTTCTCTAATGTTTAAATGAAATACTTTGTGATTTAAAGCTTCAGTAAAGTGAAGATTTTGTAAATTTGTAAAATAAACCACAACTATGTGTAATTTATTGAAAACAAGACAGTTTGACAGTTTGTAAAGTTAATAATTTATTTAATATTACTAATACATTCTCATATTTTTAACTCCCTTCCTGCATACTTTTTAGCTAGTCTTTTGTATTTTTCTGCTTCTTTTTGGTCTTTATCAACACCATCACCAATGGAATACATGCGGCTGAGATTAGCACAAGCCCATGGGTGCATCAGGCCACAGCTTTTCAAAGACAGATGTAAAGCTTTTTTTGAGTCCTTTGGAACTCCATCTTTGCCTGTCAAGTATATCACACTTAAGTTAAAGCATCCATTTGGATGTCCATAATTGCATGACTGTTGAAACATTTCAATGGCCTTTGGCATGTCTTTTTGTATTGATGAGCCTTTTATTCCACTTTGATAGACAAGTCCTGCATTATTACAAGCACCAGATGATTTTTGGTTGCATGCCCTGTGAAACAAGTTCATTGCCTTCTCTGGGTCTTTGTGTTCTGCAAAAAAATGTAGAACAAGATTCGTGAATTAAATCAACATTGTTAAGCAAAATTAGTTTTATATTTTGATTACAGTTGGACTGACTAAACTATCTTGATTACTTGCTTTCTTGAAATCTGCTTTCCCTTTCATTTGCAAAAACTGGTCAACAATATCATCCATCAGATCAAATTAATGTTCTCTAATTTTACAAACAACTTGGTAGTGCAGTAAGACCCCCTTTTGGGACGTTTGCAATGTGGTTATTATAAAAAACAGTCAACATCACCTTTAGTTATGAAGGTAAGCTCCTGTAACCTCCCTGTGCATGCAAAGGGCAGTGCCTAAACCAACAAACAGCTGTTACACCCTTATAGTACTTAGCTTTTCTCCGGTAATAATATTATGCTTACCTTTTTGAGTAAGATAAACATTTCCTAATGCAAAACAACTGTCAGCAAATCCAAGCTCATTGCAGGTGTAATGGTAGAGGTCTTTGGCTTTAGTTATATTTTTCTCAACTGCCATGTAAAATTCTGCCAGTGAGTGACAAGCTAACAAGGCAAGAGAGGATTGTTAGTGCATGGCTTCAGTGCAAATGAAGAGACTGCACATGATATCCTTCACAGCAAGAGTAATGATAATAAATGATTGGAAAATTGTGTTGTAGTCTTAAGTAAAACAGACTTTACTATTAGAGAATGACGTGAAGTGCTAGTTTTCTACCGATATGAACCATGGTCGCCCTACAACCTTCGGGTTAGATTACTGCTGCTCAACTCCCACCCTGGTCAGAGTTTTTCCTGTCCTTGTGTGGGCCCATTTCCATTAGTAGGGCTAATGCTCACATGGTTCATATGAGTAGAAAACTGGCGCTTCACATCACCCTCTAATAGTTAAGTCTGTTGAAATAAAATTATAAGTGGCCAACGTTTGCGAAAACATAACCCTTCCTTGTACTTGTACATATTCATTACCATGACATTGACATCTTAAATTCCCACGATCTGCTCCTGTCTGACCTTGTAGCTCAGTTGGTAGAGCAGCGGTTACCTTATTACATGAAATTTTCGCGACACGTTAATTTCGCGAATTTCGCGATTTAAAAAAAATCGCGAAATTTAAGTGACGCGAAAATTAAATGTCGTGAAAATAACATGACGAGAAAACTAATTGACTCACAATCTGTCAATAACTAAAACAGCGACTTTATTACACACGTCTATAACAATCATTTTGAGCTATTCTGTGGTAATATTCTGGTCCTCTCCATCGCTACTGCTTTCCGTCTCTACTCCAGGTAGCACTTCTTTTGCAAAATCCTCAAACTGTCCAGTTACTGGCTCCTTGAGTGTGTCTCACTCAAAAACGCGAAATTAAAGTGAGTCAAAATGCAAAATTTTCGCAAAATCGCGACATTAAGGTGTCGCGAAATATGCGAACCCCAAAATCGCGAAATTAACGTGTCGCGAAAATTTCATATAATAAGGTAGCTAACCTGAAAGTCGTGGGTTCAATTCCCACCCTGTTCAGAGTTTTTCTCTGTCCTTGTGTGTGCCCATTTCCATTAGTAGGGCTAATACTCACATGGTTCATATGGACAGAAAACTAGCACTTCACACCACCCTCTAATAATTAAGTCTGCTGAAATATAAGTGCTACACAGCCAACGTTTGCAAAACCATAACCCTTCCTAAGTAAAAGAGCCGCCTATTGCCCGGAACCGTTTGCTCTAACCTAGCCTGCA
Organism: Montipora capricornis; assembly: GCF_036669925.1. Classification (NCBI taxonomy): domain Eukaryota; kingdom Metazoa; phylum Cnidaria; class Anthozoa; order Scleractinia; family Acroporidae; genus Montipora; species Montipora capricornis. Next base: position 11,336,560 of record NC_090893.1, read on the forward strand.
TACAAGGGCTGATGGTTTGTTAAAGTTGGATTTGCACAGAAAGAGCTTTTAACGACATGCCATTCAAAAGCAAATCAAAGCAAACATTGAGGAATAACTCAAGTGGATAGTATTCTCATAGGCCTGTGCTAAGACTGCCTATAACATAAACTTGATTTTGATTAACAGAAACCTTTGAAAGACTTTGTCAAGCAGTGTCTTTAATGTTATGAAGAAAGTATAATATCTCGCGACACTTGCGGCAGGATTTAGGTTCATGCTGTATTGTGTAACCCTGTAAATCCCAACTTCTGGGTCAAAATTACAGAGTCATCATTTACAGAAATCTACATAAGATTTCAAATGACTTGCCCGTACAAATCTGCCACGAACATTGAATCATCCCTCAACAAATAAGTTTTCCCATCTTGGTTTGTACTTTTTTCTAGGTTGAATGCACATTACATTTTCCTGAAAGTTTTAAGAATAAAATTGTTCCCTCCAACGCTTGGTTTACTACATGTGCAAGACATCGTGTTCGTGATTTAAAAGCCTTTGGAAAACGTTCGTAATAATAATAATAATAATAATAATAATGGCTTTATTTCCACAAGGTGGCTCTTCATCTGCTAAAATATATCATCTAAAATAAAAATAAGGTAAAAAAATTATTTAAAAGTAAAAAAGTAATAAAAATAAAATAATAAAAATAAATATATCTATTTACAGTGCTTAATAAAAACGTTAAGCTAAAAAATTATCTTTGACCTTTTTCATTAAAAACTTAAAAGTCATCTTAGAAAACTGGTTAAAATCAAGACAGTTCTTTACACATCCAGGTAAAATGTTAAAGCTTTTAGCAGCTTGGTCTTGATAAATATATGACACTAATGGGATTTCAAGCTGCATAGCTGCACTGGACCTCAGCGTTCGATTGTGCATAAATTGCTTCAGTCGCAGGTAACCTGGCCATTCACGAGAATAAATCGCCTTATGAACTAGCTTTAACAACTGCCATTCGATATGTTCTTTAACTGGTAGCCAACTTAGCTTTATAATATCCTCCCTTTCAACAAATTTACCTACAACAAAGCTCGCGCATGCTGTTTGAATTCTTTGTAGGCGTTTAACAAGGTAATGTGGTAAATTATGATAGACAACACAATTGTAGTACAACTTGGAAAGTACTAGGGCCTGAACTAACTGCTTGCGAATATGAAATGGAAGAAAGTTCCTCAATTTCTTTAAGATTCCAAGAGTGCGATAGCAAGAAGCTGAAGTTTGCTTGACACTTTCTTCCCATTTTAGGTTGTGATCAATATGGGTCCCTAAAAGTTTTGCCGAAGATACACGTTCTAAGGATATACTTCCAACTCTTAAATCAATGTCAATGTTGTTAAGTTCATGATAGGAAGAAAGTTGGTTCGTAAACCCTAAAGAGCAAAAAAAAAGAAATTCAGAGACGGGAGAACGAAACATATAACAATGGGAACTTTTGTTTGTTTTTGGAATGATACGCAATTAGTGGGCTCGGCAGTTGGTGGTTATGCCAACTCAAAAGTACCCAGATCGCGTGGCAGATGAACATGCACAGCTGTGGTAACTCTTACATTCTTTTTTCTTTGTTCCGTAGCACTCATGTTTATATATCTCGTGCAGTTGTTTGGCGTATTCCTCCGCTGCCTTGGTAGCTTTGTCTTCAGAGACCGGGTTAAACGACATTTTTCTGGCACATACAGTAGTGTAGTACTACCTCAGACAATCAAAGAAATATTCCAGGCGTTCCAAGGGACCCAAATGCGCCTGCCTTTTCCAAGTTACCCACTGACTGATAGATCGCGGGCTGTTAAACCATGACGTCACGGAGTGCTGCTAGCGCTTTTGCTCCAAGGAAAACTTTGGCTTCTTCGCTTCAAAAATGGGGTGAAAATCTTTGTATTTAGTTTATAACTGGGTTCGTGCGTTTCTTATGCTCAAGATGGATTCGGGATGGGCCCAATTTCGTGCTCTCCATAGTTTCGAACCTCGTGATCCAAGGGAAATTGCCATACAAGTAGAAGATGTTATGATTGTGGCGAAACCTGTGCCTGATTATTCCAACTGGCTAACTGGGGAAAATATGCGAACGCGTGAGTGGGGAGAGTTTCCTGGAAATTATGTAGAATATATTGGGGACATAGACGACTATCCTTCGGCAGAGAATATTGTACAACCGCCGTTACCGCCACCTCGACCACCAAGGACTACTCTTGCGACAAAACATCAAGGTTTTTATTTCAGGACTTAAACTACACCGTAGTTGCTTGTGAGCCATGTTCCTTGTGTTTCGTTTTCATTGAACAAGACGGAAATCATTCGCGTTTGATTTCTTTGAAGTGGAAAACCTCCTTGGTTTACCATCTGCCTTTGCAAGTTAAACTATGCGGGCACATTTTGTTACTTCCGTGGGGTATTTCTGCAGGTACCGGAAAGCGTTGTGTTTTTGGTCACTTGGGATTAGTCTTTATTTGGAAGTGTTTTGTTTTCTGTCTTTTGTTTCTTTTGTTTTACGTAATTTCTTCTCCGGTACTTGCAGAAGCTGCCCTTCCGTGTGAGTCGTTCATGTTTTGACTTGAATCTGTCTGGACTTGTTGCTGTTGCACTGTCTCTCCATAATTTTCTCCAAGCAGGGAGAGTGGTACTGTTAAAGCTCAGCCCATGGCTGGGAGATGAGACTTAATTGCTGGATGGCACTGGTTCTTAAAGATGATTCAAGCTTAGAACTCTCCTTTTTGTTTTTGTCAAAGTGGGCAATTATTTTCTGTTCAATATAAATTAACGATCCATATCAGAGTTTCGATCCTATGTCACTTCTTAGTGTATGAATTTCCTAGTGTATTGCACGACTATTGACATTATTTGAAACACAGCAATGCTATAAATCTCTGTCAGTCTGCATCAGTTGAATATTAAAAAAGGAATGTAAGAATTTTACCTAGGAATGGGTTTGATGATATCCCTTTTTTATATATTTTTGTTCATTTGGTACTGTGTTGGTAGTTGAAAATATCATTATTATCATTATCATTATTTATTACTGTGAGTCTACTGTAACCTTAAAAGGATCATGAAAAGAATACCAAAGAGTTTCAAAAAATGGCTTGATGAATAATCTGCCATCTTGGAAAACGTTTGCCAGGTTACTTAGCCACTGAGTTCCTTCGATGAAGTAAAACAAGCATCGGTCCGCTCTACTACAAAATGTTCGATATAAAAAGTTACACATTCGACCGTAGTCTAAGAGGCATGTCCAGAGGTTTGTTTTTAACCCACTTACCTTTTGTGACTCCAAACTTTCCTGTTGACAACTTAATGCCCAATTGAGCTCATCAAACAGGAACGCAATCAAAAGTTGTTTTGTAAAGTTGGTTTTTATGCAAATTTTTATAGGCAATTGATATGCTAATTGCCTGATAGTTCTTGGCCTACCAAACCAGCTCAATCTAAATGACTTGAGTATACAATACTGCTCAAAAGTGCTGTAAGAACTTGTGTATAAGCCGCATCTTTTTGCCAAAATATTAGATTATGTCCAGCTGTTAAGTTCTTGTGTTTGAATTCCCACATGTTGCTTGACATTATCTGAGCTGTTTTTTAGGCGAGACAATCGGCGACACTAATGATAATTTCACCTTTCAGTCGAAGTTCAGTTTGTTGCATGCTTTCCAAGTGAATTTCAAGCATTGGTTTGTTTATCGCGAGCGAAATGACAGAGAACCCAACGGGGAAGAATGGGAGATTTTTGTTGGGTGTGACCCTGTTTATATTAATTCTGGGTGTTCATGTCATTGTCTGTTTTTTTTTGCATGTAACTTGTTTGTTCTGCAAATTATGCAACTTTTTCAGAGTTAGTGTCACAAATAACGTGTTTAACATGAAACTTGAATGTATTCAATCGTTTGATTATTAACAATCATTAGCCATGGTGAAGTCACGGCCCGATGTTGGAAGATGTATCGTTTATATTTGTTTATTCTTTTGTTCCTAACGTAAAGTGCAAGTATTGTTAAAATAAATGTTGCTATTTTTTGGAAAATTGAGATTCAGTTCTTTTTTTTTTTGGCTGTGGAGATCTACAGGGTAGATCATTTATTCCCTCAAAATTTTTCAGATGTGATAGATGGAGCTTTGACAGCCCATACATCTCAATTTTCATGGATGAATGAATGTGCATAACAGTTTAAAATAAATTGGTCATTTTGTTTTAAGTATTTATTCGAATGGAGAGATGATACTTCATTTTTGTGCAATTTAGAAATCTGAAAGGGTACTGCAGCAGCAATTAAGAGGCTATAGTCTAAGATCAAATATTAAATATTCTTGAATATGAATTAGCTGTACCCCCAAACTTTTCAAGACGGGGTCCAGGTGAAGCCCTAAATTTGAAAACCTAGATACATCTCTGATCAGGCGGGTGTCATTGAAAGTTTTGATCGTGATGGGGAGGAAGTGACCAATGACTGTGAAGGTTGATGGTGTGATTGGGAAAAGCAGAAAGGCTGGGAAGAGAGGGAAGAACAAGTTTACAGTGTAAGTGGACACATGAGGAGAGGAAGGTTTTAAGGCCGGGGCACACTAGGCGATAAGTCGCTGCGACACGTCGCAGGGACAAGTCGCTGCAACAAATCGCCTTGTGTGACACGGTTAATTTCATGAAAATCATTGTGGCTACGGCAGAATTTTGTCACCGCGATTAGTCGCACAAATTCAAACCAGTTTGAATTGGTTTGGTGCGACTTATCGCAGCGACAAAATTAGCAAAAGCAGTGTTGTTGCATCATGCTTACACTTCCGGCAACAAGTTGCTGCGACAAAATATATATGGACCAATGAGAGAGCGTCATATGGTCAGCCGTATCGAATTAAAAACTAGTTCACATTCCCTCTCATACGAGATCACTGCGTGTGCTCCGAACAGGCGTCGTGTCGCAGCGATTTGTTTTGCAAGTAGTACACATAGAGTAACTTGTTGCAGAGCCCTGTCGCTACGACTTGTCGCCTAGTGTGTCCCTGCCTTTATGGAAGTGTTTTGTCTGGAGTGGAAGGAGAATGATGGGAGGGTATATCAGAAAGTTGAAGGCTTTATGGGACAAGAAATGTTTAAGTGTGCGGGAAGAACCCAGTTTAATCTCACAGTTGAATGGCATCAAGCTGAATGATCTGTTGACTACGATGGAGCAGGGGGAGATTGAGAAGATGGTGAGTGATGAGATCGTAAAGGAGGTTTGTGCGAATCAGGAGTAGGTGGTGATCAGCAAAGCCAAGTGGAATGAGTTGTTTGGAGAAAGTGATGATGAGGAAGAGTTTGTGGGATTTGATGCTGAAAGTGGGGAGGGGTGTCAGTCTGGTGTGGAGTCAGAGGCTGTGGGTGAAGGAGATGAGTCTGAGAGTGAGGTAGATTCCAAGGTTGCTGAAGATGGAGGTGGGGAGAAGGAAGACCTGATGTTCAAGGGTATTGAAAGAGGGGTCAAGGTGGTTGTGGAGAAGCTTGATTGTTTGGTGTTGAGAGTGAGGAGAGGGCTGGAGGACAAGGTGGTAAGGGGTAGATGGGTGCCATCAATGGCAAGGTCAGGGTGGTTGTGGAAAAGCTGGTTACTTTTCTTGATGATGATGGTCTTTGAGTGGTGAGCAAAGAGGTACTTCAGCAGATGAGAGCAGTCATTGGTAGTTTGAGTGGGTTGAGATTCCTGGTTTGAAGGCTCAGGATACGGGGAAAGTGAATAGAAAGCTGAAAGTTGTGGAAGGGCTGATGCATAATCCTGTGAAGAATGGGATGTCAGGGTGGTCAGTTCATTGTTGAGGGGGGGAGTCTGGGAGCACAAGAATGAGCTGGTTTGTAGACAACTGTGCGGAGGTTAGACTGAGCGCCTTGTTCCTTTTACATGGAGTTGAGGGGCAAAGAAAACCCAGGGCCGACTCAAGCACCAAATGCAGGGGAGGCAACTAGGTTTTGGAGTGGAATTTGGTCGTTGGAGGCACAATGAGAATGCTTTTCAGTTGGTGAGGTGAAGGATAGGATCAGTAATGTGGAGAAGCAAGTGGAAGTGAAGATAAGTGTTAAGGATGTGGAAAGTGGAATTTGGAAGATAGTAAATTGGAAGGCTTTGGGTCTGGATGGTGTAAGGGATTTTGGTTTAAAAGTGGACGAAGGGGTTGACACAACAGAGAAGGATTGTGCCAAGGGAACAATGGAGAGCAACTACAGACCAGTAATGTTTGCCACTGATGTGGGAGCTACTCACTGGGATCTTGGTGGAGAAGTTGCATGGAAATTTGCAGGGTAATTAATAAATGTAGGTTGTTTCTGGATGAGCAGAAGGGGTGCATGAAAAGGTCGTGGGGTACAAAGGGGCATTTGTTGATAGACAAGACATTGTTGACTGAGGAACCAGAGTTTGAAGTTCTTGTTGGGGTCTAATGGCTTGGATTGGGTGGCCGCTTGTGACATAAAATTATTTTCAGCTTCACTAACTTTTTTTGTTTTCTCTGTCTTGCAGATTCTGGACATTCATTGATTGAGAATTCTGCTACAAAACCAGTCTGGTGTTTCCAATGTAAGATTTAGTCTTAAATGTTTATTTCAATTCTGTTTTCTGTTTAATGCATTGATTAATTTTCTTATTACTACTAGTATGGTGCCCTGTCTTATTAAAAACAAAGAAAACCACCTAGCTGAAGAGAATCATTGATTAGTATATAATGAATTATTGTTGACCTCTCAAGGGTGTGGCCATTCTTGTGATGGAAGTGATACATGTATGAAAAATGTTCAGAGTGACATGTACCAATGGTTGTATTTGTAGGTGAGGATTTTATCTGGGGAATTGGACGCCAGGTTTTGAGATGTTCAAGTAAGTTTATAATGAGGATTATTGTTAATAATGGTTCATTTTAAATTTGGAAGAAATTTTGTGGATTATTTCTATTTTGCCTTAATTAATTTGGAAATTTCTGGGTTAGTTAATTTGGTAGTTAATGTCATTCTTAATTTCATGACTGATTGCCACAGTTGTGAATTGCTCAGCCAATTTCAAATTCCATTGAACCACTTCTGTCAGTAGTAGTACAGTATTGCTCAAAAGTAAGTTTACAGTCACTCACAAGTCACAAAACTCGACTCATGACTTGTTTCAAGTTGAGTGTATCAAGTTTTGAGTCAAGAAAAATGAGCTTGCTGCTCGACTGGTCTCTGGAGAGCAGATCAGAAACTTATGTATATATTTTATAAAAAGTGAATAAAATTGCGACATTTTTATTCTACATGCAGAAGGATAATGAAGATGGTATTTTTCTGGATGGCCAAGAACATTGAAAGCCTGCTTAGAGTCACGATAAATATGGTGTTCAAAGGGACCTGCTAGTGTTCGAGACATAAATAGCTTTCTTGAATCCTTCTAGAGTTTGCAGATTCCACAGATTTCATCTTTCTCGACTCTTGATTCTTGATCCTCGGTTCTTGTGTCTTGAAACTCGAATGTCTTGACCTTTGCAATGTGAAAATCAAGTTTCAAGGATTGATTTGAGACTGTCAATTTACTTTCGAGCAGTACTCTACATGCTTTGAACCTCAGCCATGCAAAAAATAGCTGATGTCTTCCAAAGAGACCTGAAGGCCTTGAATGAAGACTGTATCCCTGAGTTATGTGGTTGGAGGCAGACTGTGTAACTGCAGTCGCAGAGTTGAGTGGTTGGAGGCAGACAGTGCAAAAAGGTCTTTTCAGATTTGTGGACACAGCTGCTCAGCAGTCAGTGCCTAAGAGACAGAGGAGGGAGGCCCAAAACCAGGTAGACAGATCAATATCAGACTTCATCCGCACTCAGTGTGAGGGACTTTCTCCAGCATTGGTCTGTCCAGCCATAACTGACTCTGCACCATAACCACCACACAGTGCAACTCTATAGTCTCCTAAGACGATGCCTTAATGTACTTCTACTGCTGTTGCTGCTGCTACATACAACTATTACCACCCTTACCGCCACGATGACAATCAGTATGACAGTTACCCTGACCAAGATTTAGCATCTCGTATTATAACATTATGATTGTGGGATTTTTTGCTTGATGAAGTAGGCAGTGCAATGGTTTTGAGGTCAATTAAAGTGCAAGCTATTTTCATAAGGATAATGATGATAATGATGATAATGATGATGACAAAGACGACAGTGATAGGAGGAGGAGTAGGACTGATATTGATCGTTATAGTAATCTAGTCTTTCTAAAGATCTAGACCAAATTAATGTTTGGCTATCCTTGTTGGTACATTCATTTTCTTTAGCATTAAGTGTAACATCTTCACTCAACTTAAATTGGCAAGCAATGTGGCATTATTAACCAGCCAGGGCTTCAAATGGGGCAATTTTCATCAACATTACTGTGAGTTTCCTTTCTCCCACAGAATGTGAGTTATCATGCCATCCAAAGTGTGCTACAGATTTATCAGAGACACCATGTGTAATCTCAATAAGAATGATAATGATGGTGGTGAGGATGATGATGATGACTTACATTTCTTTCATCACTGTAAGTAGGTTTGGTTAATTAATAATGGTTATAAGAGATTTTGGTCTAAAATCTGGTTTCACCTAATAATCCCACTAGCATTGAATTTAGTACGCTCCACACTATGAGGAGTGTCCTTCTGATGAATCCAGCTGGTGATCGTGGACAGAGGGCTTTGAAAAAAATAATACACAACTTGTACATCCTATAAATCTTTACTGTTTGGTTGAATTTCAAGGAGTGAAAAGGTCTTTCAACTGCTAAAATCAGCCAGCACCTGGGTCTTGTTGATATCCTTGATTTTTTGTACAATCATGTACATGTAAGGTGTGACATAAATAATAATTAGTAATTTAAAAAGAACCCAACATGTGCTTCCAGGAACAGTTGGACATTAGTACTTTATAGGGACTTAATGATCTACAGTATATGCATATTCATTTACATGTATGGTGTTGATGTTGACTAAAACATCACTTCAAAATAATAGCTTTGTGCTATCGTAAGTCTTGCATGATTTTTCCACCTTTTTCACATTGTACAATGTTAGTGAAGTATCATTATTATTGTTTTCCCTCTTTCAACCAATGATATTATTGTTACACATTCGACTGTAGTCTAAGAGGCATGTCCAGAGGTTTCTATTTAACCCACTTACCCTTTGTGATTCCAGACTTTTCTGTTGACAACTTAACGCCCAATTGAGCTCATCAAACAGGAACACAATCACAACTTGTTTTGTAAAGTTGGTTTTTATGCAGATTTTTATAGGCAATTGATATGCTAATTTGCCTGATTGTTCTTGGGCTACCAAACCAGCTCAATCTTAATTAATGACTTGAGTATACAATACTGCTCAAAAGTGCTGTAAGAACTCGTGTATAAGCCGCATCTTTTTGCCAAAATATTAGATTATGTCCAGCTGTTAAGTTCTTGTGTTTGAATTCCCACGTGTTGCTTGACATTATCTGAGCTGTTTTTTAGACGAGACAATCGGCGACACTTTCGACCTGCAAATGATAATTTCACATTTCAACCAATGATGTTATTGTTTTGTGGCGCTTTTGTTGCCATCACCATCATTGAAATAATAAAATTGATTTTAAAATTCATACTATTTATCAGGACCCTGAAGAGTGGCAAGTGGATGATGTGTTGATTTGGCTTGCTGCCACAAATCACTACTTGTATGCTGAGGTGTTCAGGGAAAATGAGATTACTGGACAGAGGCTGCGACAATTAACTGATGTATCACTCAGCCAGCTTAACATCAGGGACAGTACACATAAACAGTCCCTGTTACTTGCAATTCAAGAGCTTTTTACTGGACACTCAGAGACTGTGAGTATGCTTTTAACATTACCTTCTACTCTAGCATTTCTTACATGTTTTGCTGAAGTACATGTGTTTATGCCTATCCTTTCTTTGTGTATCTTGATGTCATCGTGACCTCATTCAACGTTGTTTTAAACAGAGAAAAAATGAAGTTTTCACTGGATACCAAGTTTCTAAAAGTGGTATGTTACAATACATGTACACTTTGATGTATTGCAAAGTTCCTAGACAGTTGAAAAATCTGAAATTTGTCTAACCTATTTATTTTTCCATCTTCTCTGTATTTATTTCTTTTGCTCCTTCGCAGTCCTTCAAATTATTATGCTATGGTAAAAAGGTTAGGGCTGGGTGTAAGGTTATTCAACCACGCTAAAGCTTATTGATGATCTTGGATGAATCCATGTAAAGCAAAAAAGCATCTGTGGCAACCCTGCCAGCTGCAGCTTGCTTGGAGATGTCTGAACAAAAGAATTTCTGCTTGCACCTTTTTGTTTTGTTATCGCACTTGTAATTTAGCTGTATATTGTATCTTCATTCTCAGCCCTTGCATGTATCTTCACTATTATTTTTCTGCTTGATTTATCAAGACCGGGCTATCCTTAGTACACTTCATTTTGTGCATAAGTTAGGCAGCTAGCTGTGCCTTGTCTTTGCAAGAGTAAAGTGAGTTACACGTAGATTTAAGTAATCAACGTCTTGAAGTGCTTCCTTTAGAACTTTTTTTTGCTTTTTCCTTTGGCCGCAGTGGCGGCTGCTCCATGTAATACTGGTTGCAACAGCTCACTAGAGTGTGGTCTAGATGGTTAAGACTTGCACTGTACCTGATAAAATAATGGCCTGGCTTGGGACAGGGGGAGGTGGGTTTGCAATGATTCACAGCATTAGGGAGGCAATGATGTGCAAAGGATGGAAAAGTGCTGACTTGGAGAGGCTCTCCCCCAAGACATGCAGAAGTACATGTAGGCTTTTGGCACCATAGACCTTATTCCAAAATGGCTGTCATTTAAATATTCTTTTGTTTTTATTCAAATTAGCCCTTGATGCCTCATTCCTGAGCTGAAAATTCAAAAGAGTATTTAAGAGTATTCTTGAATGAGGCATCAAGGTCTAATTTGAATGAAAACAAAAGAATATCTAAATACAGTACAGGTCAGAGATAAGCGGCCAACGCACACGCAAAACGCACGCACAATTTTTGCGTAAACACGTGTTGAAAAAAGCGTGCGGACACGCACATTTGCGCGCATTTGATGCGCGTGTTTCCTTTTGTTATTCACTTGCTTGACTGTGTTATCTATGGCATTGTTCTGCACAACAAAAAACAAAACAGAAGGCAATTCCTACTAACACCGCTAAAAGGATGTCTCCGCCAACAGAGAAAGAGCCGATACATTTTTTTCTGTCCGCGTTTTTCGCCCAGGTTTTTCGGTGGCGCTCAACAATTTAATCACTGAACGAATGAAAAAAAAAAAAAATCAGAATTTTCTTATCTCTGGCTCTACAACTCATAAGCAAGTGCTTAGAATGGGAAAACACGTTGTTGTTGGAGTTTTAATTTGTAATGAAATTTTTATTTGGATGCGCCAGACGTAAAACAGTGCTTGCGAGCGAACTTGAGTTACCGGTATAATATTTTAATTCAACAAGACACGCGACGCGTCAATTTGTTGTTTTCGCGATTTTGTAACGTGATCTCTGATTGACCCTGATTCTGTAAGACGTATGAAAGTGCTTGAGACGAGAAGTGTTTCGTTTTGGAAACAAACTCTATCTTGACGAGCCAGACATAAGAGGTTTTTGCAAGCGTTGTTGTAAGCTTATTTATAAGTTTTGATAAGAAATACGAATGTCATGTGTGATGGTCGATTTCTGAACGGGAAATTTTAAATTTTCATATCTCTGGTTCCATAAAACGTAAGAAAGTGCTTGAAATGGGAAAATGTTCTGTTTGTTTTACTTCTTAACCAAATGAAATTTATCTGTGAGGGAATTGTATGTATGTTACTGTATGTCAATAAAGACAAGCGACGCGCCATGTGAGATAACCGATTCTTTTGACGATTTTGCGACAAGAAGTTTTGAATTTTCATATCTCTGGTTCTTTAAGGCGTAGGAAAGCGCTTGAAATGGGACTCGATCCCAGCGGTCAATAGGTTAATTAAACTTCATACTGTACTGTCCTTACATTTTGTCTCTAGGATCACAGGGTGGTCACTTTTTTAAAGAACAGAACTATGTCACACTGCAGTGGTGCGATAAGTGTGGAAAATGCTTGTGGGGGTTGTACCGGCAGGGTGTGCAGTGCACCGAGTGTGGATTTCAGTGTCACAGGATGTGCAGTTTTGACAATGTTGTATCATGCCCAAGGGTGAGCCGCAGAAAAAGAAGACTGAGTGATACAGAAGGTAATAATCATTAAAGTAATGAAAATTTTACTTTGTGGGAAGGCAAAAATAATAGGTCACTATTCATAGAAATTCAACAAATGTGAATTACTTACAGAAATAAGGGGTTAAAACTAAAATTGATATGTATAATAACAATCATAATCTTGATCAATAAGCATCTGTTAATAAAACATTTCTTAAAACAATCAGTAAATTAACACTTGATAAAATGTAAGGTGGTCATGTTTGCGAAGTACACATGTTTTCTTTGGTGGTAGCAGATCATGCAAGACATAATCAGTGTTGCATATTTGCTCAAACAACTGTACCTAATTTTTTTTCATTATCAATTCAGATATGATCGACTTCCTTGCTGTATACCCAAATTTGAAATCCCTCCTTAAGAATCTGTTGATCCCATCCAAGTATTTTTGTTGATATGCTACACCCCTCTAAACCACAGAGAAACACTGGCATGATAAATGAATGAAATAGATGACTAAGTTGCTCTTTGGTGTGACATGTTATTGGTCATAATTTTTATAGTGTACCCTGTATTCTGTCAGAAAAAGTTATTTGAAAAGTGTATCATTACATGTTAATGTATGTGTAAGTCATTGTTTCTTTTAAGAAACAAAAAAGGTTTTAAAGATACCCTTAAATATTACTCAAGTGAAGCTTTGATCCTCGCAGTTATGAACGCAATTTTTGCAATTGCGTAGAGAAGCATGAAAATTTTAGGACTTCAACGGGGTTTGAACCTGTGACCTTGCTATACCGGTGCGATGCTCCGGCTGGTGAAAAAGAAAACCCTTTTGGGGGCGACAAGGGCTGCACAAATTTTAAAAGTACAACTTTTCTGTCCGCTGCTGTTGCTGATTTGTCCCTTTGCAAGGGCCACAGAGGGACAGATTGTCTCCTGAGACAATAAAGCTGGCTCAAACCCTGATTATTACTATCCTGTAATTTAGTCTATCCTGTAATTCTTAATGTCTTCCTTTTTTTTTATTGGTTTCAACAGTACCAATATTTGGAGCTGAACTGGGAGCTCAGTTTATACCTTCCAACCAACCAGCACCAACCATAGTGATGAAATGTGTCCAAGCAATAGAAAAAGCAGGCTTAAATTTGCTTAATATCCATGGCATTATTCCAGCAGGAAGTGAAAAGAATTCCCTCAGAACTGCCTTAAACCAAAGTAAGATAAAATTATTTTAATGCTTATTGGGTAATCTGCATAGAGCATAGCCCACTACTGCAGATGTGCAGATGTGCAAATGTGGAAGTGCAGGTATTAAAATATAAAAGTGTGTGCAAGTGTTAAAATAGTGTCCAGGCCCAGTGTTATTGTTAATCCCTACTTCAGTGAGCAACAAGCTCAGCCTTCGAACCAGTAACTTTTAAGTTTCGTTTATAGCAAAATGTTTTTTTCTATGTCTGAATTTCTTCATAAGAAAGTTCTCCCATAGGTCGAGTGCTCATTGTTCCCCAAAGAAAAAGAAAAACACTTTTTTACAATGTGCTTGCTGTTACAAAGGCAGAGTAATCAAATTAGAATGCCTTACCTCAAAACAGCTTTTTCTTGGGTCGTTCTCTTCACAAAATTCGAAAAATTTTCGAAAACTTTCTCCCTCGCTTCGATTCTTCACACAATGTGTTCACATTGTTTTGCTGCTGTGATGCTCACCTCCCATTCCAGGGTGCCTCACGCATGAACTGGAAACCCCAAAACTGTTGATACGTGTGTAATGGCTGATTGAGTGATTAGGATGCTGATGCCTGTGGCTCCTGCCTTGTCTGACCACTCACTGACCTGTCACTTCTCACCCTTCTCTTCTTGCTCATTTGTCTTTGGTTGTTCCCACTTCAACTCCTCCTCGCTTTGTAAAATATCAAGTTAGTGCTATACTTTCCTCCTTCCAGGGGGAATTCTTAGCATGCTTATTCTCATTTGCATTGTTACTGTCTGTACCTGGCTTTAAAGTGGTACTATTATCAAAAAATCATTTCCTTTTTTTCTTCAGATTTTGAAAACGTGTTCGCTTAACACCTAACTGGCAAAATTTTGAGCTTTGAGTTTTATCCAAAGGCTGTTTATTTTGAGTGTAAGTTTTGGATTTCATGGTCCGCCATTACTCACGTTCAAAACTGGCCGATTGGACCTCAGAGGGTTGGATCTAGAGAAAATGACATCATTTACTCACTAGCTTAAAATTTCAGCGTGTAAACGCAGTTTATTATTATGCAAAACACGGGTTGAAAGGTCTGAAAGCCCGAAACTCCCGTGCTGCATATTAATTAGGCCACGTACACACGCATTGCATTCTTAAACTAGTGCGTGTGTGACGTCATTTTCTCCTCGACCCAGCTCTCTTAAGATTTTAAAGAAAATTCCATCTAAAATAAACAGGTGTCTTTTTAAAATCAGAACTTAAAACTTGGGTGAGTTAGTGTTTAGTTAACATAGTTTTGAAATCCAAAGGAAAAACAAAATTTTTTTTTGGTCGTAGTACCACTTTAAGATTTAAATGCCGATAATTTTTGTATAAATGGGTCTTCACTTCCTTTACTAAGCATTTCCAGTTCCATTTATTCTGTGCTGCCTTGTCAAACCCATTTCTTGAATAACTCTCATAAACCGTTGTTATCTTGGGAGAATTTAACTAAAAATAAACAACCATTTTGCTATTAGGTGTAGAAAGTTCCAAGGCCACTGTTAGTAGGAAACTGAATCAGATGTCTTCTGAGCAAGGCTGCAGATGATGACATAGAGCAAAGGATATTCTTGGCTCTCTTGTGTTTCAGTTACTCTAAACGTGTACTCATGGTTAATTAAAAATCAGTGTTATTAATGATAGCATTAGTATCTCAGCCTTTGCTGAGATTTGGTACTTAAGGTGTACCACTTGAAAGTTGTCTAAAGTATGTTTTGTGAAAAGTACAGTGTAAAGAGTTTAATTTTTTTGTTTTACAACTTGTAGATGCCAAGGGTGTAAACATGGATGATGAGGAATGGAAAAATCCTCACTGTGCCTCTGCAGTTCTAAAGATGTATTTAAATGAGCTTCCTACTTGTGTGTTTACCGAGCAAAAATATCCTTCTTTTATAGGTGAGACAAAATGCTGATTGACTTCTTTTGACTGGAAATCAAACATATACTTATTGATATTTTGGTGACTGGTTTGTCATGGGAAGTCTTAACCCTCTTGCCCCCATAGGGGCCCCCATGGGGGCCCCCATTGATGAGTGAAATTGTCTGGCATTAGACAGAGTAAAGTCTAAAAGTGGCACTACAGAGAGTGAAAAGCTGTGGAGGTTCACCACAGGAGGGGTTGTTGCCCATGGTGTCTCTTGTTAGGGGGTTTTCTGGAAAGTGTTGTCTTTCTTTGACGGTGGCTGTGTTAGATCTGAAAATAGAGGGGGGGAATTGTGCTGTGGCAGGGAATAACATGGCTTTTTAGGGCGCATTCGATTGACCGTATTCCGGAATAAGAATATGTGGAGTGATGATTAACACGGTATCATTGGCACGTTTCGAAGCAGCAAGGATAATAAAAATGTTTAAAATAGCATTTTACCAGGTGTTTGACAATATTAATGTGAATCTCCGTAAAAACGAAGGATTTCTAACTTATATTCCATGTATTCCTATTCCGGAATGCAGTCAATCGAACGCGCCCTTAATCAATTATTAGTGTCCTTGTTGGTCATTCAGAAAAGTTCTTGACCAAAGATGAAATTAAATAACCAAGTAGTTCATGCACCTCGCTGGAAAACTTTCCACGTATGGAAACTTTTCAACACACAAGACTATGATAAATTGTTTACAACAACTTAATTAGAGCGGTTTTCAATTGAGTGTCGAAAGTAATTAGATAATTACTTTGGTTTATGATTACTTCGCTCAGTGATTGGTTCAAAGTTCTCGCGCCATTTTTTCAACCAATCAGAAGTGAAACCAAAACCCATCGTGGCTCACGCGTGCACATATTCCCGTGCTTTGTGTTGGCTACGTGTAATAGCCCATTTCCGAGTTCACGTCTGCCTCCTCTTCAAAGCGAGTCTAAGTGCGAAGTTTTTGTGGTGTTAATTAGTTCTACTTTAGATATGAATGGAAACTAATTTTCATAAGAAAAACTTCGCACTTAGACTCGCTTTGAAGAGGAGGAAGATATGAACTCGGAAATGGCCTATTCCTTCGAGTTTTGATTGGTTTGCCGGATTGTCTCAGTCCTTTTTGATTGGCCAATGTAATTACTTTGGTTTTGGTTTTACGACACTCAATTGAAACTCACTCTAAATAGCTTTGTGTGATATGTTTGTAAACTCATGCTTCTTGTATTTTTTTTAAGGTGCAAGTAAAGGTTCCATTAGTGAAAACATCCCAGAATTGGTTGAAAGCTTACCAGCGGAAAACAAGTCTCTCCTTACGTACCTCTTAGAGCATCTTTACAAGTAAGCATACCTGCATGCACTGTACATGTGAAAATAATAATATTATTGTTAAATCACGACACTTGGTTGGGATTCTGTTGTTTGGATGTAGTGCAGGGAAGCCTTGTAGGAAAGGGGCTAGGTTTACAACATAAATCTGGTGGAGTACCCACACTTTCAGCTGTAGATCATGTTCTGGTCATTCCCCAGTGTAACTCCTTCGTTGACTTACACTGTATTAACGACACAGACTAGCTCGTTATCCTCTGTTCAGTAGAGATTCTAACTATATTATAGCCAGCTGATGGTGAGTGGTCCACTAAGCTGAGCTGTATAATGTCCAGTAGGAGTTGCAATGACTTTTTGAGCAGCCATGGTGCATCCTACTGTAAATACCCTCTGTAGGAAGTTACAGTTCCCCCGTGGGGAGGGGACTCCCATGTAAAAAGGACAGGGGTACTTGTCGGACCTTTTAGGGCTTAGAAAAGCGGTTTTGGTACCTCTTAGGGTGTTTAGCCTCAAAAGGTCCATAGCTGGAGCTTTGGTGGAACCTTTTAGGGTATAGAGCCGAAAAATTATGACAGGAGACATTTGACAACGAACTAATTTTTAATTATGTCTAATTAAAACCCATAATTTGGTACCTCTTGGGTGTACCTTTTACCTGTTTCAATAACTGGGAAAGAATTCTGTTGATACTGCCTCGTGAAATTTTGGTCAAGTCTCTTAAAGTGTTATAAACAAATTTGAATTTGGGAAATGTGGAAAGACCTCACCAGTTGTGTTATTTGGAAAATACAGTGAAATTTGTTTACAGACCACATTGCTTGTGTCAAGAAATGCCACATTTTGGTCATTTCGGACCTAAGACAATTTTAGTCTGAGAAGTACTCATATTAATGAACGAAATGATATATTAAATGAATCATATACTGAACCGTGGATATCAAGTAAATCTATGATCAGGCTTCAATACATAATTACTAAAATTGCGTCCATAACGTTTATAGCTTTACTTGATTTCATATCAGCACTTCAGTACATGATTCATTTCATATATCATTTCATTCATTGATTCATTCCTCACGGGAAAATTAGAACCCACAAATGACCAGCTCCCAACGTCAGTGGCTTCATAGCTCAGTTGGTTAGAGCGATGCACTGGTATCGCACGTCACAGGTTCAAACCCCGTTGAAGTCCTAATTTTTTTTTTTTTAGGGTCTGCAGGAATGTTGACTGGAATGATATGTCTGCTCATAAAGTAGCAGCTTTGTTTGCACCTCTGTTGCTGAGGCCAAATCGCCGGTATGCCATGTAAGTTTCAAACCTCTAGTTCAGCATGTTTACTACTTCAGCTGAATCAGTTCAAAAGTGAGTGTGTGGTCATAACGAAAGGTAATGGTAAAAAACAATGATGGTGTGAGATTTAAAAGAAATAATGCAGTTGGTGGGAATGACATAATCTTTTTGGGTCGCAACTTTCGGCCTTATCACATCCAAAGCAAAAGGCTGCCAGCAGCGTCTGTATATATGCTGATGTCCGGTCTCACCTATAGATCGATTACTTGTAGAGGGCATTTTAAATATGTAAATAGGAAATTTATTATCTTTATCGTTATCTGAATTCACTTCAGCTAAGTGTATAGTTTTTGTCATTGTGCTTCCTTTGAAAACGACTTAATAATTTTCTTACTCAATTAGAAATGGAAAAGATTCCTTATCATGTTACTTGGTAGGAAATAAGGAATTACTCCAAAGTGTTTACCGGTAGTTTATTAGCTTCGCCTTGTAGCCAGGGCTACCGCTATTGCTAGTGCATGTTTACTGTGGATTAGACAACAGCACCAAGAAATCCACTTCTTACTCTTTGTAAGTAGTGTTTTCTGTTAATGAATATAAGTTGCGATCCTTTGGTTTATTGTCCAAATCCGGGGAGAAGCAGTGAGATTCCAGCCGTTGTTAGAAGAACTGTAAAACTAAGTGACTTGGATAGAAGGACACACCTAAAAATATCAACAAATTACCAGATGAATGCAGAAATGGGTTTATTAACTGGGTTGATAAATTGACCACCTTAAAGTGCCCTTGTGATAAAAAAAAATCACTTCCTTTTTTGTACAGATTTTGAAAGTGTGTTTGCTTAACACCTGACTGGCAAAATTTTGAGGTTTGGTTTTTATCCAAATGCCGTTTACTTTGAGTGTAAGTTTTTTTAGATTTCACGGTCCGCCATTACTCACGTTCAAAACTGACCGATTGGACCTCTGACAAAGTTTTAACGTTCGACATGTCAGCTTTCAAATTTCATTGCAGTGGTTGATGTACCATACACTGTACATCAACCCAAGTGATTGTCACGAAATTATTTTTTCACCAGTTTGTAGATAGTTTTAGCCAGTCGTCTAGTTCGTTAGTACAAGTGTTAACTACCTTGTATGATTCCCTAGTGTATTATGTATTATCTGATTATAGGACTTCTTTTAAGTGTTGTAATGTAGTAATGAAGAAAAAAAAAAGAATAAATTAGCTTAACTATATATAGATGTGAAAAGTCTTGGGCGTCGGTTGGTTGTTGAAGTGGCGCAAGGTTGTCTACGTGTAGGAGAGCAAGGAGTTGGAGAACGAAAGCCTGAGGGCAAAAGTGAAAAGAAGTGGGAACACTGCTAAGAGCCAGTAGCGGGAGCTGCCGGAAAGAATCAATGGCAAAACCCCATTGCCAGTGGCGGCGAGTGAAGAAGGTCCTTCAAAGAATTAAAGAAGCTTGAGATAAGGAAGAAGAAGAGAAAAATCGAAGAAAGTGACGCGGGTGCAGTGAAGTGTGAATGGTGAAATTGATTTCCAGAAGAGAAGGTTGCGCCGAGGTGGGAAAGAACTTGTCGTGGATTTTGCTGCTGATTTGGCAAAGGACTGAACTATTTGACTGTAAATGTTAGAGTAAAGAAATTAGTACTTACATTTAGTATTACCGCTTACGTTTTGTAAAGGAATAGATAATTATTTAAGTAAAGTTAGTTTTATATACCGTAATTAGACTGTAATAATAAGCAAGTTTAGGATTTTTTATTTTTCCGTAATATTAGGATCAACTGTTTTCTCTTTTTTCTCTCTCTTAAATTAAAATCGTTAGTTCATACTTGTTTTAGAAGTTTCATGCTTGTGCGTTGCGCCATTGTGGGAAGGGGCGTGTGTGTTATATTGTCATTTTTCAGATCCAGTCCAGGGACTGGATCTGCTTATCTTACTAATAAAAAGGTACATATGTATTTGCAAAATTAACGAGAAAAATCTTAATAATTTACAATTTATAAATAAGATAAAAATGCAATGAAAAATTGAGAATTTAACTTAAGGTAGTCAAGCACAAATATTGTTAACAAACCTCCTTGTGTGTTATTCTTTTTCGTGTTCTGTTGAAATTATTGAATTGGTATTTAATTTAGTTATAATTAATCAAATAAATAACTAGTATTGTAAGTACCGTAAGTAATGTATGTAATTAGCCGTATGTGATATATTGTATTGTTATGAGTGTAAGTAAGTAGTATTGTAAGTAATGTATTGTACTGTATTGTTCAGTATTGTAAAATCTATTGTCATTAAAAAAATACAAATAAAAATAAAATAGAAAAAATAAGAAAGGGTAGTTCCTACCCTCGATCTTGTAATTCTCATGAAAAAAAAAATAGTCATTTTTCGTTTTTGGTGCGAGCCTACCTTCACAGTGATAGACCCATTTCTGTGTTTCTCTTTCCCACCGACGCAGCTACACAGTTTCTGTAGAAACTTAACCCCTTTTAACAGTTGAAGAGTTTAATTTGGTTTTGAACATTTGAAGATTTTGCTGATGTGTTTTATTTTTCAAACAGGAAGCTGGTTTCAAACCATGAACTAGCAGTTAATATTATAGAGCATCTTATGCTTAACGGAGATTGGACAAAAAGACCTCCAGGTAATACATTGTGACATTGGCTGTATCTAAGCAGCATAATGTCAAATGGAAAGATTTTTCGTACTATTATAGCTAGAGATTGAATTATTTTTCTTTGCAGCTCGCGTGAAAAGCAAAAAGGATTTTTCTGTGGTGATAATCCCTTGTTCGAATCACTCTCACCAAAAGTGACTACTTCCTCAAAAATTTGAAAGGCTTGAAAAATAAGAATGCCGGCTGGGTTTATGTCAACGTACTAGAGTTTTCAAATGATTGTCGAAAATAATTACGTGATTGCAATTGCTGTACTTAGTGATTGATTTAAAGTTTTTCAACCAATGAAAAGTAAAACCATAACCAATCGCGACTTGCACGGGCGATTTTTTCCCGCGCTTTGAGCAAGTTACACCCAAATGCTACGAATTTGGATTGGTTAATTGTGCTGTTTGCACCTGCTGTGATTGGTCGAATTAATTACTTTAGAATTTGTTTTACGACGCTCAATTTAAAACCGTTCAAAGTCCACCTTGGTGATCACTAAGTCGAATTGGTGAAAGTAAGTCGTTTAAACCAGCAAGGAAAGATAAATGATTGATTTTTTTTTCATTGTAGCTCTTTAAGTTAAAGTCCACCTAAATATAAATCTCCCCATCCAAAGCAAACGTATGTCACCAGTGTTAGCCAGATTTTTGTGTCGGGCAAACCACGTAAACTTGGCAAACAAAAATTTGGTTATCAGCGGAGTTGATAATGTAGATTGGCCACCGTACAGAGATTCTAAAAGCTGACGTTTTGAGCGTTAGCCCGTCGTCAGAGCGAATCCTTAGGAGACCACCGAGACAAAGGGCTAACGCTCGAAACGTCAGCTTTTAGAATCTCTGTACGGTGGCCAATTAACATTATCAACTCCGTTGATAAACCAAATTTTCGTATACTACTTCCCCACCGACGTAGCACCACAGTTTCTTTAGAAACTACCCTCTTCATAAACTTGGCAAAACTGGCAGTAATTTGGACCCACGACCGTGATGTGAGAGGCATGGGTCTAGTCTCGATTTTTTTGTCACAAACTGCTCTGCATTCCTGTTTTCAAAGAAATTTTGCATTGCAAAGCAGCTTGTTACGTCAAATCAAGAATAGACCCAAGCTTCTTACATCACGGTCATGCATCCAAATTACTGCTAGTTTGGTTTTTTTAACTTTGCGCTTCTTTCCCGGCAGATAAAAAGCGAAATTTTGGGGTAAGAATGGTAAAATATGTTTGCTTTTGGTGGGGAGATTAATGTAGAAGACGAAGAATATTTGAGTTAAGGTGCACTTTAAAGAACAAAGGGTCTTGGGTCAATCCCTGAATGTTCTTGTTCTACCATCTGAAAAATTTTTGCCTGGCAGTACCCCCAAGGTCAAGGAAGCAGAGGCAGTCTGATATCGTGGTAGAAACACCCGTTGAACACATGGAGAAGCTGGAAGATTGTCCCTGGTATTGGGGACAGATAAATAAGTAAGTTATTCGCTTCTGTGCATAATTGATGAGGCATGGCAGATATATACTTGAATAGGCTAGTTTCGAATTGTGCGGCAACAAGAGAACAGAGTTAGGGGTTTCAATAACTTTTGCAGTAGATGACTGAGGTAATCAATGTATGCGGCGGTCAATCTTATCTTTTACAAGGGTTTGAGTGTGAAACAAGGCAGAGTAGCCGGCGGTGAGAGACAAATTTCTGACAAACAGATGGCGGTATACCGCCGGTAATCGGCTTGTAATGAAACCTCTGAGAGTCGAGTTTCAGGAGAACTATTTGCATTTTCCTTTGTTTTGAACAACACAAAATGCTAATGATTCCCCTGAACCTCGACTCTGTTCTTTTATTGGTGAACAATTCGAAACTAGCCTATCGGAAAGTAACGAACCTTTAAGTTGAGGACTGTGCAAGGGAAGCACATTTTAAGGGAACGTCCACTAAGCAACGTTACGAAACCCGGCGGCTGTTTAGAAAGCGTGCTGTGGAGTTGAATTCAAGATCCCAAAAGAGTTAAGGTTAGTCCAGATGGTTGTGAGCCTTTTATATGAAACCGAAAGATCAGCGCCAATCTCGTTCCCAGGGTCTCTTGTGAGGTTGATTCTGCGCATTCAAATCTAGCACTATAACCACTTGGTTTCTTTGATTTTTGCTGTTTTGATTATCCGCGAAGAGTTTTTGAGCCATGACTTTAATATGGCATAGAAGCCGAAGGTGAAGCTCTTATCATTTTATCGAAAGGCGCGCTATACACGAGGAGAATCAAAATTCTTGCTGTTCTTTGAAAACGGATTGTTATACCTATGAACTATCAATGGTCATTATCGTCCGTTACCAAATAATTTTGGACTTTCTGACTAACTTAAAAGTTATGTGTTTCTTGATGGTGACACGAGCATTTAGAGTGCACTTGCCTAACCGAGAAGCTGAACTATAATCTTTCGATTACTATCTTGTTGCTGGGATGTGTTCTGACTGATTGCAGGAGCTAGGCCAACATTTATAGGTATCCATCCCCGCCAAAATTCAGACTTGTTGTTCTTAAACCCAAACCTTGGATAGACTTTCATATACCGGACCAAAATGGCGGAAGACAAAAGAACCATTGTTTTTCTGATTAGGCCTTGTTGGTTAAGTATTGGTTGTGTTCGCTTTGTTCTTTTGTTTATTCAATTTGTCAATTCAAACATACAATTGGTCAATTCAAACGTTTAGTTAGTCAATTCAAACATTCAATTCGGCAACTGAAACATTCAATTAGTCATTTAGGGACCTTAGTGTAGTGCATTTTAATACCCAGAGTATGGTCTCTTCCTTCAACGGGTTTCAAGTCCTCGTCTCGCAGCTTCCGATGGATATTATCACAATTAGTGAAACCTGGCTGCGGAATAACTCACCCCTTCTTGATTATGTTACCCTGCCTGGTCTCCATCATGTGAGTGCACAAGTACCTTGATTCTTTATGACTAAAGGAATACGCTCGAAACGTTAGACAACGTTAATCCGGTGGACAGTTAACTGTTATCAAATCTTTTAAAATTTGCGTGCTTCACTTAGCCACCGGGGCAGCACGTCGGTTTGTTTAGACATTAATCCACGCGCACGATGGCCCATCGCAGCTGGTAACTGGGCTCAAACTTGGACCTTATTCACTACACGATAATAGAAACATGGACCAAGGCTTCGTTTTGCTTTGTTCTAACGCAGAGAGACAGTCAGTGACAGACTAAAAGATCAACCGGATGGGACATTTATCGTTCGGGACTCTCGTGGATTCCCTGGGGAGTACACATTAACACTAAGGTAAGCCATGGACATCCAGCTAGTGGGTTCTATAGAAATTTAAAATGAGAATTGTGGAGGCACTGGCAGGTTCCTCAATGTGAGCCCTAGCGATATCTTCGTCTCATAGGAATCTTATAATACTTTCTTCTTTAGTTTAGAAGGAATGGAAATTTAACAACGTTTCACCCTCGAAAAGCCAGAGTTGGGAAATTGCGAGTGCTGTATTTTCTGAGTTTTCTTTTTGTATGTTTTCAATCCATGAAAAAGCTAAGTCATTTTTAATTCTCTAAATTTTAGGAAAGGAGGTTTGAACAAACTAATTCGTATCCTGCACAAGGATGGTTTGTATGGGTTTTCGGAGCCTCTGACATTCATGTCTGTTGTCAGCCTTATAAACCACTACAAAACCAGGTCACTGTCATCGTACAATCCTAAATTGGATGTGAAATTGGAAACGCCTTTACAAAAATATGATCAGGTACGTATATTTCGAATCACAGCTGTTCTGTCGTTTACATTGGACTGTGTAAATGAGATGTCAACTTCAAACCCAACCGCAACACACTTGGCTCTCTCTCGCTCTCTCTCCCTCTCTCTGAACTTCCCAGGAGTATAGTAGTTGGGGCGCGGTTTTCCACGTACCGAGCCGTTGTGCAGTTGTTAAACGCTAGTTGCTGCCGCCCACGTGTTCACGATTTCTGATTGTTTCATTTGATGATCTTTTTTTTTTTCGCTGATGTGATTGCCATGTGACTCCCAGTCAGTGAGGCCAAGTGTCACCGTCAAAATCATATTATGCTTCATTGACTCCCAGCCTAAGAGAGTTTTAGGGCTTATGAAGGAAGCGATGGGAGTAGACAATAGATTCCCAACTAGTGAAGGGTAGACCAGCTGGCTATCTAAAACCGCAGCCGACGAATTTAACCAGGGACTATCCCAAGCAACTATGACAAGTGAGTAGAGCGGTATATGAACACCTAAACACTGGAACTCCGGCGCAAAGAGCATTTATAATCTTGTCAACCTTTTTTTACCCCCCTCGTATACGGTCCACCTGGGGTTCACACAGCCCTCGATTTCCCGCATTGAAGTCTGGTGCTTTGTAAACTGTCAAAAAACGAACTATATTCTCGGTTTTCACATGACGTCACGACCGCCATGTTGGTGCCCAAAACAAAGAAAAGGTGGCCATGTTGGTGCCCCGACCAAATCCTCCGGGAATTTAACTCTATTATTATGCAAACGATTCCTTTTGTTTTCGTTGAAAAACATGGCTGTTGATCACGTGATTGAAAACCAGCAATTGACGCACTGTTATTACGAAGAACTGAACCAAAACTCCTTTAAATGTAATTTCTAGCTCGTTCAAAAGATATTCGTGGTTGCTGAAAAACGGACGTGCCAAACGTGACAATGTGTACAAAGTTGGAAATTTTATCTCTCGTGTTGATGCTGGGTCTCGTATTACTTTTGTCTGAGCTGTGTACGAGACTTCCGTTGCTTTATTTAAAAACTACTGATTGTTTTTAGGAGGACGATGAAGTAGGAGGTAACTATGGCGAGGGCCAGGAACTCATCTATTTAGAAAGACTTGAAGCAGTTCACAAGGTGTACATGCAGAAATCGGACGAATACGAAGAAATTCACAACAACTATGTCCAGTGTGAACAGGTCAGTTTACCTTCCTTTTATTTCATTACGAAATTTGTATTTGTTTGTTGCCGCCTCTCTAACAATTCCAATGATCTTAAACAATGATGTGGTCTTCAAAGGTCTTCCCAGCTGCTCGTTTTTCAAAAAATCCTGGAACCCTTTCGGGCTTGAACGCGACGTCACAGTAATGCTGTGACTCGTTCTTGTAGTGACGCAGATGTATTTTAGATGTCATGACTCGGAGGTCCTCGGTGAAGTACCCGACTAAAGTCGATCCTAAGACCTTCCGGTAGTCTTGGTAACTTAATAAGGTAAAAAAGGGAAAAGGTGCATGGCTGTGTTTCAAAACTAGTTACACCTTTGCTTTTGAGATTCATAAGGAATTATGGCTCTTGGAATAGACCCAGAAACTAAAACCCGGAAAGATTCGAAACATTCGACCACAAAAGCTCCGCTCCCGTAACCCTGCAAGCAGGCTTTTTACGTAAAAAAATGACACGCAGTCGAAATATAGACACCTATATTTCGACCGCGCGCCATTTTTAAATTTTCGGCCGGTTAGGATTATCGAACAGTGTCCGGACGGACAACCGAACTGGTGCAGAAGTAAACGAATCATTGAGCAAAACTTCAAAGACCTCATAACAGTTCGCTGTCGACTTTCCATCCACCAAAATAGCAGGCAAGTAACAGAATTCTTAATAGCAAAAACAGTTTGAGTTTTGCCAGAAACCCATAAGGGTTGAAACGTGTAACGGCCCCTTGTGTGCTGGGAAACAAGCTTCTGAATATTCAATTTGCTAAGTACCATATTTGGAACAACAAGAGCGAGGGGTTTCCAAATATGGTACTTAGCACTGAAACATTCAACCAATCAGTTCGCACTGAATATTCGGAAGCTGTGAACGCGCGTTACACGTTTCAACTCTTATGGGTTTCTGGTTTTGCTTGATCCCCCTCTTTATCCAGGAAATCGCGGATTACCATGAAGAACTTGATGCTCATAAAGAAATTATAAAAATGATTAATGAGCAGATGACGCTGCATGAAAAAACTCAAAAAGAAGCTCCACCACAACATCGATCAATGTGAGTATTCCCATGACATATGCAATTGTCATGTTTGATCCTTACTGGCCATATTGACCGTATTCATAAATGGTGGCCAAAAACAACTTTGTGCTAATCATCCTCACTAGCCTCACTTTGGAGCAAAGATTCTTTTGAATTTGTTCGTGCTAACGAGGCTAGTGAGGATGATTAGCATAAAGACAAAATAATACTTACTTAGCCCCCATTTATGTGATGTGTAATTCGCCCGCCCCTGCGACAGACAAATAGACCCTTTGCATGTATGGCGCCTAAATTTGAATAGCAATACTTTGTACATCCTTAGCCTCGTACTTATGTTTCTAGACAAAGGATTTTTCACATGAATGTGAGGCTTAGGATGTACATTGCCATTTATGCAAAGGGGCTATGGACAACAGAAATATTCAATTCTGCCAAAGGCCTAGGCAGAATTCCACCTCGTAATATCGAGTTCTAATACATACATACATACATATTTAACAATCCTAGAAGTCGTGAAACCAAACAGGATAAGTACCTCAGTGGCTAGAGTATCCGACCGGTGACTGACTTCTCGAAATTTTTTTCTGTTTTTAATGGGTTGTTGTCACGTTTGTGAATAAAGTTGATCAGCATTGACTTTTTCCGAATTACTTCATTTTTGTATCACTTCAACAGAATTCTAGTGAGCTTTTCCTGTTTGTGTTTTTGTGATTGTTGTCGCCTTTCGAGCTCCGATTTGAAGGATTTTCCTAACATCTTTTCTTAATTTATTTCTTATTAAAGTTGATAATATTTTGACATCAACAATTAGTACATACCACATAAGTGAATAGTGCTTTTTGCCCATTTCAATTGGCTACCTCGAAGGTGAATAGTTCGTCTAGACAAGCAAACAGAAGATGTATAAAAGTTACTGATCCTTCAATCAAATTACGCTCATGTAGACAACAATGTCTGCAGCAAGTTCGTATTCTTGTGGCTATTCAAGTTTAATATTAAAACTGATTTTGCCGTTGCTGTGGTTTACTTTTTGATTTTCGTAATGGGTTGAAAAATTCTCGCGCCACTGATACTACGCAAACCCAAATCATTTTCCTCCACCTAACAACGCTTGTGTGTACTTGGTTCCAAGTGCTAATTGGTAGAATTAATTATTTGCTTGGAGCTTGTGCAGTGTAATTTTGTTTTGGTTTGAGAATACCCGATTGCAACTTATGCAGTGATTCAATTTGTGGTTATAGACTTCGCCAGAACTTCGAGTTGCTTAAGCACAAGAAGCAAGAAGCCCACGGCATCTTGATGACGCTTGAAAGAGAAGTTGCTAACAAGATGGAAGAAACGCGTACTTTGAATATACAAATGAACAACATGAAACCGGAAATTATGAAGCTACAGCGCAGCAAACAACAATATTACCTGTACGTAGGGCTTGGCATCTGGAACTTGCTTCTTTTGACGTGGTTATCTTAACGCGAGTTGTTTGCCGCGAGTGATGATCCCATTTATTTTCAGCCTTCTTGTACCCCTCCCCCTCCCCTTCCAAGACTAGGGAGCTTAAGCTCGCGCGTTTTTGAGACGCAGACGGCAACCGGAAGAGACCAATTCTCGTCTCCCATATTTTTATACTAATCATCTCTAATGGACAAAAGAAACTTGACAATGAAATGTGGTTGTGTGAAGACAAGTAAAAGGGGAAAACAGGTCAGTTCCGGGCGCCGTTCGCGTCACAACAACGCGCGTGCTTAAGTTCCCTACTGTCTACCCGGGGGAGGGAGTTCAGTGTTACAGCCACACGTTGGACGAAGGCTAATTTATTTCTTGCGTTGTTGGCCTTAATGACGCTGGTTTGCAATCTTATCAGTACAGGAAATCGCATTTCGTGATTTATGGGCGCACTCGCCTACGGCTCGTGCAATTTGAGAACTTTCAAAACATCACGAGCAAGTTCATACGATTTTTGATTTATTGTATTCTCAACAAAATCGCTCCATCGCTTTGTTTCCATAGCAACTTCCGTATTGCACTCTAGAACCTATTTATGCATTCGTCGTTGACCAACCAGAAACGCGATATTTTGTTGAGTATATATAATTTACGTCATAGAAAGTGGAGCGTACAGGGTTGTATTCACGATTTCGTTGGTGTGAAAACCCGAACGAGCGACGACTTTGTGATATAAAGAGGGAGCTTACGAAACGAGGACGACGACGGCTACGAGGACTTCATTTAAAAATACGAGTTCGCGTTATTCATATCGCTACGAAACTATTTCATGTCGTTTCGCGTTAAAAATGTGTAGTAGCTGTCGAGGAATTAAACTGGTATGAGTGGGTTGGAAGCGTAGAGAGAGAACTGAAAATTCATCGTCATGTGCTAACGTCCTCCACAGAACCTTGAATTTGGTCATTTCACGTCGTCATTTAGGAGATGACGGCAAAGAAATGTACCAAAACGTAAAACGCACGTGCAGAGCGTGCAGAGCCATTGTTTTTGCTCACTAAACCTATTGTTTTGTAGCGTCGTCGTTGCCGTCGGCGTCGTCTTTCGTAAGCTCCCTAATAACGAGTGAATATAACGCCGTACAGAGCTCTTTCTATGAAGTGAGCTGTTTATGACACGTAAGACAAGAATTTTTATTGAAATAAATAGTTTTCTTAACGCAAGGAGGAGGAGAAAAAAAGGCAAGGAGAGGCGAGAGAGGCCCCGCTAAAAAAAGAGATCAAATCTGAAAAGCAATTTGAATGTAAAAGATGCGCGATTCTGATTGGCTCGGAAAGGCCTTTACGCTATCGTTGATCTGTTATACTTCCACTCATGAAACAGCTGTTCGCCATTCTGATTGGCTGTATAGGCTTTTTTCACATGTGAAAATAAAGCGTATAGATTTTACATATGAGCTTTATGGAATAAAATTCTCGTGTTACGTGTACTAAATAATAAGACAGGTTACAGACAAGGGGCTGAGCAGACAGGAAGTGTAACGTGTTACCAGAAGTCTGTAACACAGAAGTGTCGATCTTTCTCATTTGGCCTTGTAATGTTTAAAAAACCAGGATCAGTGTTTTATCTGGTTTAAAAACACGAGGCGTAAGCGAGTGTTTTTAGACCCGATAAAACACGTGCTGCGAGTTTTTTGGACGGCTTCAAAAACATTCCACAAAAATCGTGTCCTCCTAGACTCAGAACAATGGTTCAAATTGTAAGAGGAGAATATTAGCATACAAGAAAAACAAGCTATGCCTTATTAGTATTCTTTATATAAAGAATACTAACGAGAAACGTTTTATCAGGATAGAAAACTCATGCGGGTGAAGTTTTATCGGTTTGTTGATAGGCTATTAGACTCATGAATTATTAGTGAATTCTTGAACTAAATTTAGAATACAGGTCCCGCCAAATAAATGGCCAATCATTGCCCCTAATGACCGCAACTCTCCTGATTGGCCCGTAACCGAGTAGCCGCATGAGGAATCCCCGTGCTAAATGCAAAATCATGCGCGGAACGCAGTGCCGTTACGTTTTGTTCCCGAAAAAAATGTAGCCGTAGCCTTTCTTAACCTAGATAATACCATAAACTGATGGACCTCATTCCATCGCAGATCGAAACTTCTGGGCTACGAACTTTGGTGTTACCAAATTACCTCTTTGTCAGAAATAACAGAATACCCCATTTTTGTTGTAGAGTCCTTACGACAGAAAAAGGAATGGAAATAGACAAGATCAAGGAAAGAATCGGGGAGGAGTAAGTGTTATTTATCAAGACTTTCGTCAAATGTAGAGAAACCAATGTGTCACTACCACGACACCACTGATTACTGCAAAGTAACCTAAACGAATATTTTGTTCAAGCTTGTAATTTTTATTCAGGCTTCTGCGCAATTTCTAACGTTTCTTCATTAAATGTGATGATCATTCGCCCAGAAATTGAGTCATATCCGCGCAGGTTCATTTCATTTAATTAAGGTACAGTGCCCATGGAGAGTCAAAAATAGGTCGTTTACGCAGGTCAGTTGCACGTTTAGTAGCGCGTCATACATCGTTACCCAGCACCTGTTTGTGGGCATTGTTACAGATAAACGTTAAGAGTGGGCTTAACCTTCCGAACCCATTTGTAATATCTTTCCTCGTGACATTCCTTGATTTTATTTTCCACTATTTTTTCCTTATACTTTCAGGGGATCCAGACTTCTTTCCGGGTGAGTCTTCACGGAACGATTTGGTGAATTTTCTTTTTTCGCCGTAGCGTACTAACACAGATCTGTTTCTCTTATATATTTAGCGCGAAACTATTATTTTTTGCGGCAATCTGTGTATAGGCCGGTTTACACGGTACGATGTATCGGCCCGACGGCGTCGGAGCGTAAATCGTGCGTGTATTTTGACAACCGATGAACGACCGATTGATGGGAATGAAAATCCGTCCGATCAAAATAAATCTGTCGCACTGCAACAGATTTTTTGAAATCGGGCCGACACTTCAGAAGAAACCGCCATGTCAATCAAAGAGTTTGCGAGTGGGTAACGCGCACAAATACTTAAAAAATTAAAGCGTTCAAAATTGCGGATACTCAAAGGACAACGGGAAGATCTTACACGTTTTACACAATTTACACGGTACGATTTATCGGGCCTACAAAACCGGCCAACAAATCGTACCGTGTAAACCGGCCTTAACGACAATGTGAAATCACCAAATTTGAGGTTTCGACGACCACGTGAACATACAAATATGAATCTTTGCCTTGAAACCGCTGGTACCTTTTAGTTTTAGGATAGTTCACCCACACTGCACAACGTCAGGAACCCATCAGAAGGAGCATTCCGCCGAATCGACTTCTTGATCGGGCGTTTTTGACAGACCTTGTTACTTTTTGGAAACGTCTTTCCCGGCAACGAGATTCCCGCGGGACTGACAGGAGCCCGATGACCAATCACCAGATTCCAGATTCCACCAGACCAATCTCTGTACTTGTGTGGGCCCATTTCCATTAGTAGGGCTAACGCTCACATGGTTCATATGGGGTAGAAAACTAGCATTTCACATTACACTCTAATCAGTTAAGTCTCACCAGAAACTAACTTGACGCCATAGCGTCACCGAACCGGAACTGCCTTTGTTGTTTTTTTTTTTGCGGAAAAGGTAGTCTGAAAATATATCGGTGTGTAAAAATTCCGTGACATAGGCTTTCTATTGGAGTTCCTCGCTCCTACTCGTGGGCTCCTGGCTACGTGCATAAAGGAGATAGAATTGTCGTGAAGACGTGCGATGGTGCAAAGTTGTGTTTTTAAGTAACAATTTCCTCGATCCACCCCGCCGTCGTAGATGTTATTATGATGAAATGATATATGAAATGGATCATATATGAACTCCGGATATGAAATCAAGTGAAGCTATGATCCTCGCAGTAATGAAAGCAATTTTTGCAATTGCGTAGAGAGGATCATAGCTTCACTTGATTTGATATCCGCAGTTCATATATGATCCATTTCATATATCATTTAATCATTGATTCATTCCTCACGGGAACATTAGAACCCACGTCAGTGGCTTCATAGCTCAGTTGGTTAGAGCGTCGCACCGGTATCGCGAGGTCACGGGTTCAAACCCCGTTGAAGTCCTGAATTTTACAGGCTTCTCTACGCAATTGCAAAAATTGCCTTTATAACTGCGAGGATCATAGGTTCCCTAGATGTTATTATGTTTGAGTCCCTATTGACGACGACAAATATCTTATTTATAAAATTATGTGACAGATGAATGTGTCATTCATTCCTGACACTCCGTACTGCGATTCTCATCCTCAACTGCATGTCATTCAATTCTTTGAAACTGAACGTCTTTTTCCCCCAGTGTTCCCAATGGAATCGAAGAAGAGGATGGGATTTACGACAGGTAAAAAGCTCTTAATATTTAACTTTTTTAGTGGGGTTGTTCGAAACGTGGCCTGTGCAAAACGACAGGTTAGGTTAAGTCAAAGATAATTACAATATAAGGCTTCTTATTTTTATAGTGAACACTTGACATTGTAAATCCCAAACGGGTCGGGCAATCCTCCTGTATTGTTTCGGGCTTCTGAACTGAATCTGTGACATTGTAGGTTTGTCGAAATAACAGGTACCAGTTCAAGTTCAAAAGTTCGATAACACTATCCACCGGATAAATCACTATCCATTGGATAGTGCAATTGGTTTCGCTATGGCTTATCCACTGGACAGTGATTTATGCGGCGGATAGTGATATCCATCGTTTAAACAGCTGGGGCCAAAACTGTATTGGGATTTACAAGGGTCTGCATGTGGGACCTGAATTATGTGCCCGGATTCTGTTGGCTGTAAATCGTAGCTTATCTGAATAAATTTTTCAAGTCGTAACAGTTGTAAGCTGGTAAATCGTTTTTCTCAGGTTCGTGCCTCGAACAACTCACCCTTCAAACGATACAATTAATAGAACGGTTACCACAGAGGACGCAACAGCAGCAAACTAATAGCGTCATAAAATTCAAAATTTCAGCGCCTTGAGAGAAGAACTGAAAGAGGCGATTACGAAGGGTTAGTTGCTTGGCAACAAGTGAAATGACAACTGAAAAATCAGAGTCCAAGGCGGAATCATTCTTGTCCCCTTTTGATCAGCGCCAAGAACAGGGACTCGGGCCACTTCCAAGGCAGGAAGTCCGCAAATCACGGAGTTCTGGCTCGTCTGCGCACGCTCAGAAATTTGAAACAACAGTGATTGTCAACTGTTACAAAAATGGACCTTCACCATGACTGGGCATAAATAGCCCATTTCCGAGTTGCTGCATGCCTCAGTTCCAAAGCGAG
Organism: Montipora capricornis; assembly: GCF_036669925.1. Classification (NCBI taxonomy): domain Eukaryota; kingdom Metazoa; phylum Cnidaria; class Anthozoa; order Scleractinia; family Acroporidae; genus Montipora; species Montipora capricornis. The sequence continues at coordinate 11,370,014 of NC_090893.1, forward strand.
TCCTGGTGCACAACCATTCAAACGGAAATCAGTTGCGTATTCTTATGCAAATCAAACTCATTTCCCTTACAATAGTTGAGCACCAAGACTCACTTCGAAACCGAGACTAACAGCAACTCGGAAATGGCCCATTGGAAGTGGCCAGAGTCCCTGTTCTTGGTGCTGACCAAAAGAAAAGCGGACTCTGGGGACGAGAATGAGGCGGAATGAATTTATTCTTCTCAAATGCATAAAATCCTTTTTACTTTTAAAATAAGCCAGTATTTGAAGCTAGTTTAAAGGGATTTGCCGTGGGAGTGGAGGTTCCCTTAACTTGATACACACGTTCATGTACTGTGGTGCTGCAGTTCAGCTGCGCAGCGAACAGACAGGAAAGGTCCCCTGCACAATTTGCTGATTCAACTATATATTTCATATTGTAAAGGTGTTATTTAAGAGTGCTTCGTTTTGTTGGTACCCGAAGGTCCGTAATTATTTTCCGTTGTTGCTCCTTCAGCCCTGATGTGGATCTCTCTGAATCGAGATGGTTACGTGGGAAACTGACCAGGTAATAACTCGTAACAGCCTTTCTTTTTTTTTCTCCTATTCAGGTCACAACTAGCCTGTGAACGCAGACGTATTTCCGGTAGTCGTTTCTCTGCCGGAAATACGTCCACGGTCGCAGGCTGGGTCAAAACAATAGTTGTGGAAATAGTGGAGGCGATTGCGTTATCACAGATTTTAAAGAAAGCGCTGGATTAAAAAAGAAAGAAAAGAAGATAAAACAACTCGCTATTGCACAACTGAAAACTGGACAAAATTCATTTAAGTTGATTTAAAAACACGAAGCAAGAAGTGTAGGGGAATTTTTTGCCTCATTAGCATAAGCCATCGTTTGCCAATCTATCACCCAAAAAAATCATTACTGAATATTGAAAGTCCATTGTATAGTGAGCTATCTCTGAAACTTTAAGCGCAATTTACCAGATAATCTTTGAGTAATGACGTTTTGAAAATTCGAAATTTTACAAAGAAGGTATGGGTAGCGCTTTTTGTCACCCAATAATTTATCGGTGTTTGATGGGTGATAACTCGCTTGTTATCAAAGCAGAAAAGTTTAAAATTGGAAATTTGACTAAGTTTAACAAGTTCTTTTACCTTTTGAAGTCAATTTGTGCATAGCATGATGCTTTCTGTCAGCAAACTCGTATGTCAATATGCCATTTCCTAGTTCATGTCTGCCTCCTCTTCAAAGCGAGTCCAAGTGCGAAGTTTTTGTTATGAAAACTGTTTTCATTCATAGAGCAGTTTTCAAATGAGTGTCGTAAAACCAAAACCAAAGTAATTACTTTGGCCAATCAAAAAGGATGGAGACAATCCAGTAAACCAATCAAAAGTCGAAGTAATTACACGTAGCCGACACAAAGCGCGGGAAAATGTGCACGCGCGAGCCACGATTGGTTTTGTAAACTAGAACTAATTACCATCACAAAGACTTCGCACGTAGACTCGCTTTGAAGAGGAGGCAGACATGACCTCGAAAATGGCCTATTAGCCAATACCAAAAATACCATAATATTCTTTGTTTGTCCCTCCAAAATAGACCGTATTCGTATTGTCAGTATTAGACTGGAACTAGCTTGCAATGGACGCTAATGCGGGGGAATCTTTTCAAATGCAAATACTTTTTAACATATTCCCCCGCATTAGTCTCCATTGCAAGCTAGTTCCAGTCCAATATTGAGAATACGAATATGGTCTATTGTGCATTAGCATTGTTTCCAGTTTCTCTTGGGACAAATTTAAGTCCCAAGAGAAATAAAAACCATGCTTCATTCAAAATTTTGGAGGGACAAACAAAGACTATTACGGTATTTTTGATATTGGCTGATGAGAAAAAATGTAAACAATAACGTCAGCAAAGATTCGCCTATTATTTGGTAGAAATTATTTGTTTATCGCGCGTCCCTACCCCCGTCGGGGGTGAAGGATCATGTTATGTATGCACGCGCGTTCAGGTCTTTTGTCTTTCTTTTTTAGCGTGTTGTTTTGGCGTGTAATCTCATGATTGCATTTAATTATATCAACAATTGTTGGACCTGTTAAACTGGATATTATCATTTTCCCTTGTTTTTTTGCGAGTCAAGTGGTACGAGGCAAGTATTGGTATTTTAAGGGTACCGGTGGCTCAGCGACAGTGGTGATTGGGAGACCTTATATTGTTGTTACATACAAGACCCTTTTAGCAGATTTAAGTCTCAAACTGTCCCTGTCATATGCTGAGTTACCACCAATCAAAAAAAAAGCATGCAATAAATCTATTTGTTATATAGCTGAATTTTTTTCCAACAGCACGCGCTCTCATTGGTTTCTTTGAGGTCACATGACATCTAACAATGAAAATGCTTCCCACCAAAAGTCTGAGCGGGCAACAGTGCAAAATCTCTGACGTCAGAGGGTAACAGTGCACTGTTACCCGCGAATGTTGACCGACGACCGCCGTTGCTGTTGCCGTTTCGCGTTGCACATTGAGATTCTCGGGAAACAAAATGAACTGTTTCCCGCGGGACCAGTCATTAAGTGTTAAGTGTTTATGGCAGTTGCAATGTCAACTGCATTTGACTTGAAAGAAATGTTTATTTGAAGTGCGACCGGTTTATAGACGAAAGAGGATCGTGCGAGGATCTCTTCACTCTTGCATTTGACCTCTTGGTATGAATGGAATTGTCATAAGGAAGGATAAAAATCAAGGCAATGCCTGCATTGGGCTTCTTGGTGTTTCTGGTTAAACTTTACGGGATATAACAGAAATCCTATTCATCCTGCCTTGTTTTTCAACAGAGAGGAGGTTAGAGATCTCTTACAGGACAAAGTTGATGGTACTTTCGTGATCAGAGAAAGTGCAAATCGGAACGGCGAGTATACTCTCGCTCTCAAGTAAGTCAAACTCATTTTTTACCACAATTGCTTGTAATCTCGCAATCTGATTGGCTAATTTTCCGCTGTCGATGAGAGTCTAGACAACGCTGTACGCGTCATGCTCGCGTCAATTTGTCACGCAATGTAACAGCCAATCAGGAACGCCCATTTTGGGAAATAAACCAATCATATTGCGGAGAAAGTTATAGACAACGCTTGCTCTGCCACAACATTTTGACCACTGTCATGACGAATATCGTTGTCGATAAGAGTACAGACAACGCTGAACCACTTTCGATTTGTTAAGTTTCGTTATTCTCAGTCTTAAAGTACCCGGCCCGTAAGCTCAAAATATTTTAGTCCCCAAAAATCAAGTTTCTGCACCATTCAGCATATATTGTGCCTTGACGTGTTGCAATTTCGTTTCTAGCGGGCTGCACATCTCTCTTTGTGTAAACAAAATTAGCAGTCGTTTTTCCAACGTCAAAAGCTGTTTTTATTGAAAACAGTTTGTGATGTCAACTTGGGGACAAACCCATGCTACTCACCAGCTCCTTCGTGGAACACAAGAGAAATAGTTTTGTTGAGTATTACTTTTAAGAGTGAGATTTTGAAGTCAGCACTTCAAAAAAATGTGCTTGTTATTGTTGAAATTCTCCAAGCAAAGAAAAACATTTGAGTTTAGGTCAGATATGTCCAGGTTTGACCCTAATTAGACGCACGCGGATAAGCGTCACGAAGTGTCCCCTTGCTCTTCTCGCCAACTTCAACATCACTTGTGTCTCAGAATACAGACAATTTATGTCACAAAGTGTCCCCCAAATGCTGCTCTTTAAGTAAGGATAAACATCTGCATAAACCCAAAGCTAAATATAACGCTAAGCTTTACCCTTACCTTATTGTTGAAAATAGGTAGCAAATGCTTAGACTTAGAGGGACACTTTGTGTTTGATGTCAAAATTGGGCGTGCATCTAATTAGGATCAAACCTGGACATAAGGTTTAGGTGCACTTTAAGTAAACAAGACTGCACGGGCAGCTCTCCATCTGATGGCGTCCTCCAGGACTTCACTCAGCCAAGAGTTGAGAAGAGTAGAGGAAAGAGCAATTTCGCACGGACAGTCGAAGGTTGATCAACAATACCTAAAATTCTCTCTGACAAAAGTAAAGCTTAAGAATGCTAATAATTTTGCCATCAGAAAGTTAACGCAATCGATGTCAAGCGAATGTTGCACGCGACAATTTGCGGTAACTATTTTAGCAGAAGGATGTCGCACCCAGGCATTTTGCGCGGCGCCAAAATTTTGCGCAACGTCGGATTGCTTCAAGTCTTTATCGCAAGTCTACCGGTGTCATATTACCCTCAAAGTTGTCTTACCCCTAACACGCGCAAATAGAGCGGTTTTCAAATGAGTGTCGTAAAACCAAAACCAAAGTAATTACTTTGGCCAATCAAAAAGGACGGAGACAAATCCAGTAAACCAATCAAAACTCGAAGTAATTACACGTAGCCGACACAAAGCGCGGGAAAATGTGCACGCGGGAGCCACAATTGGTTTTCGTTTCACTTCTGATTGGTTGGAAAAGTGGCGCGAAAACTTTGAACCAATCACTGAGTGAAGTAATGCAAAACCAAAGTAATTCACTAATTACTTTCGACACTCAATTGAAAACCACTCTAAAGTGACTTTGTATGTTTTCTAGGCACAAAAACTGTGTAAAACACATCGTTATAGAAAGAGGAGCAAACGGATGCTATGGGCTTGCAGAACATCATACCCCTCACCGGACATTACGTGATCTCGTGGTCTGCTACCATAGAACCTCTCTTCAGGTTCACAATCCTCTTCTAGACACCACTCTCAGATTTCCCTTGGGGGATGCGACCAATTCCTAAGGTAGGGGAGAGAGAGAGGTGTGGCAAATATCGAGCAGTCATATATTCTTCTCAGTGTTGGATGTGGCAATTACCAGACGGATGTCTTGGAAGAGGAACTTTGGTCTCGCGACGTTCAGTGGGAGCTAGGAAGAATCTTATGCTAGATGACTAGCGAACGTGTAAAAATTGTTGTTGTCCCAGCTCTGCCAGTTTTTTTTCTTCATTTCTTGGGTTCGAGTTCGAACGTTGACACGCTGTTTTTGTTTCTTTTGTTGTCATTGCAAACCTTGTAAACGTTACAGCGCTAATGTGTTGTGTTTTGTTGTTCCTGTCTGTTGTTCACAGTACGATCATTTGTTCGGTTTACGTTGTAAACAAAACAAGAAACCCTAAACGTTGTGTTGTCTTAAAGCTTAGTCGAAAGACTGCAAATCTGAACATGAGTCGTATAGCTGTGCCCAACTACTTCCAACATTTCTTGCAGTACTTTTTTTCTGAACAAGTTATGCGCATTGATACATTCGTCTAGTTGTTGTCAGTCAGTGTTGTGAAGTCATCACGTACTTCCCAATTGATGAATATTAGAACGCTTTCATTTGAGTTCAGTTTTGTAATTGCTTTGGGTTAGCCGTATTTTGATTTCTCATTGGCCAAAAATCCTCCAAACTAGTACCTACCTATTGGTCTGACGCGTAAGTTTGTCGGGCAGTTTTAGGCCAGACAACTTGTTTTTAAAGAATTCAAGTGAAAAACGAACATTGTAAAGGTTTCAAGTTAGCAACAGGCTCTTGAAATGTAACAAAGCTTTATAGTGACAAAGTAATTTTATGACAAATTAGATTCTTTTTCTTTTCTACTGAAGTTTTTTCTCGACGTTTTCTTTCTTGTTGAATCAAGTAAAAAGGTTAAATATTAGGAATGGAATTAATAAATTATGTTAATTTTTCGATACTTTTGCAGTAATTATAATAATGAACATAATTGGCCATTTCCGAGTTCATGTCTGCCTCCTCTTCAAAGCGAGTCCAAGTGCGAAGTTTTTCTTCTGAAAATTAGTTTTCATTCATAGAGCGGTTTTCAATTGAGTGTCGAATTACTTTGGTTTTGCATTACTTCACTCAGTAATTGGTTCAAAGTTCTCGTGCCACTTTTTCAACCAATCAGAAGTGAAACTAAAACCAATCGTGGCTCGCGCGTGCACATTTTCCGGCGCTTTGTGTTTACTTCAAGGTTGATTGGTTTACTAGATTGTCTCCGTCCTTTTTGATTGGTTTTGGTTTTACGTCACTCGATTGAAACTCGCTCTATGTAAAGTAAAACTTATTACCATCACAAAAATTTTGCACTTAGACTCGCTTTGAAGAGGAGCCAGTCGTGAACTCGGAAATGGTATATTAAACGGTCAACCGTATTTAGCGATGGGGGCACTAATTGAGGACACCGCTGTACAGAAATCAAATCAATACACACGGGATCTCATCAAGGATGCATATCATACCTTATGCATATCAAATCGCACGTTGCTTTCTTGTAGAGAGTTGAAAACCAGAGTAGCCGGACAAAAACCTCGCAGAGAGGAGAAGAGAAGAGAAGAGAACCAACAAACTCAACCCTCATATGACGTTAACTCTGGGAATCGTGCCCGGGTCACATGGTGGGAGGCGACTGCAATCTATAACCACTTCGCCAGCCCTGCTTTCTGCAATTTGCCATTTCCCCCTGCCCTTTATCGATGAGAAATGGGAAGTACACAACGGGGATCAGCTTCGGGTGTATAACTGAGTCGTCAGTATAAGTTCTTCTTCCCCCCTCCCTCCCCCCCGTACCTTAAAATGAAGGGTATTGGAAACTCGCATTCCATGTGGTCTTCGTTTTCGTACTCGACAAGCCTGTTCCAGTGTTCGACTGGTTTTGCTTTTTTTCCCGAGGTAAGTGAAGTTTGACCATTGACTTGGATCAACAAAAGAGCATGGCGAAGAGTTGACAAAAGTGGCTGCCTCTGTAGAATTCCAAATGGCTGCTCTATAGCCGAACACCCTCAAATGGTGTATGGTTAGTTCTAGTTTCAAAGATGTCCAAATGAAAGCGAGATTTTCAATACTCATTAAACTCCTTGAACTTCCCAGAGCTCACTTGCTTCAAGTGGATAAATGCCCGAAGTTGACACAATAGGCTTGAAGTCGCAAAAAGTTTTCGCATGTTGAAAAACCTGGGAAACTCCCAAGGAACATAGTTTCGTTAAACACCGGCTAAACTCTGTTGAATTAAGCGGTAAAATTCCAAGGAATGTGGACGTCGGTTGGTGACTATTGGTGACCCGTTCGTCGTCTGTCGGTCCACTGTTGGTCGGCAGTTTACGGAAAAGCCTAACCTTATTGCCAACGTGGCCATACTCGCACTGAGCTTGGGGCGCCTGTGGTCTCATTAGCACTTTGAATGTCTCTCGCATGCAACTGACTCGCTTTCCGAGAAAGCCAGAAAGCCACCTTCGAAATTTGATTGTATCTCTAAAAGTTGCAAAACAGTTTTGTTTGGATAATTGAATTGTTACTATTTGAACTACATGCAAATTTCTCCAAACTAGAGTAGAGTCAAACTGTAATTGTCAACCTGGTTGCAATGTGCACCTTAATATGTCTTAATTTTGCAGCTCTGGTCACGCGAAATGAGCAGATTGGGTATCATTGTATTCAGATATGAGAAAGGAGAAGTAAAGTGAGTCATGGCTTAGTCGAAAAGAACCGTTACACCTTAATTAAGGAAGATATTGCTTTTGTTATTCAAATGTGCCAACCACTGGAACAAAGGACCCTTTGTTTCGACAGCCAATGAGGCTCTGGTTGGCACGTTAATCACAATAGGTGACGTCAACGATATCTTCCCAATTGCTTTGTCCCTTCCCCAAGTGCACCTTGGATTCAATACAAAGAAAAATGTCATAATTAACTAGGACGGGTTGATTTACATGATGCACGCTCGCCTGGCTCAATATCTGCTGGGTGAATTTTATTCTGTTTTATCAGGAATGCTATTCTTCAATGAAAGAACCGTTGTTACACAGCTCCTGGTCGGAGGACGAAGGGAATGACTGTTATCTCGTTGGCATGAAAGCCTGGTTTTCACTAGCGGCGCAAGCACTAGCACAAGCATGACTATCTTAGGCCTGTTCCAAACGTCGTGCTACTGCCGTGCCGAACTCAAATGAAATTGTCATTTCGATTTAAGCACGGCAGTAGCACGACGTTTGGAACAGGCCTTATGCTAGTGAAAAGGAGCGTCGGCATTAGCACGGCATCCGCCATTTTGTTCAAAATGCTCAGCTAAGGGGAATCTGGAACGAGCCCTTTAGTGAAATAATTTCCTTCTGCTTTTGCCGCGTTCCGTTCTCACACGACGCAAGCGAACTCAAGCATAAGCGTAAGCACAAGGAAAAGGAAAAAAATTGATCCCCTTGTGCTTGCGTCGCTACCTAAAACTAGGCTTAACGCGCTCAAAGCATGTGTCTCCCATGAAACCAATAATGCATTCGAGCCCGATCAGACTATTAAATTTTCAGTCCTGACCTCCTCCAAATAACGGGATTTTCTTTTTTCAAAACAGAAAGCGATTATTTTTTTCAATTCAACGTTATTGGGTTACCTGCAGTTTTTTACGCCGAAAAGAATTGGGCTTTGTTGGCTTATTATAAATTTTTACTGCAAAATTGTAAATATTAGTCCTGATACTTCAAATGTACTATCATGCTAAAATGGAGCAGGCTCTGACAAGCACACATGTCAATGCGGGGAGATATCTATACATATATGTATATATATTTGTTTTCCTTTCATTTAATTCCTGTGGTAGTGGCCATCTCGAAAGCATTTGCTACTATGGCCACTACGCACTTTTCCACTTTTTCTCACTCAAGTGTAAGTAGTATGTTTACTTCTTTCCTTTAATTGTTACGTCCATTATTTATTTTTTGAAATAGTGCATAATAATAATAAATCTTGATAAAATCTTGAATCTTGGTCTTTTGGCTGAAAGATTCTGGTCATCTTTCAAATTATAAGTTAAACTTCCTAATGTTTCAGTTATCTTTTCCGCGTTCCCTGGCTGCAATATTGCTTTTCTTGGCACTCTTCTTTCTTTTTCCCTCATAATTTCCATATTCAATTAAAGTATAATTTATGTGGTTAATACCCTCGTTCCAATCTTCTTCGTCCTTGCACGTGTGCGACGTTCAAAGCGTCCAAGCGGGCACGGATATCCAGACGTGTGGTAGATTCTGATTGGCTTTTATTGGTCATGTGGTGTATCTGGACCAATCGAAGCACACCACGCAGAAGGCCGGTGAAATTGTATTCAATACATGGTCGCTTGTCATGGTATTTTTGTAGACTGTTTTTCTGGAGAAGGAACTTCTTTAACTTGTATTCCTTAAATTATGGCTGTGTGTCCAATCGTCTTCTTGGCTTTGGTCTCTTGTGTTTTAGCGGAGGATCCAAAAATCTATTTCGTTGAAAAATTCGAAGGTAAGTTATGGTTAAATTCTTGCAAGTGGGCATACTGACTGGGTCGTAATTCAAGCAAGATTACCTTGAGAGGAATCGCTTTTCTGCTTCTTTAGACGAGAGTTACACAGATAAATGGGTTGAATCCACCTTCAAGGGCAGTGATGCTGGAAAGTTCAAGTGGTCGGCTGGAAAATTTTACAATGATGCAGATCTAGATAAAGGTACGTAAGCTTATTTCTAGCTTTTCGTCCTCCAACGGTTGAAAGCTCTGTGTTTGATTTGCACAACAAGAATTATACATCTGTAAAGCTGCTTTAATTTGGTTAAAATTGCTTTCAATGTGAATCGTTCATCCTGCAAACAGAATAACAGATGTTTTCAATCTGATTTACAGGTATTCAGACTAGTGAAGATGCTAAATTCTACGGACTCTCAGCGAAGTTTGATGAGCCTTTCTCAAATGAGGGAAAAACACTGGTGGTACAATTTCAAGTAAAACACGAACAAAGCATCGATTGTGGAGGTGGTTATGTAAAAGTAAGTAAAAGACTTATGTTCTGTTTTCAAACGACGATAATTTTTTTTTTGTTTTTAAACAATTCCATTTATTTTGTCTTCACAACTAAGAATAGTAAGCAAATCGTCGGCAACATTCACCGGTGGGTCAGTTGGTTGAGCATCGGGCTGTCATGCGGCAGGTCGCGGGCACAAACCCCCGCCGGATCAACACTCAGGATCTTAAATTAACTGAGGAGAAAGTGCTGCCTTTGTAATTTCATTTGCAAATGGTAAGACTTTCAAGTCCTCTCGGATAAGGATTATAAACCGTAGACCCCGTCTCACCAATACCTTCTGTTCACAAATTCCCTGTGGGACGTTAAAGAACCCCCTCACTATTCGATAAGGGTAGGGGATGTAGTCCCCGCTGTTGTGGCTGTCCTGTTCTCTCCAGTAAAAGTGGCCTGCTCGGCACTGATGTCTCCCAAAAGGCTTACGGTGTATGACGCCACCCAAGCAGAAAAGCCATAATTCAAAAAGGGACTTTGCAGACTGCTGGAAGATGTAGATCTATGTAGATTTGCTTGTAAGCAAAGCAGTGAGTCATAACCTTTTTTAATAAAACAAACTTTAAAATGTTGTTCACGTCTTCTTTTACCTGAGGTTTTTGATAGCTCACTCGATCAGAAACAAATGCATGGGGATTCACCATACCTCATCATGTTTGGTAAGCAGAAATGGAGAATTCTTGAAAGTTCAACTTGTAACCTTGATAGTTCAGGTTTAATGTTTTTGCTAATAAATAGTTAATAAATAGTTTGTTAATTCTATTGTTCACTTTCAAAGGGCCTGATATTTGTGGACCTGGGACAAAGAAAGTCCATGTTATCTTCAACTATAAAGGAAAGAACTTGCTTACAAAGAAAGATATCAGGTGCAAGGTATGTACAACAAAAGGAAGCATAGAAAAAAACTGAACTGAAAGCTTTTTTCCCACTCTGAAAAGAGTTGACCAAATTAGCATTAATTTGGTTCCTTTATCCTTTCCCATCTTTTAATTCATGCATTGGACATGAAAGGCAACACTGAAATTAAACAAAACTCAAGTCTAGGAAGTGTTGGTTACTGTTCTCTCAAATGTAACATGGTTACCTAGTGAGTCCTTTCTGCCCCTGGCTTTAGCTTGGAGTTTAAGTGTCTTATATAGAAAACCTGGGAAGATACTCCCAACATAGCAGACAATATTGAGGGAGAGATTTGTGATGGTTTTTCTTTTCATATTCTCTGTTTGTGCTTTCACTAAAGAGTTAATAAATACTTTAAAAGGGCAATAGGGTTGCATACTAAATAACTTTGTTTTCCCTAGGATGATGAATTTACACATCTCTACACTCTTATCGTAAAACCTGACAACACTTATGAAGTACGCATTGATGGATCCAAAGTTGAAAGTGGTGAACTTGAAGCTGATTGGGACTTCTTGCCACCAAAGAAGATCAAAGACCCTGAAGCCAAGAAGCCTGAAGATTGGGATGACAAAAAGAAAATTGATGATCCTGAGGACAAAAAACCCGAGGTATAGCTTGTTCCTCTTACTCTTAATGAACGAGATGAGATGGAAGGTCAGTTTTGCCAGAACACTAGCATTTTTTTTATGGACCTTGTAAACCAAGTAGGAAGATAAAGACCATAGCTACATACTTAAACTTCACTTTTTAGTTAACAAATAAAAGCATCAACTTTAATAGTATCAACAAAAAGTAATTTATTTGTTGCTGATAAGAATGCAACCCTCTTGTTACAATTAATGAAAGCTTGAAACTTGTTTGGCTGTAAAAAAATGCGATAAAGCAATTCTTAAAATCATTTTTAAGATAAAAAAATTACTAACAAATTGCTAAAAAGCGTTGACGTTTCAACGTTTCAGTGTTTGTTGGTTTTCTGTTAACTTGGGTTTCAAGTTTAGTTCTGTTCTTGAGAATTTCAATGCCGATAAAAGGGATCTTGTTATCCACAGGAAGCTCCATCGTAAATGTTAGACTGGGGTGTAGGCCATTCAGGGTACTAAGAAACTCAGCAGCAGCATCAGCGCTAGGCATTCTAGCCAGGGTATCATCAATGTACCTCTTGTACAATTGGGGCATTTAGCCATCACGTGTAAGCTTTTCTTCAAGATGACACATGAAGACATTGGCCATTAGATGACCAAGGGCTGAAGACCAATTCACAATTTTAAGAAAGTGCCAGGGCAAATTTGATTGGCTAGTATTTGAAATGCTCTTCATCAAGAATCTTAAGCCCAATTTAAATACCCAGACAGACTCCATGCGTGCAAAACTTTTTGTTTATTTTTTAATTATTATTTCCCCACGTTTCAGCTTTTAATCAGCTATTGTTTTTTCAGTATTTACAGACCGAAACTCACTAACATATTTTGACTTGATAATGGTGTTTAGCTAACGTCGAAACGTCGTCGCTTTTTAGCAATTTTTTAGCAATTTTTTTATCTTTAATGATTTTAAGAAATGTTTTATTGCAATTTTTCATAGCCAAATGCTTTTCAAAATCACTTCTTGTTCGTATACTTGAAACTTGTTATATTGAAATTGCAGCACCGAAGCCTGATTTACCTGTAAAATCAAGGTCCAGCCAATTCTGATCTCTCGCAAGACTCAATTTTCCTGCTCTTGTATCACTAGAAAAGTGTGTTGTCTGTTTGAGTGTGCATTTTGAGCCTGACATTTGCCAGTTTTGACAGTGTTCTTTTCCCTGGGCTGGTCAAAATGTATGCATTTACAACTGATCATTGTAACCTTCCTTTGCTGTAATGATGGCAAGGAAAAGGGGATTTAGTCATCCCTCAAACTCATGGTGCTATCAACCATACATTCCTGTGCCATTAATTAATTTAAAATAGTTTAGATCCTTGTATGCTTCAGACTTTTGATTTTTTTTTTTTTGTTTTTCTACTCTTGAGGACTGGGATAAACCTCAACACATTCCAGACCCTGATGCAAAGAAACCAGATGACTGGGATGATGAAATTGATGGAGAGTGGGAACCACCAATGATTGATAACCCAGACTACAAGGTTGGTCAAAGATTTCTGCATGTGCAACTGAAAGTTGTATGCCACACAAAATTGTACTATCTGAGCTTTTGCCAAAGATTTAATCCATTCTTTAACTTTATGTAATTGGATAATTGCACAAATCATGATCTGTCTTAACTCTCTTGTGTTTGTTTCCAAAGGGTGAATGGAAACCTAAACAAATTGACAATCCTAACTACAAAGGTGAATGGATTCATCCAGAAATTGATAACCCAGAGTATCAACCTGATGAGGCACTATACAAGTATGATGAAATTGGTGCTCTTGGTTTTGATTTATGGCAGGTAAGGTGGTATTCACTGTGCACGTACCCAGCTTTTAGCTTCCAGTAATTGTTTTTGTTCATGGAATATTCCCAAGGGCTTCGCCCATCCCCTTGCTATTTTACCTCTCTTAAAAATTAGGGTAACTGCATGTCATCTTGTTTTCTCACACGTGATTCTTTTCCTTTGTCAGGTTAAATCGGGAACTATTTTTGATAACATTCTGGTGACAGATTCAGTTGAGTATTCTGAGACATTTGCTAAAGAAACATTTGAAAAAACAAAAGAAGGTGAAAAGAAGATGAAAGATGAGCAAGACGAGAAAGAACGCAAAGAACGAGAAGAGGAAGAAAAGAAGGCAAAGGAGGAGGAAGATAAGAAGAAAGCAGAAGAAGAGGATGAGGAAGAGGAAGAAGAGGAGGTTGGTTTAAATTTCTTAACCCATTGACTCCTGGGTTAATCTTCTTGAAGGTTTTGAAATTGTTTTGTGTACACAGAGTGCCCTGTTTCATCCATAATATGGGGGAACTTAAACATTGTGTGGCATGGTGGTCTTAACTTTCCTTGTCTGTGAGTTGCTAGCTAAAAGAGAACATATTTGACCATAGAACCTTACTTTGTTACATCTCACTGCTCAAATCTCTTTCATCCTGGTTGTAATGGACCTTTATGTGTTATTTTTTTAATAAATGGAATGTTGTATTTGATAAAGGAGGAAGAAAGTAAAGAGGGTGAGGAGAAGCCAGAAGAAGAAGGAACTGATGAAGAACTTAAAGAAGAAGCTTCAAGCGAAGAATCTGCGGCTGAAGAAGAGGAAGATCAAACAACAGAAGAAGCAACGGCCAAAGATGAACTTTAATTGAATCCCAGCAATTAGGCATTTTTAATTCAAACAGAGAACTTAATAAGTACATCTTACAGAAGAGCCTGTGACCTAATTTTATGGTGGTTTAACAATATCTCTAGTTTCTGCATTTATTTCCTCTGTTTTGGGGTCAAACCCATACACGCAACCTTTGAAACCAACGCGATACTTTTTTCCATTCTCTTCTCCAATGGGTCACACGTGGTCTTATTGTCTCTAAAGAAAGACCCTTTGGTTATGAATTGCTACCCATTAATCCATCTTCCCACAAAAGTACTAAGTTTTTACTCCTGCTGTGATAAATGTCTTGTGGATTAAAAACAATAAAACATTCTTTTGTACATTTGTCAATCTCCCTGAAGGAGAAGAGCAGCCTCCTGTTGGTGTTTTGACATGGGAAGATGTGAAGGCTAATCTTGCCCAGAAAACTTCATTAAACCAATTCAGTTCTATTTTAAGTTTAACAAAGGGTGAAAACATTGTACTTGTAGGGTATGAGCGAGTTCATCAAAGGAAATATCTATAATCCGAGCTCGAGTGCTCTACTAATGGGGTGACTACAAATCTACTGAAGTCAGAACTAATCAAATGAAACCTTGGTTTTGGAGGACACAGGAAAACTGGATTACCTGGGGGAAAACCTCTCAGAGCAAAGTATCAACAAACTCAACCACATGTCTGGTGTCAATTCCAGGAATCCATTGTGGGGCCACATTGGTGGAAGTCGAGTGCTCTCACCACTGCACCATCCCTGCTCCCTTGGGGAAATTTCTATGATTGTTCTGGGCCTGGTTGTTCAAAAGCCGATAAATGTGAATCAAGATGAAAAATTAACCAAGGAGTTTATTTATCCAGTCACAAATGCTGTTCAACGTGTTGTTCAATGCTGATATTCAGCAAAACTTAACATTAGCAGAAGTCAATCTTGTAAAACAAAAATGAGCAAAAGAAACTTTCACCAGAAAGTTGAAAACGTGAAACTAAAAGTTCACGCTTATCTTGGATTAAGTTAATTGGCTTTCAAACAACATGGGCCCTGATCATTTGTGTACTTGTATCTTTCTCTTAAGCCTTATGAAGGCTGAATAGCTACCATTACTATACAGGCCCAAATTAAATTTATTAAAAGCCTACTTCGAAATTTCTCAAGAATGCACCTAAAATCGATTTTTTCTTAAAAGTAGAGACTGTCGTATTGTAAAACCCTTCCAATTATATTTCTCCTTTAATTTGAGATGAAACCAGCTTGGTCTTCTTAAAGTAATTTCCCTCAATTAACAGCAATAGCCTTTGTAAAATGTTCTAATCTGCCTACTTTGTGAACCCCTGAACTGCCTCCCATTGAGGAATAAAATGGTCTGGCATTAGACAGTGAATCTTAAGTCTCTTCGGAGTTGGTTTTAAACAGCCTTCCTGAACTGTTCCCCCTTGACCAGTAAAATCCTATTAATTCTCACTTCTTAGGAGTCTGAGTTATTAAAGAAAAGGCCTTTGTTATGGTTCACAATGGAAATCAATGATTTGAATTTTCATAGGACTTAGCAGCATTTGATACAGCCGATGATAGCCTCTTTCGACTACAACTCATTTTAGCATTAATTTTGTGAAAGGGTGTTGGAATGCCAGTAACTGTTGTTACCTACAATCTTGGACAGATTAAATGGAGACCACCCCTCCCCCCAAAATCAATGATGGGAAAACGGTGTGTTATGGCCTTTGCGTAGCTTCGCCTTTGATTATTCTGTCCAAGATTGTAGCTATGTGCAATTTACTAGGGTCAAAGATGCTTCTTCTAATGTGCATTACTTTATGGAGTTCCCCGGGGTTCAATTGAGTGGAAAAAGGAATTAGGTAACTTTGGCAATTTATGATTACTTTAATCAGTGATTGGTTCAAAGTTCTCACGCCATTTTGTCAACCGATAAGAAGTGAAACCAAAACCAATCGTGGCCCACGCCTGCACATTTTCCCAGACTTTATCACAATAAGTGATATAGAAATACCTGGGGAAAAAGGGGTTTTATTCCCAGAAGGCTTGAATTGGGTGCAACATTGAGTTGGCCGATTTGGTTTATTAGCGACAAAATTGGAAGTAAGCATGTATTTGTTCTGGGAAGTCAACACAGAAAATTGTTGTAAACCAGTATACAATGTGTTTTTTTTTCTTGATCTGTGCTTTTTTAGTATACAGAGTCCCTATCTCGTCGTCAGCTACAATTTGATTCACTAACAATTTCACTCACTTTCTCAACAAATTTAAAATAGTTGTATTTGATATCATACTCCATATCATACCAAAAATTAATAGCAATACACCCATGGGATTGCTGTACATGATGAAACCATAGTGATGGGAGATAAAGCATTTCCCCAGCATTTACTATGCAAGTCACAGGTTTGGCTTTTGCATACTGGGGATAAGTTTTCAGATCCGGATTTAATGGATCAATAGCAATCCAGGGAACTTTGTTGGAGGTTAAAGACTCCTTTGGACTTTCTCTTTCTTCTATTATTTCGAAATTTCCACCATCTGTAACTTTATATCTAGCTGGTTCATAAAGCCTGTAAGGAATCAACGGAAGATCACTTGGTGGCAGCAAGGTGAATATCTTTTTCCCTTTGATCACACAGTACAAGTTTTCGTAGTGATCTTTATGCATTGATGTAATTGCTCGCTCGTCGCCCATCCAAAAGTTTATCGCATCAGGTTGTTTTCCAAATGCTTCCGTTGCCCATGAAATGTCTGATGCTGCTTCTTCACTCAATTCCCGAAGTTCAGATGTTAGATTAGAATTTTGTTTCTGAACATAAAATATCGCAGGATCTTTCCTTTTTCCTTCAAGAATATCCAAAAATTCAGAAAACTGCATCTCTCGTTCCTCTGGCATCACAAATTTATCTTCTAAAACTGCATCAGCGTAGCCATTTGGTGTCACAGCAACTGTTACCTTTTTATCACCAATTTTGTCTCTTAAGTAAGCGTTATCCCATTTCTTAAGGGCCGGCCAATGGTTGAATGCATTTTGGATCACAACGGGAAGATTTGGGTTGACCCAGTCTCGGAGAAAACCCAGTGGACTTGGAGCTTTCTCGAGCCTTGGCACCTCTGAACAGAGATAAAGTTCTCTTGCTTCAAGAGACAAATATTCTAAGGCAGCCGTCAGTGAATTTAAGGTTGCCATTCATTCAACGCTCCCAAAAAGTCGCATGAAAACGAAAACGGCCAAGAAAAATTTCACTTTCGTCCGCCATTTTGATATGGACAAGCACGGCTGCTAAGTCTCGTTCCCAGGAAATTTCGGTTTCATGTTTCGTGCTGGCCCGTGCTGGTGTTTTCCTTCAAGCAAAGTTAAAGGATGCTTTTGATTCTTTCCGAAGAACAGAAGGAACATCTGAGGTTCCTAACATCCTTGGAGATTGATGTTGTCCTAGAGTTTGCTCGGATATCCCTGGATTTTATACTGAAAGGTTCTTCAAACCCAAAGATCTTCCAAGCCGCAGCCCAAAAGCTGGGTGTTGATTCCAAGACAGTGAAGAACGGAATAAGCGGCCTGCAGCATGTTTTTAATGAAAGCTCACGTCTCATGATTGGCGAAATAGACTTTCAAGATTCTATTTTGACGATGGGTTTCTCCGAAGAAGTGATCGCTGAACTGTTGAAGATGTATTTAGCAAATCGCAAAGAAATTAGGAGCATTCTCGTTGAAATGACTATGGCAATTCCTCATTACCACGATTTAGAGTGGAGATTTGACGTGGAGCTGGCGAGCAGATCACTGCGACACCAAACCAATCCTATTATTGTTATGAGACTACACACGAAGGAGGGAGAGAAGAAGATTGCGGACATCCTACAAACTGATCCAGTGAATTTAATTCATCTTACCAATGAGCTGGAGAATGCAATACAGGAAATGAAGACTGCTCATTGCAGGCGAATAGTTAGAAATATAAAATGAACGATAGTACTGATAT
>NC_090893.1:11393001-11423001 GCF_036669925.1 Montipora capricornis
CATTGACTCCTGAACTTTACATTTCCCCCCACCTCCCCCCCATTAACGAGTAAAATCGTCTGGTGCTTATTTATTAGTTCAAGGAAGGCCATGTAGCACTTGATGATGATGATGATGATCAGACTACATGTACATGTACATGCTACTTTGGGATTTCCCTAATCAGACAGATCATAAAATTAAGTACAAGGAAGGGTTACATTTTTGCAAACGATGGCCGTGTAGCACTTATACTTCAACAGAATTAACTATATTGGAGGGTAATGTGAAGTGCCATTTTCTACCCATGTAAACCATTAAAGCATTAGTCCTACTAATGGAATTGGGCCCACTCAAGGACAGAGAAAAACTCTGACCCGGGTGGGAACACTGATCAGAGTTTTTCTCTGTCCTTTTATGGGCCCAATTCCATTAGTAGGGATAATGCACCCATGGTTTGAATGGGTATAAAATAGCACTTCATATTACCCTCCAATATAATTAATTCTGTTTATTTAATTGGCAGAGTAAAATCTAAAAGTCTCAATCCCTAAGGTTAAGGGCTAGGTTAGGGTTAGTCTAACCCTAACCCTAAGTCTCAATTGACATAAAGTTCTCTCTTTTAGCTCGCTTCTAAGGGTCGGGTTTAGTTCCTGTTTGAAGAGAAAATCATTATTCTATTCCTGATTCAACTGAGATTGAGCTAAATAATCAATGCAGCAATGCTAAATTTATATTCAATCAGTCACTTTCATCATCAGATCTCTCATCCATTTCAATGCTCATATCATTATTCTCTTTCTCCTGTGCATTGGCTTCCAGGGTTAACTGTTCAAGAGTTTCGCCAAGCATGTGAACACTAAACGTATCTTCTCGCTGTATGCCCAAAGCCTTGTGGAAGTAGTCAATAGCCTCATGATGATTCCCAAGAAGACTGTTCACAAATCCAAGGGCAGAAAAGGAGGACGCTTTATTTGGTATCAAAACAAGTGCCTGCTTATGGTACCGTATCGCTTCCTGGTACCTTCCCAGTTTGCGGCAAGCATGGCCAAGATTATTGAGAAGGGTTTCCCATGTTTCAGCCAAAACTTCTCCACGGCTCATCTCTGCTTTCTGTAGAGCTTCTTTGAAATACCTCTCAGCGAGGACGTTATCACTGTTTTGAAAAGCTATAACACCCATTTCCTGCTTCACATAGGGATCATCTGGAGAAAGAACCAAAGCCTGCTCAAGGAACCTCTCAGCCAGTTTAGCATTGTTTGTCTTGCCATATTCAAGACCAATGTAAAGAAGTGGCAAGTGACATCGAGGCATCAGTTTGGATGCCGTGAAGTAGGCTGCCATTGCTTGGTCATGTTCACCTTCTGCAGCAAATGCATGACCAAATGCAAGCCATGCTGGGCCATAGACCTGTTCCAGGGTTGTAGCTTTACTAAAGTACCTGCGTGCTTGCTCGTATTTCTCTATTACAAAGTAGTAGCACCCAACAGCATACCAGGCAACGGCTTTCTGTGGATAGTTGTCCACTAACTTGTGTCCCAGGAAAAATAACTCGTTTGTTTTCTTCAATTCAACCAGGCATGTGATGTGAATGGGTAAGGCTGCCTCATGGTACAGATCAGAGCTTAGGACTGCTGAAGTCATCTTATACGAATCACTGTAACTGCAGTTGTAAAAGTGTCGCTCAGCCATAGCAGCAACTACATCCAGATTATCATGTAGAGACTCAAGTCCGGGAGGCAGCTTGGGGTCAATAGGTTTAGAATATTTCTTTGTTTTACTATCATACAAGAATTTTACTAAATCAACCTCTTCCGGCATGCACTGTTCTGAAAAGGGAAGAGAAATCAATAGTTCTCTTTCTTCCTTCTCAGTAAGCATATGATGAGAAATAAGCAAATCAAAGGCTTCAAAGCAGTGCACGTCGCTTTTAAGAGCATCTTTGTAACAATCGGTGGCTAAACCTCTGTTGTTCATTGCCTCGTAGGCCCTTCCCTTAAGCAAGCAAACTGCACTCTCGAGTTTCTTGGTCCCCCCAACAAAACATATCTCTGCTTGAAGATCCTTGTCTCCTGACTCTTTTTGCTCCATTTCCAAGATCTCTAACGCTTCTTGCCACTGTTTAAGCTCCGCATGGCACTTTGCAGCGAGATAGCGACAAGCAAGGGTGGTTTGTATGACCCCTCGAGTCCGCAGCGCATGTGCTGCTCTGTGGAATTGACCAGTCAAGAATAGCGTTTGGGCGAACCAGTAGACATCTTGGATGTCTCCGTTGGACAAGGAAAGGGCTTTGTCTGCCCAGAACAATGCTGTTTTGTACAAATGCGTGTCTATATATTGACGGACAAGATTTCGAAGTTGAGAAATATCAACCTTCCCGCCAGAGGCCATTTTGGATTTTGTGGAAATACCGCTTGCATGCATTGTTGGCACAAAACAATCCCCACGGGAGTGGAGTTAAAGTAAAAACGCTTAATGTGACATCTCTTGCTTTGTAAGTCATGTTTTAGTCTTGGGTTTCCTCTCATAGAAGTGTAAACAGAGTCTTTGAAATATTAAGTTACTTAAATATTATTAATTAAAATTGAATTTTTTACTCAATTCTGTTAGGTTGAATATGACCGTGTCCTCTCCCCTAACAACGACTTCACTGCCGTTGTTGTGGACAAGACGTAAAATGGCCGAAGTGATATATGATATTGTCCGCTTTCATTAGTATGTTTCTATTTGTATGGGATGTGAATCCCTTAGCCAAAACGTGTGTTTTTTAAAACAGGCCTAGTGATGTGCTTTTGTTGGAATTTGGAAAGATAGAAGTAAACATTTCTGCAATGTCATCCGGAGAGAAGAAAGGCGGTAAGGGAAAAGCTCCGTCAAGACCGAGGCAATCAAAAGGTGTGAATGAGTTCTTGTGTATGTTGTCTTTTCCGCTGTTTTGCAATGCTGGTTTTTTTTCTTAGTCTTTGTCTTTTTTTCTTTCAATTTAGAGAAATTATTGCGCCTAGTTAAAATACAATTGCCTTCAAAATTTGGTCGGTTTCTTCCAGCAAAATTCAAATGTCAAGATAATTTAAGCTTAAGTAAGCTTATGTTTCCGTTGTTTATCTTCGCGAGTAAGCTGCCCTGTTTATGTGGAGGGCCTGATTTGTCCATTTAACAGTTATTTTTTATCCCATCCATTTCCATGTGTGGGGAACTTACATGTAGCCCCATTGAACGATCATCGATTTCGTGGAGAAGGAGTCAAGTTCAAGTGCAAGGTTGGGAGCAGCATCATTCTTTTCATAATTATTCATGCAATTAGATAATTGTCTTGAACGTTAAAACTTATTCTTTACGCAAAAAGTTGCTTTACAACAGTGAAGTGTACGTGTTTTCAGTTATCTTTCCTGTGGGTATTTATTGTGACTGCAAATATATAAAATAATGATATACCTGCAAAACAACAATAATAGCTGAACATTAGTTTAAGAACCGCATTCCGAGTTGGGGCTGGCGGCCCATGTTGAAATGTCAAGCCAACGGATTACAAGGGTTGTTTACCATTTACAGTGTACAAGCAGACACTCTGTTGGTACTAGGTTTGTTCAAATGGTAAGCGAAAACTCCCGAATAGGAAATTTAGTTGGGATTGGCGTGTACCATTTACAAACTCCGTTCAAGGTTACCGAGAGAGTCTGGAGGGAGGCAAAATTGTTGGGGAATGCAAATCATAAACTCGTTTTGCGTTTGGAAATTCTGTTTGGGAATTTTGGACTACCTTTCAAGAAATCCGTTTTCTCCGGAAATTTTCAGTTTGGGAAGACCAAAATAGGCTTACCATTTACATTCCAACCGAGATTTCTGGATTTTTGTGGTAAATGGTAAACAACCAAGAATTCTCAATGCATAACATCCTTCAACTGGATCTTCCCTCGTTGCCTTCTGCTGCTCACAGTCTCTTACCGTTCTTCAATAAGAGTGTGAATGACTCATCTTTTCCATCAATCTGGAAATTTTCACGTGTTAATCCCATTTTCAAGAAAGGTTCGCCAACTGATGTCAACAACTACAGACCTATATCCCTTCTCACTATACCTGGAAAGATCTTAAAATAGGTTGTTTGTGACACCTTAAACAGCCACCTGGAAACACATGGCTTGTTAAGTCCCAGGCAGTGGGGATTTTGAAAGGACTACTCTACAGAGAGCTTTTTACTCCACCTAAGAGAAACATGGAGAAGTACCCTGGATAACGGTCTTAAAGTTGGTTAACCTGCGATCAGGCGTACTTTTCCTTAGACATGGTTCGAAAAGGTAATCCTGATACAATTTCTTAACAAGTCATCTGCCCGTAGTCCAGAATCTGGACTTTACTCTGAATTTGGCCGAAAAACAATAGAGCTCTTGGAGCCTCCCTCCGATTGGTTGCAGAATTGCAAATCATACTTTTTGTAAATCGGTTAACAGCTGATGAAATTATGGCCGCCGAGAAGGATTTGAACACAAGTGATGTTTAGTCTCTGTTTACAGCAGCTGTTGCTTCGACTTCAGATTTTTTTTTTCAAAAAAAAGAGGGAAGAGAATGCATCCGAAGAATGGTTTGTGTAAAAGAAGACATTACAGTTGTACTTCCTACAGGAATTGGCAATAGTGTTATTAATACAGGCCCAAACATTCTAGGAGGAAATGCATCGTTCTTCTTCCACCAACTCGAAAACGTTTGTAGTTGTGGCAAGTCCTTTGGAATATATTCGGAAGCAACAAGTTGCGAATCCAAAAAAAACCGAATGGAACTTTAGGACTGCCACATTCGGGGAATCATCCGAGCTTGACAGAGAAATTCAACACTGTTTACAGAATCGCTGAACAATCTGAACACACTTCTAACAAAATGATAGCTGAGTAGCTGCTGCTGAAAAACTAAAATTTCTCAAAGTCCATTTTCCTCATATCTATTTTCATAGCATCTTTTATTGGCATCTCAAATATTCGAGTTAAAATAAAGTTTATTGTACTGTTAATTGCGCCTGATGATGACATGACGAATTCGGGCTTTTTTTGCCATTTGATCTCGAAATTCTTTGTTCCATGATGGTTTGAACAGAGAAACCACACCAACTGTCAAGCAGGATTTGCAGAAATAGCTTTGATTGCAGACATCAAAACCAGAGTGCTATTTTGTTTTTGTCGCGTCTTTACTTGAATCGCAGCGTGCAGGTAATTTCCGATAAAATCTGATTGGCTCACATTTATAGCATGACACATGATAACATCACTCTTGACAGGTGGGCGGCGGACGACTCGTTAAGAAATTGTATCAGGCGTACTTTTTAGCGCCCTGTCTCAAGAAAAGTATACTTGATCGCAGGTTAAAAGTTGGTGTTCTCTTCATAGATTCCAGAAAGCATTTGACACTGTGAACCGTACAATTTTACTAGAAAAGCTAAAAACCATTGGTAATTCTCAGGCAATTTGCTTTCCTGGCTTGCTGACTACATGTCAATGCGTCAACAGTTCGTTCAAATTGCAGGAAACAAGTCAGAGTCCACAATAGTCAGGTTTGGGGTACCCCAAGGGGCAATAAGGGGACCCAAGTTATCCTCAATTTTTGTTAACGATCTTGCTGAATCAATAACTAGTGGGGAACTGTATTTATTTGCTGATGGTACAACTATCTACACTATTTTGTGAGAACGTTGATGATATCATTCATACGCTACACTCTATATTGGATGAGGTTTACACCTGGTGTTTATCAAACAGACTTGTAGCCCATGATTCTAAATCAGAAGCCATGATTATCTCCAACCAGACCTTTACTGGCCCTTTGCCACACCTATGATATGGTGATAGTACCATTGAATATAAAGCTTCAAGTAAATGCCTTGGATTAACCATCGATAACAAGCTTTCATGGCAAGAACATACTAAGAATGTTTGTGACTCCTTCAGCAAGAAAGTCGCTGTCTTGAAACGGATCAAGTTCTTGCTAACGATGGTCCTGCAAACCATTTACTTTACCAAGTGTTTTGTAGGGTATTGTTGTGTGGGGCTTGTGATCTCAATCTTTGTTGGATGATATGGACTTCATTCATCTGAGAGCAACTAAAATTATCCATGGCTTACCCAGAGAAACTCACAGTTCCAATGTCAGAAGTACAGCTCTCTGGAACCCAACAATTTCGTTTTATATCAACAGACTATTTAACAATTAGACCTGTAGCCCGAAAGGGCTCTTTTAAGCACAGAGCTGTCCTGTGTTGGAACCTCCTCCCTAATTCTGTTAAAAACTCTACTACTCTAAGTTATTTTAAGAGGTTAATTAGTGAAAACAAGAACTTTCTAAAAACCATAAGTTTTGAGAAAGCTTCCTGTAGCATTTCTTTTAGGTCAGTGGACTTAAAATATTTTTAGATTGTAATACTACTATAGAGGCCAATCTCATTGTTTGACTTATGTAAGAAATTCTCATAATATCTCAGTAACTAATTAATACATTTTAGCTTAGATGTAGTTAGTGCAGGTCCACATCAGGCCCCAGTTGTTCAAACGATGGATAGCACTATCCACCGGATAAATCACTATCCACTGGATAAATCACTATCCAGTTGATAAACACTAGCAAAACCAATTGCGCTATCCAATGGATAGTGGTTTATCCGGTGGATAGCATTATCCACCTTTTGAACAACTGGGGCCAGGACTTTAGCCTTGCCTATTTTGTAACCTGCTCAAATAAACTATGTATGTATATATGTATGTGTGTATGCTCATAGAAATTTTCGTTTATTTGCATTTCAGATAGTTGGTTCAGCAGATGTAACCAGTGCAAAGGGAGATTCTGTTTGCACTGAAGCAATCAAAAAGTTGAAGGTATTATAGTTTAGCAGACACACCAGTTTTGGTAAATAGACTTACAGTCAATTTCACATATCCTCACATATCCTCACAGCCATACAACCAGCCTTGCATTATTATTTTGTTTTTAGTCAACAAATTATCAGCTGGTTAGATCTCCCAAGATCCGGCACTTGTACTTTGTTCAGCTGACCCTTGCATAAACAATTGTCTACAAGTTAAGAAGAGTGCAAGTACTTAATATCTTTGGCTGTGGGAGGGTTAATGAAGGTCGGAAGGAAGCCAGGGCCTTAGCCCTTTCACTCCTGTGGGGTTCCCCATTGACTAGTAAAATCGTCTGGCGTTTAATAGACAGAGTAAAATCTATAAGTGTCACTCTTGGGAGTGAAAGGGTTAATGGGGACATAGTTTTTGAGTAAATCTAGATGTTGTTAAAGCATACCCATGAGTTGATTCTCTTTCTTTGATCAGGAGGGCTGGTTTTGACTTCATGTTATAGAGTGGTTTTCAATTGAGTGTCGAAAGTAATTAGCGAATTGCTTTGGTTTTGCATTACTTCACTCAGGGATTAGTTCTGAGTTTTCGCGCCATTTTTTCGACCATTCAGAAGTCAAACCAAAACCAATCGTGGCTTGCGCGTGAACATACATTTTCCCGTGCTTTGTGTTAGCTACGTGTAATTACTTCGAGTTATGGTTGGTTTACTGGATTGTCTCCGTCCTTTTTGATTGGTCAAAGTAATTATTTTGGTTTTGGTTTTGGTTTTACGACACTCGATTGAAACTGACTCTAACATTGTTTAAATGGCTTCATGTTATAACAAGAGAAAAGATTCCTCGTAAAGCAATCCTCATATTCCCCATTCAAGGGAATTTCAGGTGTATTGTCTTGTAAGAAGGAGGCTGATGTTTGTTAGTATATACTAAAGCAGTGGATATAGCATTGAAGGCACAAACTGATTGGCTACTCAAACTCCAAATATCCTTTGCTATTCGCTTCCAAGCATCTCGCGCAGGATTTTTGCATCAGAAAATATTGTAATTGTTGCAGGAACAAATGTATGGAAGTCATCTGTGTTTGTGCTATGCCATCTCACTGTTTTAGTGTATACTAATTAAGTAAAACAACTATACACCAAAAGTAGAGGTGGCTAGTGGTGGATATTTACCTTTTGATTTCGTGGCTTGGTTAATGCCCACCACTAGCCACTTCAGTGAATAGTTGTTAATTATCTCAGTCTTGATTTATTTAAGAATCTAAGCAAAGCAAGCCTTTGATGAAAGTGATTTGTAAACCATACAAGGCTTTGTCCGATGTTATAGATATAAATCAGGGTTTCCACAGGGAATCTGAAAGGGTCAAGCTGGTGTTAGTAACCATTGGGTTTCAGTTTCTATGCATTATTTTCCAAAGTCTTCCTTAATTTGTGGTGTCAGTTATTCAGCTCTATCTGGTTTTTCTACCTATGGAACTTCATTCATGACCACGGCAGCCTTGTTATTGGCCTGTTATTGTTAACTGAAATCTTTTTTTAAGTAGCCTAGTAAAATCTTCAGGCAGTTTTGGGGGTGACTTATGCTTTTATTGTGAAAGTTTTAATATAGAGAGGAATATTATTATATTTGCTGAAAGGGACTAAACCTCTTTTCTCTTGGTATTTTATTGCAGATGCAAGCACTTAAATTAAACAAAGAAAGTGGTGAACACAAACAGAAGGTTCTGATGTATGTCAACTTGAAGGGCATAAGAATTGTTGATGAAAAAACTCAGGCAAGTATCATAAGCAAGTAGTAATCCCAGTCTACATCAGAATGCAATAAAATATGTGACAACTATTGCATGATGTTCCTCTCATTGATGCCTAAAACTGGCACCTTTGTTTAACACCTGCCATCCAAAAACTTATAAATAGTATAGTTGATTTTTGAGCCTAACAGCCTATAAAAACACTCGTCTGATAAAACACCACATTGCATGAGTTTTAAACCCACTAAAACACTCCTCGTTAGAATTATTTATAATTATGAAGAATAGTAATGAGGCCTGGCTTGTTTTTATTGCACGCTAATATCGTCCTCTCACATTTTGCACCTGTCCATTGTCTGAACTCCAGGGCCCGGTTGTTCGAAAACCGATTAACTTAATCCAGGGTTAGCATAAACTTTGGTTTAATTTTTTCGACTTTTAAGTGCAAGTTTCTTTTGGTTATTTTTGGTTTTCAAGATTGACTTCCTCTAATGTAAAATTTTGCCAAATATCAGCGTTTTGTGGGTGATATTTCCTTAATTAATTCTTAACATTTCAAAAATTCCTCACACAGTTGGAGTGCATTCATCTGTGACTAAGATGCAACAAAGTGCAGTTATTTTCACCATGAAGTGAAGAGGCAGGAGCTTCTGTAGCAGAGTTGGTCATTCTGAGTTTGAGGCCTCAATAATAAAAGGGAATATTAAATACCAAAAATGTAAAAATTTATTCAAATAATTCAATCTATTGGCTTTAATATGATATACAGTTTGACCCTATACAAAAAATAATGGCGCGACAATTTCATTTTTCCGCGGACACTTCATTTTCCTTTACCGAGACCTTAAACCCTATAAAACACATTACACAGTCAGACTTAGATCTGTCCTGTCGCTGTTATTATTTTGGTTTGTCATCAGTAGTAGGTGATGTTGTCAAAGGGAACTAAGCCAAATCTGATGGAACATGAATGACAATTATTTTTTGTTTCTTTTTGTCTTTGCAGAAAGTACAACATGAGCATCCTATTAACAAGATATCATTTATAACTCATGACCCAGACGACAAGAGAACATTTGGCTATGTCTGCAGCCAACCCTGTACAACCGGACACAAGCTGTATGCTATCAAATCTGAAAAACCTGTGAGTACCTGTTTTGTTATAATAACTCAATTTCCTGCTTTAATTAAATGGCTTTATCAGAAGGCCTAGAGTTTTCTTTCTTTTTTTCACACTATTGCTACCATGATGGCTTTATTAAATTTTATGCTTTAATAATAAACTGGGCAGTTAGTGCTCCGTTTGGCAATGAGGTGGGAGTCACAGCCAGGAATAGGGGAAAGGGTAGGTTAAGTAGCTCAAACATCCTGCTGTGATCCTGTCAAATGTAATTAAAGATAATATTTGAGTTGGACAGGCCAGGTAATAAGGTAATGTCCTAATGGTCCTTTCCTTGGATTTGACTGGGACCTGATAAGTTGTATGTTAGACCAGCAAGTCTGAATCGTGGTGGGCTGTATTGTTTGTGATCTAAAGGTTAACGCTTTCATTCCTAGGATCTGAATTTTAATTCTCCTTATTGACTGCCATACATAATTAATTTGTATATCAGTTGTAGGAATTTGATATATGTACACAAAAAAATATCCTGATTATAAACTTCTTTCTTTTCATCACCGGTCTGTTTGAAACTGTATTGAGCTTGTGAGGAGAAAATCTATGTCAATCACTCTTGGGAGTGAAAGGGTTAATTCTCTACTGCATAAATCCCATAATACACTCCTTTTACCACCCAAAATTTTGCATAATCATTTTTTGCCATTTCTCCTGGGACATGAAGATGTGCCATTAGAAATCGAAATAAAATGCCTTTGCAAATGTTTTGGGGATAAAAGAGGTGAATAGCAATACTCACCGTTACGTCACCTATCGTCATTTATGTGCCATCCAGAGATCTGTTGGCTGTCGAAACAAAGGTTCTTTTGTAACGCAGCTCTGTGCCTGGCAAAATTTAAATTGTTTATGAACAATGAATATCACTATTATGGGATTTGTGCTAGTAAAGAATGGCCTCACAGAGCTCCAATGGCTGGTATAAATGCCACATCTTATAGTTTACAACTTAATGTTAAGTAGCTTGCAACATCCCAGTTTTAGGATGGTATGAATTAATTATTCCATTCATTTACAATTTTTTTCACCAATGATTCTACAGGCCGCTGCTGTAACTGGCACACTATATGAACTTTTTCAAATAGTGTTTAAAATGCGAAAAGAAGCTGGATTAACTAAGAAGGTTCCAAATTCTTCTCAAGTGCAAAAATCTCCTCAGGTGTCAAATGGTGAGAGAGACTTTTACATGCGATGTTTGTTCTTAAGATTAAACCAGAAAAGAAGGGGAGTTCAGGTCAGTGGTAACTGGCCTACTCAAAGTCCAAGAAAGTATTATTATGCTGCTTTGATGCCATCTTTCAATAGTTAATATCTGTACATTTAAATAGTAGAGGGAGCAGAAAACAGTACTCTATTACTGATTCTTTTCCTTTAACTTTCTTAAATGGTTGCTCTGTTTTGAGATCAATTTTCACCTTTGACAGTAAACATAATTTTCTTTTGCAACGGGTCATACAAACCTAGTGAGGCTAATTCTTGACCAGCATTTCCTTACTTCATGTTTTCTGTGTGAAGCACATTGAAGGGGGCATATTTTTTGAGTTGATGTAGAGGAGGTTAACCCATTGACCCCTTAACCTCCCCCATTGATGAGTAAAATCATGTGGTGTTAGACAGAGTTAACAACTGCATCGCTAAATGGAGGTTGGGTGCCTGGGATATGTCCGGGAGCTTCCACCAGAGGCCAGGCAGCCCCTTGACCGAGTTGCGCTCCCTTGGCCTGCAATCCCTGCAATCCCTGCAACCCAACCGTGAGCCCCGACACCAAGCCAAAGGACCTCCAGACTAAGCAATGCTGCTGTAGATGAAGGGGCTAATGACTGGGGGAGCCAGAGCGCCAAACAACCAAACCTGAGGCACCCATACTGGCACACCTGCAGCTGCTCCACTAAGCAGAAAACATACCTATAAAGCTAAACAACCAGACACACTAGCAAGGGATGCCACAGGTGTCCTGATATAGAGCTGATATGCATCGCTGGACCACCTCCCAAGCAGCTTAATTAGTTGGTCAGGGATGCCTGTCTGAGCTGCTGAAGTTGCTGCCCCAATTTGGAAGATGTGTCCTGATAAGGTACCTGAGATACCAGCAGACGACAGCCTGGATTGAACAAAAGATGACAAGGACTGGTGAGGCAAGGGAGAACCATCCTTGTTAAAAAAATACATGTAGGCCATAACTGGGTGCACAAAGAATAAGGAATGAATAGAGGGCTGAGATTGAACACATGGAGGATGAATCACAGTCAAAGTAAATAAGGCACCCTTGGCGGAATTGATCAGTCTTAAAACACTTTATAAGCACGCAAATGCAAGAAGGTTTGTTCTGGGAGTCCACCTACGGGGGAAATTCACCTTAAACTGTCCAGCTCAGAGAAAACCAAAAAAAAAAACACAAGACAACAGGCTGCCCAAAATATGATGTGCTCTTTGTTGGCAAGATCCAGGTTCTGGAGGGTAATCTTCATGAGGTCCCCTGTGGACCTGATGAGAGCCCTGATGGCTCTTTATGCCCTTTAACACTCGCAGAGTTGGAGACAGCCTGCAAGGGGGTCTGCAAAGCCGTTATCATTGTTAGAGCAAACAGCAGATAAATTTACCTTAATAGAAGTGTGAGGGCAATCTGCAAATGAGCAGAATAACGAATCAGAGTATATTCTGAAAGTCTGAGGCTTTGCAGACTCTCTTGCAGGCTGTCTCCAACTCCGCGACCGGTGGCTCAGTTGATTGAGCACCGGGCTGCCATGCGGGAGGTTGTGAGTTTGACTCCGGCCGGACCAACACTCAGGGTCTTTAAATAACTGAGGAGAAAGTGCTGCCTTTGTAATCACATCTTCAAATGGTTAGACTTTCAAGTCTTCTCGGATAAGGACGATAAGCCGGAGGTCTCGTCTCACAAATAACTTCCATGTTCATTAGTTCCCTGTGGGACATTAAAGAACCCACACACTATTCGAGAAGAGTAGGGGATGAAGTTCCCGGTGTTGTGGCTGTCCTCTGTGTGTATATGGGTGGGTGGGTATAGCAGGTCCACATCAACTGAATAGCTGCCAAAACTTCAACCTGCTTAAACAAATAAATAACAAACAAACAACCTCAACTGGGCTGTATCCACTGAATTCGTTGCAAAAAAACACCAGGAACTAATTTTGCACACAAGTCTTAACTCTTCTTGTGGAAGTTGGCAACCCTCGTGTAAGGTAGTTAGTGATGTAACAAATTATCAAATTCTTGATTAATCGCGATTATGACCGTTTGGTTCGATTCATGAATCATTGATTCCACGTTTCGATTTTGGTTCCATTTTTTGTATATCTTTTATATCCTTTGCTATTCACCTCCAAGCAATCTGTGCAGAATTTGCCCCCAAAAATGTTGTAATCTTTGCAGGAATAAATGAGTTAAATCATCTTTTTGTGCTATATTATCTTACTGTTTTAGTCTATACTAAAACAACTATTCACCTCTGTGTTGGTCACCACAGAAGGTGAAGATCTCATTATTCCTTTGCAAACCAAGCGGAACAGCATCCTTTCTGAAGTAGAAACTTCTTGGCTGTTTGAATTATCAGCAACTTGTACAGCAACAAGTTGGGCTACCTAGAAGGGTGAGAGCTACACAGGGTAAGGGAGTCAATGGAAAAGGCGAACATTTTCTCGAGGGAGTGACGACCAATGTGCCATCATTCACCTTTAAGTTGTCAGGCAGGAGATCTGCAAGATCTGCAAAAAGGCCAGAATTGATTTTTGGTACCAGCTAGGAAGGTACAGGAGAATATCCTGGACCAACAACAGATAACAAAGATGAGGAGGATAACAAAGAAGCGATAGGTGAGTTCCCAACAGGTGATGTAAAGGCAGGAAACTGCAAACTGGGTTAGCCAATGTAGAAAAAGTTGAAACAATCAAAGGGACTGCCATACCTGCTGAAAATGAATGGCCACAAAATGCAGAAAGAGAGGAAGCCGATGACACAAGTAGAGATGGAGCAAAGAATCATTCTTCGCTTTACCTATCGCTTGGGATAAAACACTATCTAATGATTGCCCTCTGATGGCTGTAGAGGTCGTCAAAAAAGGAGTAGATGCTGCAGATTTGAGAGAAGAAGCAACCAGAGAGATAGAAACCAGTGAGGTGAGCAAAGGAGACAAATCGTCCATGGCTAAACTGTTGTTGGTCTTGCAAGGCATGGCATGGATTACGAAAAAATAACCCGCAAACACAACAGTGGCAATCCCTCAATTGTTTTTTTCGTTTTGTTTTGTGTTGTTTTTTTTTTTTCTTTTCGTTCTCAGCCAAACAGGGGAAGCAAAAGCCCAACTGTACAAGCATGGTACATTGTGGCTGGCAAAATGTCTGATGAATTCCTGTGTGGTTAAGTGACTATATGAGCATTCACCTGTGCCAAACACCGCTGACCACTGTTAGATGATTGACCGGCCCAGACCACTACCAATCTTTGTTGTTAACTTTGTTGAACTACATTTTACTGCATTAAAATCTAGTAAGTCTCAGTTCAGCGAGGTTGCTGCAAACCTGCAGCATAGGCTCCAGAAGCTCCTGCTAGCTAGGAACATGTGCGACTATTTGCTCAGGAATTCAAGGAAGTTTGCTTGTCGCTGCCTTTGTAACAGCTAACGTTATCAAAGGAGATTTATAATGAGAATAGTGTATAGGACATAAAGAATGCCAGCTATTATTTATTTTCCTCAGTGTTTTAGTCAATAGGCTATCTATCTAGTACATCTATCTATTGAATACGTAATTACTAGTAGTATATACTAAAACAGTGGATGGGGTTGAAAATGCGCGATGATTGGCTACTCAAATTCCGGATATCCTCTGCTATTCACCTCCGAGCAATAGGCCATTTCCGAGTTCATGGCTGTCTCCTCTTCAAAGCGAGTCTAAGTGCAAAGTTTTTGTGATGGTTATTAGTTCTACTTTACATATGAATGAAAACTAATTTTCATAAGAAAAACTTTGCACTTAAACTTGTTTCAAAGAGGAGGCAGACGTTAACTCGGAAATGGGCTATTCACACGGAATTTGCGCCAGAAAACATTGTAATCTTTGCAAGAATAAATGAGTTAAAATCATATTTACTGAGCCGCAAAGTGGCAAGGTAAATATCCACCACTATGCTAATATGCCTGCTTACATATTTTGAAGTTACTTTTTGTTTCTTTTTTCAGGTCCAAATGTCAATAGTTTGCAAAATTCTGATGGTATTTATGAGGTATGCTTTCTATGTTCTCCTTGTCCAAGGAACAATGAATTTTAGTTTACTTTTCTGCAATAATTTTAATAAATAAATAAATTAATTAATTAGTTAATTGCCATAGGTTCCATACAAAGATGGAAATAACAAGGAAGCTCAACCTAGTGGTCATTCAGATAATGTGTATGCAGAACCACTTCCACCATCAGAAAAAAACGAGCCACACTATAAGGTAAGTGGATTTTTTCACATTTCTTTAGATTTCTTATCCCTCCCTCTGCTGGAAATTGACTTAAATTTTAGTGAAGACTTAATGTTTTGCTGGACTCTATTATTAGAATTATTATAGGCAGGGAATTCTAATAATATTTCCTTTATCACCCTTGGTGTTTGGCCCTCAATGAGCAATGATGGATTGAAAGGTCACCATTAATCACTTAAGTCCAAAGAGAATAATAATAATAATAATAATAATAATAATAACAAAAACTTTAAATCAACTATCAAAACAATTAGTAAATATTTACAATTTTAAACTATATATTGAAATTATTTACAAATTTTAAAAACTAAATTATATGTTCACGATAGAAAACTATTTACGATATGTGAATAATTTAAAAATAATAATAATAATAATAACAATTATTATTATTATTATTAACAACGTCATTAATTGGCTCAGAACTGTCATCTCATTTGAACTCTTAAGATCAGTACATGCGTGCGTAAGAGGGTCCCGAGTACCTTTCCGGAATATAGGAGACTCTCTTGACGATTGCCGGATTAATGTCGCCACCGCCGGCATTTAAATTTTTAATTTAATTTGAGTTTTATCATTATCATTATTATTATTACTTATTTTTACCAGATACATGTAAGATTCAAGTTTGTATGAAAGAGTGCTCAATAAAGTTTGTTATTATTATTATTATTATTATTATTATTATTTTCTTTTTTTGAAGTTTTAAAACAGAGAAATACTTAATTGCTTGTAAATTTATAGTTCTTACCTTTTGGAGATATTTTAATGTTTGTAAATATTTTTATCATGGAAATAAAGTGATTATTGATTTTTATTATTATTATTATTATTATTATTATTATTATTATTATTATCATCACGATGTATACATTTAGCCTTTTTATTGGTATCTCATATCCGGACCATGTCTTACTAGTTGTTTTTAACCCAATAACCTCCATAGTCTGCTATGGGGTGTTTCTTACAATATTGGAGTTTCCAGGATGTTTTAATCTTTTATTTTTATCCCATTAGGTTCCAAATAGTGATAATCCTCCTCTTTATGCTGTGCCATCATCAAAAAGACCGAATAATGGAGGAGATGAAGAGAAAAATAATGATACGTTCAAGTCATCACCACTTTCAAGTCGATTACAATCCTTTGACAAGGTAATGCTGACAATTATCTCTGTTCCTCTTCTCTTTTCTCGTACAGGTTGGGGAAAAAAATTGTGAATTAAATTACTGTCCTTGCTTGGTATTTTGGGGGATTTTTCAACCTTCTCGTGCTCCTTTTGGCTTCAGGCCCCACCATATAAGTCACTATCCATTGGATAGCGCAATATTATTGGTTTCATTGTTACTTACCATATCCACTGGATAGTGATTTATTCGGCAGATAGCACTATCCATTGTTTGAACAAATGGCGCCAGGAGTGTTTTAGCAAATGTGCATGCTAAGTCTAGAAGTGCATCGTCTTTCCTTTTTGTCAAGAACTACCATGTCAAGCCTGTTATGGTCGATTCTATGA
Organism: Montipora capricornis; assembly: GCF_036669925.1. Classification (NCBI taxonomy): domain Eukaryota; kingdom Metazoa; phylum Cnidaria; class Anthozoa; order Scleractinia; family Acroporidae; genus Montipora; species Montipora capricornis. The sequence continues at coordinate 11,409,736 of NC_090893.1, forward strand.
TGACTTACCGGTAACTATTAGAGGGTAATGTGAAGTGCTAGTTTTCTACCCATATAAACCATGTGAGCGTTAGTCCAACCAATGGAAATGGGCCCACAGAAGGACAAGCAAAAACTCTGACCACGGTGGGAATTGAATCCACGACCTTCGGGTTAGATAACTGCTGCTCTACCGAATGAGCAGGTCGTGGAAATTTAAGATGTGAATGTCACGGCAATGAATATGTACAAGTACAAGGAAGGGTTATGTTTTTGCAAACGTTGGTTGTGTGGCACTTATATCTCAACAGACTTAACTATTAGAGGGTAATGTGAAGTGCAGAGTTTTTCTCTGTCCTTGTGTGGGCCCATTTCCATTAGTAGGGCTAATGCTCACATAGTTTATATGGGTAGAAAACTAGCAATTCACATTACCCTCTAATAGTTAAGTCTGTTGAAGTATAAGACAGTTAGTACTACACGGCCATCGTTTGCAAAAACATAACCCTTCCTTGTACTTGATTCTATGATCTGTCTGATAAGGGAAATCCCAAAGTAGCATACATGTACATGTAGTCTGATCATCATCATCATCACCATCATTATCATTATCATTAGCGAATGGTTATGTTGCAGGTCTCTTTGTTCCTTAAGTTAAATTACAACCAAACTAAGTCATTTTGTTTCAACCTAGGTCAAGTTGTTTCAACCAAGGTCAGTTTGGGGCAGGTACAAAACAGAGGTCACAGGTCATTGTTTTACCAATACAGAAACAACCCAAACCATTTACAAATGTTAACATTAGGTCTAAAGGCCTAATTAGGCTTAAGGTTAGCTTTAATGAGTGTTTAAGATACCACGTCAGTGCTCGACGTTGCGACTACTGAGGTCGCCAATGCAACTGGATCTTATTCACTGGTGACTAACTTTTCACCAGCCTGGCTGCTAAGATATTTATATTATATTTGATTATATGGTTGTTTAATGTCAAGGCCACTTGACTTGCTCTGATATTTGATTCGGCCTCTCTTGCATTTTACCTTTTCTTGAAATTTATAAGGCCCGAAAGGCCAAAATTTTTTGGCAACTAAAATACTTGAGCTGGCGACCAAATCTGAAAACTTAAGGGCCAACTGGCCCCTAGGCTTTTTCCTGAAAGTCAGCACTACCGGGTATATCTGTATTGGTAAAACAATGACCTTTGACTTGTGTTTTGTACCTTCCCCAAATTGACCTAGGTTGAAACAAGTCGACTAAGGTTGAAACAAGTTGACCAAGGTTGAAACAAATGACTAAGTCTGGTTGCAAATTAACCTAAGGAACAAAATGACCTGCAACAGATATTTTCCACACATCAGTTATGTAATTTCAACTGAAATTTATATTATTGAAGACTTAATTTCAGTTTGCTGTTATATTCAGGAACCTGATCAAGTGTCACAGATATCAGTACCTGATTGCCCTTTCCCCACTCATGACAACAGTTCAGATAAGGCATTTTTTAGCCCTTCAGTCTTTGAAGCTGTACCAAGTGAATCAGGAATAGGAGACACAGTGTCCATAGCATCTTCTGCCGACATTTCTGTGCTAAGAAGTGATTCAGTCTCATCTGGGTCATCAGGCACTCGCAGCCAGAATTCCAGAAGTAATTCTTTCATCCATCAAACAGCTGAGGGAATCCAACCAGGGAATGCTTCTACATTCGATGATGCAGGCAAAATAGGAACAACAGCTGCAGGGTCAGATCATGATCAACCTGCAGACAATCAAAGCCAGGAAAATTTTTCAGTTGGATTTCCTTCTTTGGGGCATATGGAAGAGACATGGCAGGAAGCAAATGCGGAGGATTCCAAAGTTCAGGTGGTAGATACTAGCACTAGCAATACTGAATTATTTACAAGGACCTCTGATCCCTTTGCATCCACAAACAATGATGAAGAAACCCTGACAGTTTCTGGAGAAGGGTTTTTCACAGAATCGTTTGCAAAATTTGATTCTGCATTTGGTGACAGCACTGGAGGAAGTCAAGTAAAAGATGATTTTTCATCAAGTGATCCCTTTGCTCCTTCAGGTGAAGGAGACATCAAAAATGCAGAGACCAGTTTCAAAGCAGCTTTTTCTTCAGAGAAATTTGCTCCATCCCAGCTCAACACTGATACCACTTTAGATGACAGTCCAAGAGAAATGGGCGAAGGAGAGGTTGAGCAGGTAGCTATCCATGTTGAAAACTCATTTGGGAGTGTTTCATGGGATAATAATTCATTTACAGAGAAAGAAAATGAACCTTGGCCAAGTTCAGCCGAAAAATCAGATGAAGACAAAGGTTTGTCCAATGAAACCTGTAGTGAAGGTCTTGCAATTGGAACTACAGAAAGCGAATCACAGCCCATTGAAACACAAGTAACTGCCACTTCTAAAATTCAACAGTTTTCTTGGGCAGAGAGTTTTACTTCAGATGACACTGCTGTTACAGCCAAAGCTGACCCAAATAAATCAGCATTATTTTCATGGGATGATGCTTTTGGCACAGTTCCTGAAGAAAGTAAAAGCTCTTCAGGCCAGCCCTTTAATGCTTTCGCCTGGGATGATGCCTTTGGTGAAAAAAGTGCAGATGCTAGTGGTTCTCCATTTGATTCATCAGCATTTGGAGATGCCTTTGAATCTTCAGAAAAAGTAGAGTCTTCAAATGACAAAAATGTCATGTCAATTTCTGATGCACAGCTTCCTGTTGCTGATTCAGATCTCATGACTCCGCTCCCTTCACAAGCTGCAGGAAGTAGTGCCAATGATGAAGATGCCGAAAAGGAACTTACCTCTGCATCTATAGATCCATTTGACGAGTTTGATATTAGCCCTCTGCCACCAGAAGCAAACCCCAAAATAGTTACATCAGAGGAGACTTCCGGCACTTACAAATCTGACATCATTAATGCTTTTGGGGAAGTTCCCACTTTAAAGGAAAATTTATCATTCGAACAAAATCCAAAAGACAATGCTGACGTAAAAGAAACTGAGGAAAGCAATGAGGAAAGCAATGAGGAAAGCACTAAGGATGCTGAAGAAGAAGAGTTGAAAGAAGGACAGCCACATGGGCTCCAGATTAAAGAATCAGGATTATCATTATCAGAAAGGCCCATCTCTCCAACTGCACCACCCCCACTTCCACCACGCCCAGTAGTTTCTGCCCCACCCCTTCCCATGCGACCGTCAGGTTCAAGCTCAACAGGTTCACCTGTAAAGACTCCCATAAGCTCACAATTGTCTGTAGAATCCCCACCTTCAAACTCTTCTCAGCAAGGAAAGAAAGGCAGTGCTAAGAAAGCTCCCCCTCCACCACCACCAAGAGTGGATTTAAATGAAAAATCAGCAGTTGTTTATTCAAACCAGAAAGAGAATTTTCCAGATCCTTTTTCCTCTGATTTTTTTGAAAATAATGTTCTTGGAAACAACAATGGTGAGGCAAATTCTGAGTGGACAACATCATGGCCTAATTTACCAGAAGTTCCCCCGAAAAAGAAGAGTTACGACCAGCCAGATCCTTTCAGTGACAGTTTCTTTACAAACTTTGATTTCAATCAGACATCTGCTGGTAGTAACGAATTAAAGGACAATTCAGATCCCTTCACAACTTCAAATTCAAGCTCTGAACCCTTTCCAGCAGTATTTGGTGGGGATGATTTGTTTGCAGCGTTCACTCCAGCCAAGGTAGATGTGCCATTTGGTGAGGGAGGTCCATTTCAAAATGACCTGTCAGATTCCTTCTCAGCATTTCCCTCTGGTGACCCATTTGGTGATGTAAGTGACCCATTTGCAGACAAAGGTCTTTTTACTGACGATCCCTTTGGTGATAGCCCAACTAAACCAGGGACTGGTGTATCTTTGACTTTAAATGAGGTTTGTAGTTCTCTTTGAAATTCCTTGTAAATAATTCAATACCACCTTAGTTGAATGTAAATCGCTGTCATTATTTTGAACATTTTGATGAAAGGAATGGAAAGGAAAGGAAAGGAACTTTATTTAAGTGTCTAGTCGTTCTAGCGCTGGAGCGCTAATTGGGGACACTGTAAACTGAAATTAACAATGAAAGTAAATCAAGTCAAATGTTGGTTTTTGAGGAGAGGGGAAACCGGAGTACCCGGAGAAAACCTCTTGGTGCAGAGTAGACAACCAACAAACTCAACCCACATGTGACGCCGTGTCCGGGAATGGAACCCAGGCCACATTGGTGGGAGGCGAGTGCTCTCACCACTGCGCCATCCCTGCACCCCCCAAAAGAGTATGAAGGACTGTCTTACACTTTAACTATTAATCAGGATTGGAGCCAAAATGCAGTTAAAATACTTTCTAATAGACAGCACCTACTACGTACAGTAGCGTATTGTGGTCTTTGCAAAACTATTTTTGAGACCATTCAAGGTATTTTGTGACAAGTTTTCCAGAGAGATCAACAACAGAAAAACAAAGTGTCCTGTAACAAAACAGGAGCACTTAACTTGTTACAGACTCTGTTTCTTAGTTACCTAATGGTCAGTAAAGCCCATTAAATAAATCAATTGAAGGAGCACATGTCATAGTGATAAGAGTGCTTGCTGTCTCCCAGCTTTTATGGGGCTGCTGTTGTGATAGCAAAATAGTCACCATAATATCAGAAGCTCACAAATAGTACAGAGTAGTGTGATAATTCTTTGTTTCTTTTAACTACCCCTTGTTCAAGGACTTGCTTATTGCTAGTGAAGATTCTTGTATACTTGACACATTATACACAACCTTAAGGCATTTGTGTAGCAGAAGATCATGTCATTGTGTTTTGGCAATAAGTGCATAAACCCCAGAATGCAGCTGTTAGTTGAGGAATACATTTACTGCAAACATTAACAGTCCCTTCCAAGCAGTAGTCACATATAGTTGTAGTCTATCTATTGTTACTCCACGACTTGTTGTCGTGTGGGTTGAGGTTGTTGGTTCGGTTTTCTGGTTTTCTCCCTTACAAAACTCTATTCCACAAATATGGAGTAATGATTAAGAGATTGCCTGATCTATGTGTATTATGTCCATTTTACAGAGTTTAAGTGCATCTGACGAAGCTGACTCTTTTGCTTAAGGGAATTCTCATTAAAGGTACAGTGTATGCTGAAGTTTGTGGCAGGTGTGACCTAAGAATGAAAAAATCAAAATTAATGTCTGGTTTGCTGAACAACTGAAGCAATTCAATAGTATGAAGCAGCAAAGATCATTGTGAGGATGAAATGCATTGTAAAGTATGGGTAAGGGCAGCACAAGGAGAGAGAGAAAATATGACGCTGCATCTTGCCAAGTTTTCAGCTTGCCTAAAAAAACATTCTTTAAAGGTTTTTTGGCTTGTCTCCACAAGCTGAGACTTTTCTAATGGCATGCAGGTTCAATTTAGAACTATTTACTCAACCCTATAGTTGAGGAAGAAGGCTCAGAGTAGGGGATTACATAAAAGAAAACAATAAGTTATTGAAAGTTGTCACAGTGCACATACTGGAACTTTCTAGACACTATGGAATTCTGAGTCCAAGACATTCCACTGGGTGATGCAGTAATTATTGTGATGAATTGTTCCAAAAATACTTGTGTATTAAGTTTCCAGAATGTTATGGAATTCTTCTCAGTCATATATAAGGACTTAACCATGCAGTTACCAGTTTAAGTTGTTTTGTCGGCCAGGACCGACCGTTTGGAGAAGCTATTGTAATCCTCACAAGAAGCTCATTCAAGACTTTGCACTGGTGACATAAACTATTACTGTGAGAGGTCACTGATAGTGAAAGATTTGATAGGTATAGAAAAAGGTTATTTGAAGAGTACAGTCCCTTCATAAAGTGCCACTATGTTGCTTAAAAACTTCATTGGCAAAATTTTAAGCTTTGATTTTTATCCAAAGTTGTGGATTTCACGGTCCACCATTACTCACATTCCAAACTGACCGATTGGACCTCAGAGGGTTGGATCTCGGGAAATGACGTCATTTACTCACTGGCTTAAAATATCAGCGTGTAAACACAGGTTATTATATAATTAGTATAAACGCACAGGTGATTATGCAAAATCGCGCGCTCTCATTGGCTCGCTATCTCGGATTATCAGCCGATAATCACCTCGGCGAACAAAATGGCTGCCAGTAGTTGTTTTGCCACTGTAAGTGAAGATAATTTCGCGTTGAAATGTTTTTTTTTTCTCTTTTTTATATTCACATCGACTTTGACTTTGACTTCGTCTCGGTGAATATTCATCGATAATCACTTCGCCTTCAGCGAATAATTGTTAATTATGCAAAACACAAGTTTAAAAGTCTGAAAGCCCGAAACTCCCATGCTGCATATTAATTCATTCATATACACACACCTTGCACTCTTAAACTATTGAGTCTTTGACATCATTTTCTCCTCGATCCAGCTCTCACAGTATTTTAAAGTTTGTAATGGTGGACCATTAAATAGGAAAATTCCAGTTAAAAAAAACTGGTGTCTTTTTTTATTTTTTTTTATTTATTTTTTTTTTGCCACAGAAAGAAGAAATTAAAATACAAATATGAACAATCAAAAAAGAGAAGATGGAAAGAAAAATTATTGAATTACATTGGTGGCGAGGAGGCCTAAAAGAAACTACTAAGCTTATGTAAATTAGGCCTCCCCAAGTAAAAGCATCTATCTATTGTTGACATGCAAGTTGGCAACGGAGAATACAATTGTTACAAACATTTAGTTATTTAACGTGTTGAAATATAAAGTAATGAACGGAAATTAAAAACAGTTTGAACTTACAAGTTGGTAATGAAGCATACAATTACAAACACTTAGTCATTTAATTAAGGTGTTGAAATATGTAAACAGTTGTGAAAGTAAAATTACAGGGTGAAAACAATTTGACACAGGAAGAACAAAATACTTAATTTTCAGAATAGTTGTTAAAAAAGAATGACTTAAGTGCTTTCTTGAAGGAAGCTGTTGAGGAAGAATTCATTATATCAATGTCAAGAGAATTGTAAAATTTAGGTCCCTGATAGAAAACAGAAAATTGTTTAATGTTAGTCCGACAGAAAGGCAGACGAAATGCATGAGAGTTTCTCAAATAATATGTGTGAATTTGACTGTTTAGAGTGAATTTGCTAGCTAACTTGGGAGGAAGAGTTCGAATTTGATAGGAGAACATGAATTGACCAAATTGTAACAGGTTAAGATCATGGAATTTTAGGATTCCAAGTTTCTTAAATATAGGGTCAGAATGAGCATTAAAATGAGATTTATCTATGATTCTCACCACTCTTTTCTGCAATTTTACCAGACGAACAAGGTTAGTTTTATAGGTGGACTCCCAAACTATATTACTGTAAAAGAAGTAAGGATAAACAAGTGAAAAGTACAATACACGTAAAGAGTATGAAGATAAATAAAAACTTGATTTCTGTATCATTCCAATTGATTTCGACACTTTGTTAGCCACATGAGAGATCTCAGACTTCCAGGTTACATTTTCATCGATGATCACACCCAAGAAAACTGTTTCTTTAACTTGATCAATTGGTTGTTTATTTATCAAAATTTGAAAATTATAACTTCTACGTTTTTGGTTTGGTTTGAACACTATGAACTTGGTCTTTTTAAGATTCAGTGAAAGCTTATTAACCCTAAACCATAGTGACAACTTATTTTACTCGATATTCAGCTGATTAACCAAATAGTCAGGATCTTTACCAGACAGAAAAACGTTGGTATCGTCCGGGAATAAAATCAGTTGTAGTGGGTAGATGCATTGACTATATCATTAATGTAAAGAAGAAAAAATAAAGGCCCTAGAATAGAGCCCTGAGGGACCCCACAGGATATATTAAAGCGAGAAGAAACATGACCGTTGAAATCTACAAATTGTAATCTGTTAGAAAAATAGCTTTTTACCCATTTTAAGGCCAGTCCACGTATACCATAGTGTTCAAGTTTGTCAAATAAAATATTATGATTAACTGTATCGAATGCTTTTGAGAGATCAAGGAAAATACCAACAGCTATATCACCACAATCTAAAGCAGAGGAAATCTTATCATACAAATCAATCAAAGCAAGTGTAGGGGAGTGATTTTTCCTAAAGCCATATTGCTCATCACAAAGGACATTTAAATTAGTTAGATAATTCTCTCAAGAAATTTGGAAAAACTAGGTAGAACTGAAACAGGTCTATAGTTAGTGAACAACGACTGGTCATCAGCTTTGAATAAAGGTATTACCCGTGCTATCTTCATTTGATCCAGTACAATGCCATGAGCAATTGACAAGTTAATAATGTGAGCCAAAGGTTCAGAGATTAACTGGATAGATTCCTTTATGAGGGACATTGGAATGTTATCATAACCCGCAGCTTTGTTGGATGCAAAACTTGGGTCACTTAGTGCTTAGTTAAGATAGTTTTGAAATCCAAAGGAAAATAAAAATTGATGTTTTGGTCATAGTGGCACTTTAAAGTAACGTTCACACTGTACCTTTTTGTGTCATCATTAACTAAATTAGTTGGAGTTTGTGGGAATGTTTTGAGTTTTTCTGTAGGTTGGTTTATTCCACAACTGTGACATTCACTCAAGGACTCTTGCTAAAGTTATTGTAACATACGTTCAAAATTGAAGCAGCACCCAGTTCAAGCTTTTCACTATTATTTAGACTTTTGTGTATTCAAAGAAATGATTCGGGATTCTTATTATTTTTTCAGTAACATGTGTCCACATGGTTTCTAGAGATATTATGGTCCGAAGGTCGCATTTACAAGAAGACAACTTCAAAAAGAGATTGAGCTGCCAGTTCCTGAGAGAAAAAATTCAATAGATGTTACTTCACTTTCTTGAAAAACCAATCACAGAAGTTGCTGGAAAGAATTACATTCTGCAGCCAGTCCATTCCATGTCTTCAGATGTCTTGTTGGGAAATATTTGAAACATGAAGCTATTTTGTAACATCTTTCAGTGGTTCAAAGAACTGGCAGATCACAAGTTCTGTTAGTGAAGTCAAGGGTCCAACTCCAAAATCCTGTGGGATGTTATGAAGGAGATCATGATGAGCTGTGAACTTAAATTCTTCCTAATAGATAAAACAAATTGTCAGCCTGCCCTCCTCCCCCCCCCCCCCCCCCCCCATTGTTGTAAATACTACTAGGAAGTTCACAATTTCGACTTCACAGAAAACATTAGACTTCTGTTAAAATCGGGCACAAATACCTAGACTATGGTTGGTGCTGCTGTTTTAAATATTTACGGCTAGCGAATGTACCAGAATGTTTGTACTGTAGGTGAAAAGTACATTCCATTTAACAAACCCAGCAAAAATTGACCCAAGTACCCCCCTTCCCCCCCCCCCCCACCCCCGGGTTTCAAACCAACCAAAAGGAAAATGATTAAACGAAGCTGTTCAATATAGACTGAGGGTAGGTGGGTGATCGTATGCTTTTGATGTACACTCGAGGCTGAAGATTATACAAAACTTTAGTAAGAAAGCAGACTTCACAACAGGTTTCTTACTTGGAAGTAAAAGAAAGAAAACAGACTAACAAAGATCAATATGCAATAATTGGTCACTGATGACAAAACTTGTAACATTTTTTTTTTTTTTAGAACTTTCAGTGTTTATTTATTTCTTTATTTCTGTAACATTTAACCCATTGACCCCTGGGAATGAGACTTAATAGATTTTACTCTGACTAACACATAGATTTTACTACGTCCAATAGCAGACGATTTTTCTTGTTGGGGGGGGTGGGTGGGGGGGGGGGTTCAGGAGTCAATGGGTTAACAACCTCAACATCCACTCATGTGTTAATGTCCCTATTAATTAACAGTAATATTATAAAACGAGCTCTCTATCTTATTTTTGTATTAGTATTATTATTAAGTTTTGGTAGCCAGGATTGACTTCTAACCACTCATGACTATCAGCTACTCTCATGGAAAACCAAGTACACCATGACCCTTGGAAACTGTTTACGTTAATTTTGATATTGTAGTGAAATAATAATTATTTTACCAAGCTCCAGCTGTAAAACGATATTACATAAGAGAATGGTTAGGGTGGAATTAAGATTGTAGCACATGCTTCCTTCAAAAGGTATTTGCTGTATACTTTGTTAAACCATTCCAGACCTGAGTGACTTCTCTTTCAACTGTGCATTGATGTGTGTCAGTCGCCATGTCGCATTAAGGCACATCGTAGCAATATGCAAGCACTACCTATAGCTTTTATTGCCAAGCTGGTATATGTGCTGACTATATAAGTCTATGTACAACAATGTATCACATGAATCTTGTTTAACATGTGCTTATTTCGTAAGTAGTCAAAGAAAACTCTTAAATATTAATTAAAGGAAACATTAGGTCTTGCAAGACAAGAGCTCTGCTAGCAGGAATAGTTTGTCCTAGTCAGTAAAGTTGTAGAGCTTAATTATATTAATACTATCCATCCTTGATGGAGAGGTTTTAACAATTTTGTTTATAAAGTGAGGGAGGACAGAGGCATGTTAAGGAGGGCTTACAGTACCTATTCCTACCCATGTTCTTCTTCCAAGGTCTTAACTCTTCCCTTAATGCTCAAAAAATTACAAGGAATGTTGTCTACATGATTGAAAGTGGCCATTTACAAGGCTTTTTTTTTGCTTTCTTAAGTTTTCATTTTTGCGGAAAGGTTGCTGGTCTCACGGGTTCAGAGTTGCAAATTATCTGTTTGTTTTTACTTATGGTACACTAAACATCATGGCTTGGTGAAAAACTACTGCGGCTCCAAGAAGTGAACAAATCTAAGCTCAGACAAACTTTTTTTCGAACCCATAATCATCTTACAGTGCCACACATGGGCACCGTTTAAGCCAGGATTTTTTCAGTCATTTCCCATCCGGTATATGAAAGACGAGGCGAACCTTGGCTTTTGAAATCCACTTTATAAAATTTGTCAATGATTCACAGCTAACAGAAATGCAGAATTTAGTTCAGGTGTGTATCCTTGTAAAAAGAAATACTTTTATAGATATTGAATGCTCTGATTAGTACTCCGTATGTAAATTGCAGAATGACCATTCTGTAATTTAACCCATGCAGAGCACTGTGTTGCATTCGTTTCACAAGCAATGAATTAATTAACATAATTTGCAGGGGATCAGCATTAGATTTATAGACTCATATAGAGCTCATTGTTTTAAGTACCCTTCAAGAACTTGTTAACAAATCCTGAGCTTCCAACCCCAAAAAACCCTCTTCATTAAAATTGTTTATAGAAAGAACAGCAATGACACCGGACATGTTTTTCTTGTATGCTACTATCTTCCTCTCAACATTTATACTATTGTCGGACTCCTGCAGGCCACGCTTTTTGTGAATGTTTTTTGAAGCCTTCACCTTGGTTTTAAGTATATCAACAGTACATACAGAACTCACACCAGTCTATCACTTGCAGGCATTCATCAAGAAGTCAAAAGTGTTAACTACAGTATCAATTTAATCTAAGGCTGAACCTGTCAGTCACTCCCATAAAGTAGGAGAAAGACCTAATCCTCCCATATAGATGACAGAGGCAGAGGGAGAGGGGGCGATTGCAGGGAAACCCAAGTATTGTACAGCTGTACAGGGGACTCAAGTTTCTTATGCCTTTTTGCCCAGGTCATCCGGCTTTGATCTGTGTACTTGTATTAAAATTGAGTCCACAATGCTTTGCAAAGGTTAACCCATTGACTCCTGGGAGTGAGACCACAGATTTTACTCTGTCTGACATCGGACGATTTTAATCATCAACTGGCGGCATTCCAGGGCACCTGAGGGGTCAATTGGTTAACCAGTCAAAAACTATGTCCCCTCCACTAACTGGTTCCTTTTTGCCTTTTCAGTATCTTTGGTTTCATTTTCAAATTCATCATCAAAGTCATCATCATTTCATTACAACCTAGTTTTCCAAACAGAGAGAAATTGTGTTTCCTCTGGTGAGAAAATTCAAAGTATTTCCTAAGCTCAAATTTTGCCTACCAGAATGTGTTTAAAATTAACTTTAAGTTACAGGTGTATTTGTTTGCATAATTATGCAAAAGATATAAAAATAGAGGTGCTGTGGCCTAACAGTTAGTGCCCTGGACTCTGGATCAAGTGGTCTGGGTTTGGGCTGGGTCATTGTCCTGTATTCTTGGGCAAGACACACTACTCTAACAGTGCCTCTCTCCACCCAGGTGTATAAATGGGCACCATTTAATGATGGGGGTAACCCTGGGATGGACTAGCATCCCATCCAGGGGGGAGTAGAAATACTCCTAGTCGCTTCATGCTAAAGTAACGGGAGATAAGTGCCAGCCTGATGAGCCTTCTAGGCTCGTAGCAGACTTTACGTTTACCTTAGAAAAATAGATGACTATGGGAGATAATTTCTGTGGGAGGAGCAATATTGTAATAATATTGTGAGTTAGAAATGTGATTATAGCTGAAAGCACATAGGTGTGATTCAATGTTTTAATAGTACACTTTCATGACTCTGTACATGTACCAATTTAATTCTTGTGGAGCAACTTTACTCTTGCACTAACAATAATAATTATTATTTACACCCATTATGGCTGCATCAAAAAATTTGTACAGCCTCTGATGTGTTTGTCGTGAGAAGTTGTGATTTTTTTTATTAACATAACTATTTGCAGGCGATATTTTCCTTAATTGCCACTGTTTTAGGCAAGTTGAGTTATTGGTAACCTACACTATTATAATAATTATTAAAGTGGCACCTGAAGAACAGAACTGACCACCTTCACCACAACAAAATTGTGTTCTTTCAAGTTTTTAGGTTGTTAAAATGACAGGAAAAAAGACAATAACTTTTGCCACAACTATCCATCTGAGTTTCTGACAGCAATTACTACTTAAAGTTTATTTAACAAGGACAAATCTTGCAAAATATTTACGACTTTGAGAAATGCAACTTTGTAAGACAAATAAGCCCCAGATGTCCTGAAGCAGTTGTTTAGCACACTACGGAATTAAGGCTTATTCACATCCAGTCATGTTCTTAATCCAAATCGTAACCTTTTGTGTGACCTGCCTGTTATTTTGTGAACTGCCATTGTTATTCCAATAGCAGTTTCAATATTCTATTCAAGAATGACATACGGTAATACTTGCAACATGCCATCACTGGAAGGCATTACTGCCGTCCAATCGTACCAAGAACCATCACTCCCATATCGGCCAGTTACACCATTGGCTTGTACATTGACATCCAATATTAATTCCTTGGGGGTAAATGATGGCAGAGTCCCCGATTCT
>NC_090893.1:11428001-11445501 GCF_036669925.1 Montipora capricornis
TATATATGAACCATGCTTTAATTCAGTGACGGGTAGAAAAGTGTGTGTAAGGAAAGTAACATGAATATCTCTATTATTATTCGTTCTCAAATTTAGCCTACAATCTCGGTCATAAATTTCTGGGACACTTGGACACGGGGACGAAGGGTTGTATTACGGGTTGGCGTCAATATCGGTTTGGCTGGGATTGTAGTTCCATTGTCACTTCAAACCCCCCAGGACCTCCCCAATTGACGAGTAAAATCGTCTGCAATTAGAAAGAGTAAGATCTGTGAAGTCTCACTCCCAGGGTGCCAACGGGTTAAATGGAGGGGACAACTATGCTCGCAAAGCTCGCAAAGCTCGCAACTATGCTCGCAAAGCAACCTAATTTCAAAACTGGTGTGTTATAGATGGAAAGCTTAGGAACCCCAACTTAAGCTGAGTTGTTTAAGGCCCGGTTCAAACGTCGAACTTTTCATGTGCCAAACCTAATGGAAATGAGCGAAAACAATCGATTTTTCTCATTTGCATTAGATTCGACACATGAAAATTTCGACGCTTGAACCGAGCCTAACAGTTTTAACAGGGAGAGGTGATGACTTAGAAATGTTCCATTCAGAAGCACGTGAAATTGTATTTTAATATGAGGTTTTCACGTGACGTCATCGCCGCCATGTTGGTCGACGGAAACAAAAGATCCCTTTTTACCTCCTTTTGTTCAACAACCGGAAGTCGTACATTTCTGTGTTGTTATTGGTGTCTCTGGAAGTTGGTTGAAAACATCCTATTCCTGAATCAGCTTTGTAAACCTGCGGCAACTTCATCTCGACCGAAAGGGTTTTTCTGCACAGAAAATAGGGTATGGAATATTATGAAGAAATAAATGGGGTTATGCGGCTTGAATCGCGATTTTCTGTTGATGGTTTTCTGACAGTTGTCGATTCAGTTTGGAAAATATGAAAATTTAGGCCTCGGGCACTTAAACTTAAAATTAACTTGCCTGAACTTTACTCGACTTGCTAAAAGCCCCAAGGGGGTTTGAAGACTCTTTCGTAGTAGAAACCTCATTTATCACCACTTTAAAATATAAGTACATGAAGTTTACTGTGTTTGTTTACTTTTTAATGTTTTGTTCTTTTTTGTCCGAAACTTTACTTCCCTACGATATTCAACTGACTGGAACCTGTACTAGGCATTTTAAATGTATACCGACTATAAATAGTTATGGTGCACTTGTTTGCCGGTAATAGTTGAAAAACAAAAAAATGGCCTACGACAGGCCAATATTCGCAGTACCATGTTTCTTCTTCTTCTTTCTCATTATTCGTAAAGTGCAAACGCCCCCATACTGATTCATGTTCATGATTTTGATTAACAACAACGTGAATTGCAAGTCCAGAGAAAGGCAGTTTCTTAGTTATTAAATATGTAAATTTGTTTCGTTCAACTTCGCTTGTTTTGCCTTCATAATCTGCATATCCCGTGTCATTTCATTACAAGTGGTTATCCAGTTATCTTTCGTTTTGGTTACTTGTATTGTCACCTATATTCATCACCAATTTGCCCTTTAGTGAGAAACGGAGAGTTGGGAATCCCTTAAGGTGAGTCATGGTGAAGTTTAAGAGTACTTTTGATAGTTTCAACACGATCAAGTCATAATGATCTTGAGTGACTGTTTTATAAATACACAAAATACTTTGAGCATGAACTTGTGAGCTTGCGAAATAGATGTTTGTCGCGCGTTTTGTATCTCAATGACTAACGAGCTAACGTTACATTAGAACCAGTTTCCATCGTTGAGTCTGTCGGATTTGAAATTAAAATGGCTTTCTCACTCCGTTTTCCAGCTGAATAACTTCGTCGGTCGTCGTCATTTGTGGTCTTTTGTTCTACTGCAGTAAAATAAAAGCAGTTTATTTCGACGTTAAATCCAGCGATAAGATGATACCAGTAAATACCAATTATTTTCAGTGTCTTCATGATTTACTTTCCAGAAGTGACTTGCTGTAATAAATCTGAGGCTAAAATTCGTTTGAGGTTCTTTGTTATATGTCAGTGAAGTGTCGCTCGCTCAAACGACAAACCTGATTCAGTGCTCTGAATGCTTTGAAAAGTCGTTTGCCCATAGTTAATATACGTTAACTATGGTTTGACTGAGTTGTGGTAAAACAATTAGTTTGGGGCAGTTCTCGTGTTCGCAAGGACTATTAAGCCTTGGTTTCGACTTACAATCCGGACTTCTTCATGAACTCTGTGGGACGTTAAAGATCGCACACAATAAGAGCTAATAAGAGCAGCTCACGGAGGTCCTGGTGTTGTGGTGGTAGATAGTAGTAGTAGTGGTAAAGCTTTATTAACGGTATCACTTCAGGCTTATGGTTTATGATGCCAAGTAAGAAAAAACAGCCATAAGTCAAAAGAGAGTTTGCCGAGTGCTGACAGTGCTGGACCTGATGACGTCAGTGTAAGATGTAGAGTACGTGAAGGGAAGTGATGGGGTTCTTAATGGGGCGGATTCGTCCACCTCCGATTTCAGGTGTCATACTGGGACAGCCTGATTTCTTACGAGCTTTTAGGATGCATTGACAGAGCTGTATTTGGCACTCGGTGTTTAGTATTCTCCGAAGAGTCAGTGACACGTAAATCCTTTGAAGGTGCTCAAGGTCAAGGAAGGATCGGATCGGATCTGTTACTAATTGTTCACGAGCCGTTGTACTCTGTAATCCCAGTTTAGATTTAGGTCTTTTCTCAAGTAATATCTTTGAAGTAAATCGTCCCGGGAACCTGCGGGCGAACCTTCTTGACCTCCTAAGGAATTCCGATTGGTTTGTTGCCATGACAATGTTAAAGATTTTCCTTCGACAAGAAGATTCAGAAAACTTTAGCATGACTAGCACGGGAATACTGTAACCAAAACTCCTATAATCCGATCTTTAACTTAAGAAAAAAACAAGACCTAAAAATCCTCGCCATTAAGAACCGGGAAAACTGTCTATTGCTTTCAATGTTGTTACTCCGTTGGAGGTTTCAGACACTCATGCACCCCACGGCGACACTAAATTCTTGCCAGGCCGAGCTCAAAACGCCTAAATCGTGGCTGACAGCTACATAAAAGCAACTATAAAAGGATCTTTCATTGCTCAAGGTTATTTTCTAACTCTACGACTAAAATACTACAAAATGATTTTGTAACGATCTCTGGGGAAAAAAAATCTGAGATGTTTTAGGGTTAGGATTAGTAAAATAATTTTGTTTCCTCTGCCTGCGCGGTTTTACTTCGAACGCAATTGCTAATGTTGGGTATCCTGTGGTACCTGTGTCCTTTCCGGAGGTTGAGTTTTAGCTAGTTTTCGTTTTTCGTCGTTCGTTTGCTTTTTCAGCGCCATCTTGAATTACGTAATACGTGCATGAGCATCTCGACTTTGATAATGACGATCGCGCACCTCGTGATTGTTTTGTATGGAGATGCACCAACTCGCTGATAATGGACCCCAGTATGAAATTGTCTTCTAATTCGCTTCATGTAGACTTTTTCTAAGTAGACGTGTGCTTTGACGATTACGCAAGCCCAAGAATATTGGCATAGAAATTCATTTCCGCAATAAACCTAAAAGTTATAGTAATATATTTTGAAACAATACTTTCTGTTTGGTTCTATCTTTAACGAAGCGTGTCACCGATTCACTTCACTGATTTTCATTTCTTGATGTGTTGTGAATCGCTTTTCCATGTTCGTTACTCTGCATTAAAAAAGGCGCTCTGCCTCTTCAATTCGCTTTCATATTTGCTGATGTTGTCAAAACCGATAAATAAGCGACATGTCTCTAACAACAGACTAAAGGAAAAGATGCCAAATTAATTTTAGCGGGATACTCTATTCATGTTGAAATTTTGGCGATTTCTCATAACACCATGACTGACAACTGAAGAAAGAAAGTTGGTCAGTTTTTCCAAATAGTGCATCCGTGGTTATTCTATTCTCTCCGGTCACTGTTAGCAAAAAAATAGAAATGTCATCGCTGCTATGTTGGTGGATCTGAACAAAAGATCTCTCATTAGCTTCTTTTGTTCGTCACCAGCAATTTCATCATTGTTATCTGTGTCCTTATAGATTGGTTGTAAACCACCTATAATATTATTGTTCGGTCTACAAGCCTCTAGAAACAATTTTTCAAGATGTTTTTCACTCTTCCGAGTCACTGATGGGATTAAATAGCTTTACACTGCCTAGACAACTGAGATGACAAAACGCTTTTCAAGTATTTCCTTTGCAAATTTCCTGTTTCATGAGACCAATATAGACAGCCTCAAGGACAAATAAATCATCTACGTTGTTTATCAATCCTTCGAGATCGTCATTGTGAGACAATCGATTTGAATCGCTTTTCCAGCTTCGTTAGTTTGTACTGAACATCATAAAAGTCAGTTCTTGCAGGTTTTTGCAAATATGGCATTTCCATGCACCTTTTTCATGATGTCATTGTAAGCATCATTTAAGGACCATTAAATCCTTCAGGATGTTCAGTCAGGCAAGATATCTGCATCAATTTTCAATTTTCGGCTCTCTGACATCAATAAAGACTCTTCCTATTTCGGAGTTAGTACATGAATGGTTGACCATCCGGTAGTTGTACGTGGGCTTCAATCAATCAATCTTTATTTCAACACGTAACATCGGTGAACATGAAAAAGGCTCGTTGCAAAACGTACGTGCATAATAAAAATTATATATAAGCTGATTGATAATGGTAATTGAACCGCCGGAGTGGAGTACAATTTAGTCTGAAATCATGGTCAATTTACATTATCAACTCCGTTGATAAAACCAGATTTTTGTGTACTACTTTCCCACCAACGCAGCACCACAGTTTCTTTAGAAACTACCTCCTTTATTCATTAGCTAGCAAATACATTGCAGTGACGCACTTCCAGGCCCAGCTTAAGTCCATTGAGCTTGATAACGAAATTCTTTAGATCAGAGTCTCCCCCAACGTAAGGTAGATGGTTCCAGAGTCTGCATCAGTGCAATATATGAAGAGGATTTGTGCTTGAAGGAAGTATTAGGGGCCGGTTGATTAAATCTGCTACCAATTCCACTTATGGGTAATTAGGATGACGTAATTGTGGGACACTATTCATATCGTGGTCGTTGCCATAAGTGGGCTGAGTTTGTGTTGGTTCTCGACCCTCCTCCAAGGATTTTTCTCCGTTGTTTTCCTGTTTCCCTCCTTTACCAAGACTCTGCGGCTTGTTCTCCCTTTGAGGGCCGTATGGCAAAGCCGAACACTAAGTTGTAAAAACGTGTCTCTCGATAAAAGAAAACGTTAAGTAAACCTTTTACGATGTTTTTCAGATAACAAATTTAAATTCTTGCATGCATCGCTTTTCCGTTTTCTTTACTCTTTACTTAATGACGAAAGTCTGTTCCCGCAACTCGAGTATTAGGGAGTATTCCACGTTTCCTTTAGGAAGCGTTCAAATAATTTATGGGGTTAGGGGCTTTGAGAATTTGTATGGACCTCTTTCATACTGGCGGCCAATTAAAATATTCTTTTGTTTTAATGCTAATAAGCCTTTCTAGCCTCGCCAGAATAGATATTTGTTTCAAAACGAGGGCAGTAGTTCTAATTAACATACGAGTATACAAAATAATGTAAAAGTGGTCGCCATTTGTCAGGGGCAACCCAACGAGAATATAGTTCAAAACCACTTAAACATAGCATTGTTAAACGTATTTTAGTATTTAGACGGTAGATATAGGCATATTTTTATCTCCTAAACATTTTTCATCTGTTCGGATTTCCTAGCTGAAAGTCTAGTGATTCGAAAATTATAGGGATCAAAACTTACCTTTCGAAAATTTCAGCCGGAAAAAAGCTCCCGAAAATTCTAGGTGACCTTTTAAGGGTAAATTATACCACTTTTTTGATGTTCGAAAAGCCAAGGAGAGGCAGGCAAGCAAGAAATTTTACAACAAATATTCCGAAAATTCTAGATCTCAAATCGTCTTCCGAACAGATATTTTCCGAAAATTGACGTTGGGTGCCCCTGATTTATGAAAGTGGTCTATCAGGCAGACATTTCCAGTTTTTTAGGACGGATAGATCCTTCGGTTTTTTTGGCTTAGCCAGGCCTAAGGACCTTCATACCAGTGTAAGACAACTTCCCATGTCTGAAAAATCATCGCCTTTCTGTTACCCTTTAGGAAACTTAATTTAGCATACCTTTAATTTCTTTCTTTTTAGCACTTCCTGTTCGATGATATTAACATAGACACGCACGTATAAATCTCAGAGGGTTTAATCCTCGGTCTAGTGCGTGAGATTTCTTATTATCGCGACGGTTTGCTGTGGCGAAAGAACACTGACTACATACAGTATTCACATTTTTTTGCCGTGCTTATACCTCGGTCACTAAAAACCGTAAGTAGGTAATTTTTTGCTGATAGGTGCTACAGTAACTGATAGAATTATACACTTTTTTCCAAGACGTATTAGAATCTCTCTTCAATTCCACGCACGAACCGTCGTTAGATTACCGCTAGCATAACTGAACATCTCCGTTCCCCTCGGCAGTATTTCTACCATTTAGGTAAACTAGTTATACACTTTTTTCTGAGACACACCTCCATCAAAATGTTTGCCGATGACATAAAAGTGTAGGAAGAACTTTGCAACCACAAAAGGTTCACTAGAACTCTACGGATTGTTCGGCTAACTGGTCAAACGATTGGCCCTTTCGATTTAACCCTGAGAAATGAAAATGATATGCATTAAAGCCATAGTGGTAACAAGTCACTCCGCTGCTAAGGACGGAATTGGCCAACTGTAAGAGAAAACAATTCATCCCCTGTGTAGGATGTTATAAAACCAAAGACAATTTAAGGGCGCGTTCGATTGACCGTATTCCGGAATAAGAATACATGGAATAGAAGTTAGAAATCCTTCGTTTTTACGAAGATTCACATCAAAATTATCAAACACTTGCTAAAATGCTATTTTAAACATATTTTTATTATCCTTACTGCTTCGAAACGCGCCAAACATACCGTTTTCATCACCACTCCACGTATTCTTATTCCGGAATAGAGTCAATCGAACGCACCCTAAAATTTGACGATTTCCTTGGACTTGCTATCAAATCATTGTTTCAAATTATTTGTGAAAAATGCAAAGAGTAATCGTTTTAAATTTTATTTTATTTTTTATATTGTTACGACTGAAGTAGGCTCAGTCTCCAGCCGTGGGTGTCTCGGTGCGCCCGCGTTCCTCCCCACCACCAAGTGGTTCAGCGTTGTCTGTACTCTCATCGACAACGATATTCGTCATCACAGTGGTCAAAATTTGTTGTGGACCCACGAGGCGCAGCCGTGGGATGACGAATATTGTTGTCGATAAGAGTACAGACAACGCTGAACCACTTTTGATTTGTTACTTATACCAGATTAAGTGAAACGGTTCAAACATATGTTTTAATACAAGAGATAGATGGAAATGATGTATTTACACAAAGAGGTGAATTATTATAAAAATATTCACACAGCATTTTTACAGGTTTTCATTTGGTCTAACTTGATCCTACAAGCAGAAAGGCTTGCTCGTTTTTTTCCCCTTGTCCCATTGTGCGTGATGTTTTTGTTCTCTACTTTTGCTGTGCAGGAATTCGTTTTTTGAAAATTGCCCACCCGCCCCCCCCCCCCCCCCCAAAAAAAAAAAAAAAGGAAGAAGAAGAAGAGGAATTAAATGGTCCATCCCTATGAATGACTGAATGAAGGAGCCAATAACCAACCAGATGAGCGGGTGTAATCTGTGGAGCAGCGGAAACTTCTAGATATAAACAATTGTCATCGATTAAGTAACTTGTCAGCCAACATTTAGGTTTAAAAGATTTCGTTTCCGAACGGTTCACATCTTGTCAGTACGCCCCGACATTCCTCTCTTAGTTATAGCTGACAAAGTGCATTTATATGGTAGCGTTCCGCATGTGCTTACTTTATCTTAATTGTTTTCAAGGTTTTCAGACTTCGCAACGTTTGCTGCGGCAACTACGTCAAATGAAGCGCCAAGGGAAAAAGAAAGAGCAAAATGGCTCTGCTAACGGTGATTCTTTACAAGTTCCGGAAAATCAAACGGTAGATAATGACGACATTCCTCTCGTATTAGTCAACAATGGAACAGAAAGCGCCGGCACGAGGAAACGGTCTCGTGCAATTAGCAGGGTATCCATGTCATCTGACGACGAAGCAACAAAAGAGAAACAAGGGGTAGGCTTTTAATTAAAGCACAGTTTGGTGTCCCAGTGTTTTGATATAAAAGCATCAATAAGCATTATCATCACCCAACTAGTGGACTAATGCAAATCCTGCATTTGAATTGGCTACGCTACTAGAGGACTATTAATAATAGTCCTCGAGTAGCGAAAAGCGTGACGCTTTCTTTCGTTTTATTCCCAAATAAATATTTCTGCTCGTGCATTTGCTAACTTTATTATTGCCAGTCCGACTCGTTGGACCCTTCGTCCTCAAGGACCACGCCTCATGGGCTATTGACCCGCAGCCCTTGCGGGTTACGGGTCTAATTCTTAATCAGCAATGCATGGTATTTCTGGGTGCATTGCGATTGAGTGTATGTTGCATGCTATCGCTTCATTTGACCGATCGATGTTCACGCTGGGTACAACTTTATACTAAGATGAATAAGATGCCAATTTTGATTGAATATTGCTGTTTAATCAGTGATGTAATTAACGTGCATTTTGCTTTAAATACAGCAATGAAACTGAGCCAGATTCTTTGTGCAACAATTACGTTAATCGTTAAATTGTAAATTCTTGTATAAAACAAAAAATGTTTTCTGAATTGATGTTTTGCAGGAAGAATTTCTAGGTCAAAAGTCAACCATGCTGCATCAGCTGATTTTGAATGGAAAGGTAGAAGAAATACGAAAACTCCTAACCAAGGGAACAAGTGAGATTCAGTTTGCTTCATTGTAATTCATTGGTACTCTATCATCTTCAGCCTGCTCTAAGGCTCTGAAGAGAAGAGATAACACATTAGAATTGTCTACAGCAAGGCATGGCCCACTAATTTTCTCTCTGTATATTCTTTCGATTTCGAAAAACCAATCGCAACCCACGTAGACATGGGTTGAATGGGTCAATTATTGCGCAAAAGAAAGTGCTTGTAAAAATGCAAGTGTTTCATAAATTTTAGAGTAGATTTTAAGAGGTGGATGATTATTTATCCACAAGGTAAAGCTCTGCAAGCTATGAGGAAGGAACTTGGGCCAGCTGGTCTAAGATATCAGATCGATCGATCAGATCAGGTCTGATCAGTCCACTTTATTTCTTTTGATCAGTTTACGTTCTGACGCTTTCTCGACGAATTTCAATTAACAGGTGTCAATACCAGAGATAAGTCTGGTAAAACTCCTCTTCATACGGCTATCCTTTCAAAACAACACACGATTGTAGATATGCTCCTAAATCACGGAGCTGACGTCACCGTGACAGATGATGCAGGCGACACTCCCTTACATACCGCAATCTATGTTGGAAGCGAGAGACTGGTACTGGTGAGTATCGTTACAATCTGTTTCATATATGTCCTGGTTCATTGCTTGAAGTTTCCGTTGTTATGGTTGTGATTGGCATTTTTGTTAGTCTCCTTTTGCCGCAGTGATTGTTTTTTTTTAATTCACAAGAAAATGTGTAAGCATTTTCAAAAGTCTGTATGATCAGTTCATTGCTGAAGATCTATCCGGTATGTCTTTTCAAAGAAAACGTTTCCTCTCTTGCAATAGTAGTGGTTGTTGTTGAAAGTTATTTCTCGCTATTACCGGAATCGTAATCATTTTTATGGGGATTCCCAACAATCGTCATCATCATCATCGTCATCATCATCGTCATCATCGTCATCATCATCGTCATCATCGTCATCATCATCGTCATCATCATCGTCATCATCGTCATCATCATCGTCATCATCATCGTCATCATCATCGTCATCATCATCGTCATCATCATCGTCATCCTCATTATCATCATCATCATCGCCTCCATCGTCATCATAATCCTCCAAGGGTGGGCGCCTCAGCCAAAAAACTCCCCATCAATTTCTCGCTTTATTTCTACCCCGTGCTCCTACTCAAAGTTCAAGTTCAATTTTAGCTCAAGTTTATTGTTTTGTCTCAGCACAGAGCATAGTATTTAAAGTACTTTAAAAGCTAATGGCGAGGAAGCCCAGAGGAAACCACTGGCTCCCTCAATTAATTCATAAATTAGTTAATTAATTAATGTATTTACGGAGTATTGACAGAAGTATACATGTCAGATTATAGGCAGAGCTACTAAACAGTGTATGAAACATTAAAATATGCTATATAAACTAAAACTGTAATCTGAAGTGGTAGAATCAGCTGGAATTGCGCCCCCACAAGATCCCATTCCGGAACACTAGGTGCAATTTATTGATGTAGCTTCGTTTTTTGCAGACACTCCTACAACAAGCAAGTGCAGACGTTAACGCTCTGGGTCGTGGCTCGTGTACACCCCTGCATCTAGCAGCTGAAATGGACAATGACGAAATCTGTAAAATACTGGTGAGTCATTTGCATCAACATCCGCTGTCATAATCTTGGTTTTGCTACAACAACGATATTGGCTTTGGCCGAAGCACTGAAAAGCAAACAACACAATACAGATCAATGTTATACTAGACACAGTCTCGTTTGCTTGTGTTACATGATTCCTAAACCAACGACGACAGCTATTAAAATAACCAAATCCACGTTTCTCCAAAGCCCTGGAAGTTTAAAAGCGTATTTAAACTCTCCATCCCTTTCTGGCCGTGAGGTTTATTTTGTTTTGTGGTGGATTTCGTTAACCGATTGGATCAAGGTTTTTCGTCTCTGATTTAGACTGAGAATTCTGGAAACACAAAAAGTCAAGATGAGACGGGGATGACGCCTCTGGCTCACGCCATGGAGAGAGGTGCTAAAAGATCAGCAACTTATCTCTTAGAACATGGTGCGTATGAAGCGACGTCAAATTTAATTTTCTCATAGACTGTCGATAGGGAAAATACTAAGGCCTCCTTGCTTACTTTAGCCAAGAAACAAGGTACTGTTGAAGACTTCTTATACGACGTTGACATTGATGGCAACAGCCTTCTTCACCTTGCTGTTAACAGCGGTGTACTTGAGGTAAGAGCATGCGTATTACTTTAAGAAGAAGCAAGGACTTTCCAACAAAACAAACAAACAAACAAGCAAAAACAAATAAAGCTTTAAAATATATAATTTAACGCCCTTTCTAATGCCCAAACAAGGCGTTCCCTTCTCAGCAAGTGGCGCTTCATCAAAAGAAATCTTTGTTCTTCAATTCGTCTATCACCTAGTTGATTCTAGGAGCCACATTCCTTTAACCTGCGTATCACGGTTTCCAGTACTCGTCCAAATCTATATTGTTAAAATTAAGGTGTCTTCTTTGTCGCAATTCTTGACTGACGCGAGCCATGTTTCCGGCTCAGGGAGTGGTAGGTAGGTCGGTAGGTTGGTATCTTTATTTCAACTCGGGTTGATGAGGCTGATTAGGCCCCTAGCAATACATGCTAATATGCTGAGAAAAGTATAAAAATATTAAAAAGAAAAAAATTACATGATCAATTAATGACTAACATTCTAAATATAGAGCGGTTTTCAAATGAGTGTCGTAAAACCAAAACCAAAGTAATTACTTTGGCCAATCAAGAAGGACGGAGACAATCCAGTAAACCAATCAAAACTCGAAGTAATTACACGTAGCCGACACAAAGCGCGGGAAAATGTGCACGCGCGAGCCACAATTGGTTTTGGCTTCACTTCTGATTGGTTGAAAAAATGGCGCGGGAACTTTGAACCAATCACTGAGTGAAGTAAATGCAAAACCAAAGTAATTAGCTAATTACTTTCGACACTCAATTGAAAACCGCTCTATCAATAAGTAAACAATCCCAAGTATTAAATCTTATTACAGTGAATCATGGAAAACTATACATTACAAATGTAGCTCTCTTACCACAGTGGGTGTGGTGATGTGTGAAAACGGGTAACAATTTCTAAAGATGCAAACAGAAATAATTCCTTAGCGTTCTTTTATTATTAACGATATACCAGACAACCTGAGTAGTCATCAGTGCCTTTCTAGTAATGCTAGCTCGGCTTTCTCCCTTCGCCGTGAAAACCAGTTCTCTGCAATGTTTCAGTATTGTGCACTCCTAACCGAAGCCGCTGCTCACAGATTCACGACTCCGCCCGTGATAAATTTTAGAAAAGTTGCTACCCGTGATAGAAGTCCCATGAAAACATGCTGGTTTACGAAGAATGCTTCTATTTTTAGACGATCTTTGTTTTTTTTTTAGGTGGTTGAGCTTTGCATTGAGTACGGAGTGCGAATAAGACAGCCTCGGGTAAGAAAATATGGCTGAATTTGCCTTAGTTTGATTGTGCAAAATTTCTCCCGTAATTATATTACAAGGAAATCTCTATAGATGAAGGAATTTTATGTACAGAACTCTAGTTTTTACAATGACTGCAAAATTCTCGCGCGCTCATTGGCTATTTTTTATTGTCTATAAGTGGACAGACACAAATTTATAATTTATGTGTTTCGAAGAGTTTAATTCATGCAACGTCGATCTGTCACTTTTTAACCAAAAGAAAGTCTCCTTTTTTCCATTAGCCAATAAGAGAGCGAGGCAAGCTATGAATTTGGTCGCGTCAGATTGAATAAAATTGAAGTTTCTCGCATTCTTCTCGTGTTTTGACTTAATTTTGACCCCTCTGCCTTTTTGTTATTGTAAAGAACGAATTGATGTCATTTTTTCATGCGTCTGTCCTGTTATTGACAATGAAGTTCGTCATAACATTGTCAAAGTAGTGTGCGGATCCACTAGGCTATCGCCTCGTGGATCCACAGCTACTTTGACAATGTTATGACGAAATTCATGATCAATAACAGGACAGACGCATGAAAAACTGAGGCCAATTTGTTAACTTGAATTTCACGAATAAAGAACGAAGGAAAGTGAGACAATTTTACTCTTTGTTTACATTTGCTCTCTGTGTAGGATTGTTTTTTCTCTTTGTCTTTTATTGAAGAACACCTTTGTTTTCAATCCAGAGACGTGACAAGATAACATCATTTCACATGGCTTGTGAGCTGGGGTCGATGCCGATTGTGGAATATCTCGTCACCAAAGACCGAGCGGTCTGTAGGATAACTCTTGTTGACTTCAGAGGTAGAACACCATTGCACCTGGCTGCTAGCAAAAACCACGTCCATGTCGTTGAGTTTCTTCTTGAAAATGTAAGTTAATTCAAGAATAAGTTATTCGTGTGATGCTCGTGTATTTACCCAAATTCTTCTGTTTTTAAGCATCACTCAGTGCCGTAGCTGGGCATCATTTTTCGGGGGGGCCCAACTTGGCCGAGCGGGCGCCGAAAGAGCGACAAGAAGGTGTTGGGGCTGAAGCCCCTCCGGCCAGCCCCATTCCCTCTCGTGGTTCCTGAACTGAGTGGTCTGAGTAGTTATTGAAATTTGGAACAGTAGTAGTAACAGCAACGTCGGCAAAATTACATTAATAAGACCTTGTTACAGTGCATGTTATGGGAGGCGCGGAGGCCTCATGGTTAGAGTGCTCGACTCCGGATCGAGTGGTCCGGGTTCGGCTCCTGGCCGGGGACATTGTGTTTTGTCTTTTGGGAAGACACTTTACTCTCAGAGTGCCTCTCTCCACCCAGGTGTATAAATGGATAAATGGGTATCGGCGAATTTAATGCTGGGGGTAATCCTGCGATGGACTAGCATCCCATCCAGGGGGGAGTAGAAATACTCCTAGTCGCTTCATGCTACGGAAACCAAAGATAGGCGCCGGCCTGATGGGCCTTCCTAGGCTCGTAACAGAGACTTAAAATGCATGTTCATAAAGATGGTTGTAGCTTTAGCCAAATAAATCAGTGCAAATACCAATTCAAGACAACCATCCTCAAACGATTTTCTAAAATGTACTCAACTAAGGGCCTGATTACATGGTGAATTTCAGCCCGGATTCTGAAAGAAATCCCCTTGAAATGAAAGTGGCGATTACATGGAGAAGGTTTCTAAATTGAAATGGAATTTCAGCTCGGGCTGAAAAAGGAACGTGAGTATGCGGGCCTCACCCAACCAAGAAGTGTTCCTTGTTTCAAACCAGTTTGATTTTTCTTTTTTAAAGGCATATCTGAATATATTTCATGCTCAATATATTTCATGATCGAAGCAAACAGAACGTGAGTGCACATGCACTAAGGCGTGTAACACTGAGCTGTACAAACGAGCCCGCAAAAATTATTACAGTAGAATACAATAGTGGTTTGTTGGCACTTTGATAACAGTACATGTTAGTGTAAATCCAATTATAGGTATAGAAAGCGAGAAAAATTAACGATAACAATAACAATATTTATGAAATTAATAATACTTTTTTTCTTCCATAATTATTGGGGGGCGGCCCCCCGGGCCCCCAGGCCCTCCCCTAGCTACGGCACTGTGACATTTACTCCTTAGAGCACCTGAATCTAAAACCTGCCATTCAACGGCCATTTGTCTTCAATCGCTTCTTGTCAAGATAAAAGTAAAATGGCATATGGTTGAAAACCAGGAGTCATATCATAACTAAGTCAATTACGATCATCCGGGTGAGTGCAGTTCACTTAAAAATTTCCTTCTCTGGACTACACTCACCCGGACGATCGTATTTCACTTATTTTATGACAAGACATATGTCTCTAGAGTTCGGAAAATATAGGGTCATTTCCTAATTACGCAGTTCAAATTGGGTGTTCTCCAGATCGCTGAGAGACGCGCGGTTTGCTCTAGCGACGCAAGCACATGCGCAAACATAAACGCAAGCTTTCACCGTGAAAACGGGCTGACGCAAAAGCATAAGCACATGCGCAAGAATCAATTTTTTCCCGGCTTTTCCTTGTGTTTGCGCTTACAGTTGCGTTTGCTTACGTTGAGTGAAAACTGGACATAAAGCAAGCACAACGCAAGCTGTGATGTTCGTCCAATGAAAAGACTCGATAGAGATTTCACTCGCAGTGACATGTTGTAAAAGAGAACATGGAACTAGTGAATGTTTGTCTCTGCGTCGTCTCCTTGTGATTGCGTTATATTTCGTTTTCAGTTGACACGAATCTCTTGTGCTTGCGTCGCTAGTGAAAACCAGGCTCAAGATGTGCGGGAGCTTCAGTATTAAAGTGGTACTATGACGAAAATCGCATCTTTCCTATCTAAGCCATTTTGAAACATAAACAAGTAGTCTGCTTGAGAAGAAAAATGCTGTTTACGTTTTTCAAATATCTTTTTTTGTTCCAGAGATATTCGAGTTTTTAAAATATGCAAATTAACCAAGTGATGACGTCATACACTCAACCAAATCAAATTTTGTTCAAATATAATGAAAAGAGATATCTCAGCCAATTTGTATCAGAAATTTTTGATTTTTTGCAGTAAGATTCTACTAAATGTTCTCCACAATATGAGCTTAACAGTTCTGTTGCCATGGCATCATACTGGGTTCCAGACCTCCCCAATATTAAAAGCTTTTCTGGCCACCTTTGGTGTTCTATTTTGATATTTGCTAACAGCACTTTATATGCATGATCCAGCAAGCATGTAAATATGTTAGCTCGAGTTTGCGGCCTTGTTTAACATTTTCCAAGTTGAAAATCACTAAAATATTGAAATCATGTGGGTGGGGACTAGAAAAGAGTGAGTTGCCACGGGAACAAAATTTTTAATAGCCATAGGTGTGTTTCCTGTAGAACTATTAGACTACCAAATTTCAATGGTCTGCGCAGCAAATTGGCCAAGGTAGCTCTATTTATATGCTCAATATAATATTGGGTTGAGTGTATGACGTCATCAGTCATCTCATTTGCATATTTTACCCATTTTTTAATCTTAAATATCTCCGGAACTATTGAAGATATTTGCAAACGGTAAATGGCGTTTTTGTTCTTTCATGGAATTCTATGTGATACACTCAAAAAATCAAGGGGTAAAAATTTGATCATAGTACCATCTTAAATATTCGAACAGAATTTGAAAACTGTGTTTGAAGCATATCTTGTCGTTTTGGTCATTCTAAATCGTTTTGCACATGCACAGGAAGCAGCTGTTGATCCAAAATCGGATGAGCGGCGTACCCCTTTGGTTTTTGCTGCTTCCCATGGTGCTGTTGACGTTGTAAAACTTCTAATGGAACGTGGTGCTGACGTCACCATCCGGGACACTGAACTCCAGTCTGTGTTGCATGCTGCTGTGGGACATCCTCGCGTGATGGAGATCCTTCTGCAGGTACGAGATCCTAACGAAGTGAGACAGTCAAACCTTACTGAGCATTATCTGAATGCAAAAGCCACTGTACTTACTTTAAGTGCCTTTCGCACTCGCGCACAACCTATTATTCGTTCATTTCTTTTGAGCAGTTATTGGACCACTTTCCGTTTTTGTCACGACTCGTTAGCATGGCATACATGGTTACGTCAATGCAACGACGTCTCTGAGTGCAGCTTTAAACCCTAACTGGTGGCAGCTTATTATTCACAACAACTGTAGCCTTCGTAGCTGGTGGAATTGTTGGCGCGGGAGGCAAAAAACGAGCGTCAATTGGGGAGGGACTCGGAGGGACGCTGTGAAATTCACAGCGTCCCCTCCCGTTCTCCGCTCGCTATTTGCCTCTCGCTAGCTGCACAAGATAGAACGACTGTCGAAGTTGTCCGTCCTCTCAGTAGTTAAGATGTGGCTTTCAATTTTTCTTTTGAATTTAACTCCTTTTTTCTTTTTCCTTTAGAGTCCTGCTGTTATGTCCCTTATCACTGAAAAGGATGTGCAAGGTTTTTCTGCTGTCCATTATGCAGCAAAGAAAGGAGACGTCAAGGTGAGATGTGGTAAGATGTTAAAGCTGATCAGCCATACGTTTGGCTTGCAAGTGTATGATCTTCTGTAACTGAATTCACGAAAAGGGTTTGTAGTACCCCCTTATAGTCTCAATGACTCTTAATCTCTTGAATTAGAATGCCTTCATAAGCCGGTTGTGGGTCTGCCTTCGCGATAGACGCTGACCAAATGTTCTATAATTATTAACTCTCACTTGTGTTGACATTGTTTGATTTTACGCTTGCACATATATTTCATGTTTACACCTGCACTTCAAAGCTGAGCTATTTTCTCTTGATTTACATTTAAATCGGTTATAGCCTTATAAAAGAAACTGTTTTGATGAAATGGTATATGAAATGAATCATTCCTCACGGGACCATTAGAACCCACAAATGACCAACTCCCAATGTCAGTGGCTTCATAGCTCAATTGGTTAGAGCGTCGCACCGGAATCGCGAGGTCGCGGGTTCAAACCCCGTTGAATTCCTGGAATTTTCAGACTTCTCTACGCAATTGCAAAAATTGCGCTCATAACTGCGAAGATCATAGCTTC
>NC_090893.1:11453001-11458001 GCF_036669925.1 Montipora capricornis
CCACTTGTGTGTCAGTGTTCGCGCTCTTAAAAAAAGTTCGAGCTCTTTCATCAAAACCCCGTTTGACAAATCAATTGAACACTTTTTGGTTGAGAGTTAATTGAAGGAAATTCCATCTAGTAACTTTATCCTGGTCAAATCTGCGAAATGAAACTAATAAAGACTATGTTGTTTATTTTGGCTCCTTTGCTCCAATACATGGTTTTCACCCGTCGTCACAGCAGCCATGTTGGTGCACAGAAGAATAGAGGAAAAGTTATTTTAGGAATTTGACTCATTATAATTTGCTTTTGTTTTGTGAACTAACATGGCGGTCTCATCACGTGGTTGAAAACCATCCACAGCCACTCCCACATCGTTACTGCCTTAAAATATACATGGGAAAATTCTCCATTCTGATTAGCTAAGAGAAATGCAGTTTCCAGATAACACAGTGCAGAAAAGAGGAAACACAGTGCAAAAAGAGGTAACAAACCAAGCATTCTGATTGGTCAATGATCAAAGAAACTCTCAGATGCTGGCCAATCAAATACGAGCCCCGGATGGCGCAACTTTTACGGGATTGCGTGATACGTGTGCGTTTCTTCCGATTAATTACGATAATCTCATCTCGAATATTTTTCATGTATATTGTTAATACGTAATCACGTGATTTCTCTCGTACAATTTGAAATAAATAAGCACTGGCAGTTTTTGTTCAAAGACTACAAATGGCACTCGCCGTCCGCGCGAAGTCGTGCAATTTTCTCGTGTTTATTTATTTCAAATTGCTCTCGGAATCCATTTGATTATCTATACTGAAGATATGACTGAAAAACAATTCATTAATTTCAGGAGGAAGTTTGGCTGGGCGACTTTTATGGTGAACCTGACTACCTACTTTTTCTTCATTGGACCTCTGACGTCTCTTGCGATCTACACTCGATATAACGAAAATGAATTGTGCGGTTTTAATTCTTCCAGCTCAGACAAGGTCAGAGTAAACCGCATGCTCTCTCGCAAAAGGGCCCTTGTAAAGCGTATGCACAATAGGCCATTTCCGAGTTCATATCTACCTCCTCTTCACAGCGAGTCTAAGTGCGAAGTTTTTCTTATGCAAATTAGTTTTCATTCATATGTAAGGTAGAACTAATTACCATCACAAAAACTTCGCACTTAGACTCGTTTTGAAGAGGAGGCAGACATGAACTCGGAAATGGCCTATTCTCTGAGAATAGGTGGTTTGCAACCAATCTCTAGGGACACAGGTAACAATGCTGCTATGTACAATTGCTGGTGACGAACAAAAGGAGCTAATGAGAGATCTTTTGTTTTCGTCCACCAACATGGCGGCGATGACGTCACGTGGCAACCACCTGTGTGCAAGTATTTTCTTTTGTTTTAGCAAAGCAAATGGCCGATCATCACGTGAGTGAAGAGGCTCTGTAAATTTTGCGCAAGAAATGATTGTAACATTACTTACAGAGAAAGAATACAGGTGTGATGAAGTGTCATTCTGGCGCGTTTCACTCCTGAATCGAATCAAATTTTGTCTTAGCAAAGCAGGGGGGAACTGTTGGCACTTATGTTTCGCACAACGTTTACAACTTTGGTTTGAGGGCAATGGTTCAAAAAGATACCATTGAGTTTTTTTTAATTTGTCTAGATAACTGTTTAAGGCATTTCATTTCGATGTGAAAGGAGCGATAGCTCTGGGGAAGGGTTTAACCTCGTTGATCAAGGCTCTGCGAGCGTTTGAGCAATAATCAAAGACAGCATGCATCAATCCGTCATTGTATCGTTTTCCATGATTTTCTTGTTCTTGGTCACTTTTACCACCATGGAAGAATCTTTTTCGAGATTTGTTTCTTTTTTTATTGGTACGTTAGTAGCCACTTTGTCACACGGGCAGAGAATGAAGTCAAATAAAATCATGGACTGTAGCCTTTCCTTTTGCCCCACTCTTAAGCAGAGACCCGGTTTTTACACGCTACTGTTAAAAAAAGCGTGGATTGTAGTAAAAGCCAATTTGGTAATAAATTGCCGACCACCTTTTCCACAAAATGTTTACTAGTGAACGCTGTAATGCCCGAAGTTATACGATTTAGGCCCAAAATGTTTGAGACTTAATTAAAAAGCTTCCTTTTCACCTTCTTTTGTCCTGAACGCGCTAAGGCCTGACTTAAGTGACGAGTTCTTATCTTTTTTAGCGCACAGACAGCTATCAGTGTACATTTTCAGATGTGGTAAGTATCACCATCTTTCTTTGAACTGTTAGCTTTGGATTTTGCCCTTAAGGCTATTAATAATTCATGACCCTCCCAACAAAAAATGTTATCATAAGGTCAGCTGTGTACAGGGGCGGATCTAGGGGAGGGGTGCATGGGGTGTGCACCCCCTCCCCCCCCCCCGAGATGACCAGAGGCTTTCTAAAATAAGGAGTATTCCTGTTGTACAAAATCTGCTGCATCGTTGGCTATGTATTTTTAGCGGTTCACATTATGTTACTGCCTAGTTATAAGCCTTCATCTTCGTTGTTCGCTTTGGAAATCTGTTTACGTCACCCTTCAGTTAAATCATTTCTTAGGGGTACACCCCCTTCTGAGAAAAATCCTTGATCCGCCCCTGTGTCTACCACTGTAAACAGCAATAATAATGTTATCCTTATGAGCAGGCTTGCGCAGTGCCTTGTTTTTATGTTATTTTGGCAATGCTGATTATGTAGCGTGATAGCAAGCTCACTTGTTTGGGCGATGGAGCGAATATTTTGATGGCCGAGACGCTTGCGCGCGAGAAGACTGGGGCGATGAAGCTGTTACGTTTACTGCAGTAATCATTTTGTCATCCAAGACTGAGTTTCATATCTACAGTCATGTGAAACT
Source organism: Montipora capricornis (assembly GCF_036669925.1). Lineage (NCBI taxonomy): Eukaryota > Metazoa > Cnidaria > Anthozoa > Scleractinia > Acroporidae > Montipora > Montipora capricornis. The sequence goes on from NC_090893.1 coordinate 11,455,863, forward strand.
AAAGCCGAGGTAATTCATTTGACCAGCCACAGACTGGAGCAAGCAGTCGAATGAAGCAACCCTAACTCTATGCAAATACATTCATTGAAAGTGGTTTAGACCTACAATAGGAATAGACCATTTTACATTTGTGGCTAAGTTACCTGGCCTATATAAGAATGGAAGCGAGGCTGCTGGAGACCCTGTTTTGTTACAATTCTCTGAGCTTTTCAAATGTTAATATAGACTAATTAGAATTACAACAACTCAATTTACATGATAAAGGCAGTGAGATCGGTATCAATACAAGGTCACCGATAGCCTCGCAGCCATCCATAGGCCAGGTCACTGAGCAAACAACTGTAGCATGTATGGCCTATTGAATACCTTGATTGAATTTGATCGCCCGGGGTGTATGTTGTCCTGAGAAGGACTGTTGTGTATAATTGACGTTTTCACAACCTGGACAAATAGAGAGCTTTAGAGCGCTTTCCTTTTATCAGAACTGGCCGGCCAGACCCGTCAGTTTGCCAAGAAAATGCAAAAATTAAGGAACACTTGCATGATAATCCCTCGCATTCTTCTGTAGAAGTATATATCATCCTCGAAGTATGTTGATTTGAAGGCATTGTAGAGTTAGACCTTCCAAACACCCGGTCTGGTCAGTCAGTTCTGTCAAATGGAAAGCGCCCTTAGATTCTGGGACGAAACGATACGAGTACGGGATTTTCTCATAGAACAACAGTGAGCGCGCGCAAACCAGCGTCATTTTGGCGGGAAAAACGCGATTTCGTCGTCATTTTAGTACGAGGTTTTGCAAAAATGTAGTCTTGTCAAGAAAAAAAGTTACCAACACGGTAGTAGTTTTGGCATTTTCCGATCACGGAAAGGATTAGTTACCAGCAATAAGAATAACTGAGGAACCTATGCTGCTAACAAAGAGTAAGATTGATCCTCCGGGATTAAAGTATTTTCGCTAAAAACAGGCTGTCAAATCTCGTACTAGAATCTAAAGGTCCCTAATATCTCGTTATAAAAAAACTGCGATAAATATTTTTAAACATACTGAAAGCTAAAACGTTTTTTAAAAAAACCCGGGGATTTCACTCACTCGGACGATTAAATATCATCACGATTTGTCCTTCCTAGGTCCGAACTAATTTCTTGCAGTTGTTAATTTATTTTAACCATGACTTCTTGTTCACCTCGATAGCCAGTCCAAGTGTTGAGTTATTGGGTGTTGACTCTGGCGATTGGGCAGCTTTTAAAAGAATTGTTTTCTATGTTTGCCAAGGTGAGCATACACAAACAGTGCTACTAATTCACGTGTGGTTTTTAAAGTAGGATTGTCATTCTTGCAAAAGGCCAACAATTAGAGTGGTTTTCAATTGAGTGTCGAAAGTAATTAGCAAATGCTTTGGTTTTGCATTAGAGCGGTTTTCGAATGAGTGTCGTAAAACCAAAACCAAAGTAATTACTTTGGCCAATCAAAAAGGAAGGAGACAATCCAGTAAACCAATCAAAACTCAAAGGAAACTACAAGTAGCCGACACAAAGCGCGGGAAAATGTGCATGCGATTGGTTTTAGTTTCACTTCTGATTGGTTGAAAAAGTGGCTCGAGAACTTTGAACCAATCACTGAGTGAAGTAAACATAAACCAAAGTAATTATCTAATTACTTTCGACACTCAATTGAAAACTACTCTACTTCACTCTGTGATTGATTCAAAGTTCTCGCGCCACTTTTGCAACCAATCAAAAAGTGAAACCAAACCCAATCGTGGCTCGCGCGTGCACATTTTCCCACGCTTTGTGTCAGCTACGTGTAATTATTTTGATTGGTTTGCTGGATTGTCTCCGTCCTTTTTGATTGGCCAAAGTAATAACTTTGGTTTTGGTTTTACGACACTCGATTGAATCTCGCTCTAAGGACGGTGCCTGCTAATTCAAAGGTATTTTCCCCTGGTTTATGATAATGCAGGAAATGTAGATCTTAACAAGTGTTACTAAAATCCAAAAAGAAAATTGTGGGTAACCACCCATTTTTCAAAGATAATTCATGAATAATATTTGTAACAAGCTTTAAAATACAAAGCAATGTAAGGCGTTCTTTCTCAAATTGAAGCTTAATTATCTCTCAAAAATGCATGGTTACCCCCA
>NC_090893.1:11465501-11470501 GCF_036669925.1 Montipora capricornis
TGGGAATGAACGCCAACAACTTTATAATGCCCTAGAATAATGCCCTAGCGCTTAGCTGCTCTTAGCCAATCAGAGCAAGAGTTATATCGGCCAGAAACACTAGCCATATAATAATAAACACTTAATAACTGGTCCCTCAGGAAACAGTTCATTTTGTTTCCCTCGACTGCGCCACGGGGAAACATCGGGAAACAAAATGAACTGTTTCCCTCGGGACCAGTCATAAAGTGTTTATTGTTGCACCTGGGAGCAACTACAGATTACAGGGAGAAGCAGTATACACCTTTTTCCAAAATGGCCGCCATTTTAGTATTCTTTTGTTTCCATGCAAATTGGCCCTTATGGCCTCGTTCCAGGTTAAATATTCTTTTGAATTTTACGTTTGAAAGCGAGGCCATAAGGGCCAATTTGCATGGAAACAAAAGAATACTAAAATGGCATTATTCTAGGGCATTATTTTTAGGTGTATCACTAAAGTGGTTCCGTGGCTCAGAAGTAAAAGTCAATACGCGAGTTTATACTGGAGCCCAAGTGGGCCATAAGTGCAGCAGAAACTCAAGTCAACTTGAGACTTTCTTGAGGCCTTATATTATGGTGTACAAAAATTTGGTTTCATCAACGGAGTTGATAACGTAAATTGGCCACCGTACAGAGATTCTAAATGGTGTGTTGATCTTCTCAAGTACAGTATGGTGTCCGTGGTCCGCAAGAAAAAAGGATAATCTTCAATATCTTACCTGAATCAAAACGCCATGAACTGAAATTTTCCATGAATATAGCTTTTTCGTTTCTTGCGATAATATTAAATTAGCAAGCTCCAAACTGAAATATTTCTCTTGTAATTTGAAAAAAGGCGAACATAATCGCGAGCCCTTTGTCCGCGAATTTGGTCCTTAGTCCGCGAATCATGTGAGCAGCCAACCCCCCCCCCCCCGCCCCCCCCCCCCCCCCCCAAAAAAAAAAATATATATTAAAAACCCTGTGAATCCTGGCAATTTCTGTACGAACGTATTCGATGTCATTGTGAGTATAGAATCTGCTTTGAGTTCTCTGGGGTCATAAGTAGTATAAGTCGCGGACCAAGGATCCCTATACGAATATTGTTGATATTTTTCAAGAGTCGAGAAAACAAAAGTTTAAACTCTGCAGCAAATTCGTTTCCAACCGCAGAAATTAGTTTATCTGTAAATCTGTTCTGCAAAAAGACACGTGTTCCGCGTTTTTATCCGTTTTTTTCCGCGTTTTATCTTTACACAAGCCAAGTAAACATGACCATGTAAGTTAAAGGAGCCGCAAAAGAGACTTTCTAGAAAGACAAATTAACACACCTGTCAACAAACTTGAATTTCGCACAATCACCGATTGCAGGCAAGCCGAAATTTTGTCATGTGAAAGAAGAACAATCAAGAAATTATTGGACACATTTGATTTTGGTGGTACTTTACTTAACGAGGAAATATAACATTATGTTCGGAAAGGTCGCGGACCAAGGACACCATACTGTACGCGTTCGAGGAGTATTTAACAATTATTCCTCGAGCCCGTCACTCCCCTGCTAAGTGGTGTCTTTGTGAATAGAGCCTTCTACGCGTATTTTCGTAGGATCGAGAGGGTAGTGGGAAATGCGCAGATTTCTCTGGTGGACACAGTAGAACGATTAACTTAACCGGCAATGGCGTCGAAAGTCATGTAACGCGAATGGCGTTTTAGTGGATCTTTGAACAAAATGTACCCTTATGAAGATCAATAATGGCAAGCGAATTGGATACTGAACAAGACAGGTGGTCGAATGTTAGAAGCGACGAGTAATGGACTTCGACAACAATCTGTCGCCCGTCGAGCCGTAATCAAAGTGAGCTGTCTTCCTAAAATTTTGCTAAGTGTGGTGTTTTGTACAACACTCAAACCAAATGAAAAGTTCTCTGGTAACTCAGTATGGGTTCAACAAAGACAGAGAAGGAATCCATACAGTGGATCTGTTATCTCAGTTGTCTCGCTATTCGTCAGATTTGTATTTACCAGTTCTCAACTGTGCACAGTCTTTCGGTATAACAATTGAAAATTTCACTAATAAGTCATTGACGTGAATGGCGTTTTAGTGGATCTTTAAACAAAATATACCCTCATGGAGCTCAAGAATGGATCGTCAATTGGATGAGCAAGACAGCGCTGAAAAATAAATATCTGGATTTTAAGAGACGAGTAATGGTCTTCGACAACAATTTCATTTTTCGCCTTTGAATATCAAGTGAGTTTTGTTTCAAATATTTTACTAACTTGGTATTATATAAAACACGGAAATCAACTAGCAATTTTTTTATGGATTTAACCATAGTTACGAACTATGATTTAACAAATTAACATTGAAGGAATCGAACGCCTACAAGAATGCATCACAATGTTTACTCAAGTCGCATCTTAGTTGTCTGACAATTTACATTTACCGGTATTTTGTACTCAATTCTGCAAAGGTGTAAAATATTTGGAAATGTGACAGTGAAGAAGTATTTGAATGAAAGTTGTTGTCGCTTTTGTGCTTCATTATTTACGGTCAGCGTTCCGAGTTGAAAAGGGTTTTGATGTGAACTGTCTCTTGTTTGCACGCACGCAATTGAAATAGGAAGGTATTTTTGCCTCTAATAGTAAATATGTTGTTTGTTTCGATTAATTTTTCGCTGGAAAAGGATTTTGCCGAGATATTTCCAGCCTTTGTGAACTTTAATATCATGTTGTGTAATTTTCCAGCTTAACAAATTTGCATACGTGTGTTGAAATGTGATACGGGAGCATTTTTGTGGTATAGTGTAACGCAAATAAACAGTAGTGTAAGGAAATGAGCCCCAAAATCAGTGAAAAATTGTGACGCAAATAAATAATAAAGTAGCTGCCATTTCCAAAATGATGAAATTACCTGGTGATAAATTACGTCGAACGCGTCTTGGAGAGTAAATTTTGACTTTGCATAATAAAAGTAGAACGTGGGCATACTTTAAAGCCTTCCTACGTCCCATTTATGATCCCGCCTAATGTTTAATTAAGGACTAGTAGGGTATATCTTCTAGTGGCTCTGCGGCTCGTCAGTTGAGTCCAGTGAACCACCGAGCCACTCAGGTAATATTTGTTTTTAAATTATTTGACTACCGAACCGACGAGCCACCGAAGACGTCCGACAGTAATTAGCTCTTTTTCTGCCTTAGATCGTAGACAGCTTCGTTCGCTTTGATAAACCCATGGTGGAAGATGAGGGAGCACTTGAAGAGATAACACCCGAAATGGCGAATGCCTTGACACGAATACAGCAACAAGATATTAAGTAAGTGTTCAAAACGATCTCAGTATTTGACTCATCTAAGACCGTCAAATCGCCACCGGTTTCAACATCAATTTGAACCGTAAATTTCAGTTTCTAAAGGTACTGATATATATATCTGAAGATTGAAGACATAAGACAATTTTCCACTAGCGGAAAGCCTTGTGTGAAGACATTTATTTAACGATGGTGATTCGGTGATACTCGGAAAAAATCCCATTGCTCATTTGACAAATTAGTTCCCATTTGGCCAATTTCCGCTTACGAGGGGTGTTTAGCTAGTGGATTGAATGATCTGCAATTGGCATATGATAAACAATTAAAATAACCCAGATTGAGAAAACAGTGTCATACTGAGCAACCAAATGTTGTGATCAGGCGTTATTTCCTTAAGAGCCCTCTCTAAGGAAAAAAACGTTTGATCGCAGGTTAACCAAATTTTGACGATATTGGCTTCCGTCACTGTTGATAACAGGGTTCGTGCTACTCCGTGAAGTCCTTGAAAAGCCCTGGAACTTAATTTTGGACTTCAAGGGCGCTTGAAAAGCCCTTGAAAAATGAAAAAAAAGGACTTTTTGTGGTAAAACTGCTTGAAAACTTCAAGAATGTTTTCTTGGGTGAAAATTGTTGCGATTGCATCATGCTAAGTTAATTAAAAGAGACGTTCATTGACTATTGGAGAAAGATTAAATGCAAAAATTAAAATATCTGAGCGTGCACTTAACGTGAAGGATGTGGGAAAGAATATCAAGGTAGACTTCTTAAGCAAAGAAAACACTGAAAACACGATTTATGGCATAGAAATCTTCTTACAAACACTACTTGAAAACTCAATTTCTGGTTATTGAAAACTCTTTGAATACTCCTAAAATCCAGCACGAACCCTGTGATAATCAAACCTTTTTAGGCACCTCGGTCTCGGTCTGCCCACGGTTTGACCACAAAAATTGTATAAAGACCTTTTAGAATGGTTTAACCGAGAAACGAGCAAAATGTTCGCACGCATTATATTTTACACCTTCAATAAGGAATTTATTGTTCCACTATACGCCATTAACTAGTACTTTAGCTACTTTACTTTTTGCATTGTCTGAGAATCGTATCAATTGCACGAATGACCAAAACAATACAAACAAACCCATTCAGTATTTGAGTGGATGAACTAATTGACGAGTGACAAGCCACGACAAGCTATTGAAATTCTTTTCTTTTACTGAAAAAATTCCTGTTCCGTCTGTATTTGTTCTATTCTAAACCCGATGAAAGTGTGCAAAATCAGCGAAGTTATGTATGCAACTTAACGTTAATCCTCTATTAAGCCCCCCCCTCCCTCTCTTGAACGACTCATAAGTCAAATTTTTGTACTTTTTTCAGGATACAGAAAATGTTTGACCTTCTCAAGGAGCAGTCGGAAATACTCAAAGATATGCGCCAGAAGACTCAAGAGAACATAACCAGAGAAGAAGCCATCCAAGAGCAAACCACGAGCAGGAGTTTGTTTGGAGTAACGGACAAACTTAGTTTTACACGCCCTAATTTGTTCTAAAAAGTCAGTGAACTTATTTAGCAAACGCATTTCACAAACCGCACCCCCCCCGTCCCCCCGAATTGAGCCACGTTAGTATAACCGCAATTTAGCCCTTGCCGGTGGGTTCTCTTACCGGTGAGGGAGGAGAAGCTGGTAGCTTTG
>NC_090893.1:11475501-11480501 GCF_036669925.1 Montipora capricornis
TCGTAGAATAGTTGTGGTTACACTAGCCCTTTTACCCATGGGTAAATAGCGTTTTCCCACAGGCAAGGACGTTTTTGTGTGTAACCGCTTTCCCTAGACCGAAACTGCCCCAGTGTTATTTCCATGGATACATAAAAAAGAACAAAAGAATTTCCCATGACAGTTCCTGAACTGAAAAGCACGGTTTATCTTCTCTCTCAGGTGGCTTGGCCAACCATAAAGCAGAACGTAGCTAACACACGAAGATCCCTAATTATATTAATTATACCCTATTATTTTATCCTGAGGGGAGTCTTTTACTGTGTAACCGCATCCCCAAAGGTAAAGGTAAAGGTACACGTTATTTAACGTCGGAAGTTCCTTTACTCTCTAGAGAGTTTTCTCCCAGGAAGCCGACGGTACGCTCATTTTATCCCCCTCTTTCCATCAGTGAAAGGAAAGACCTCTTGCATCAAGGCCGTGCACTAACCGACTGTGCCACCATTGGTTCAAGGGTAACATGAAACCTGAGCTGAACCAAACCCAAGCCATTTACCCCCCCCCGGAAGGCCCCAAACTCAAGGTGTGTGTAACTGACGTTTCGACAACATGAGAGCGGAAGTCATCTTCAGTCAAGAACTTCATTACCTTGTTTAAATGAAAAGAAAAAGATTTTCAAATATGTAGAGGGAACACTTGCAGGTAAAAGTTGGTAATCAAAATGAATGAAAGAAAAAAACAAAGAACAATTGATAAAAGAAAAGCAAGAGGAAAACAGAGCCGGTAAAAGCTATAGAGGATTTGTTCAGTATATGGAATATTCATTAATTTATGAGTAGCCCCGTGTAAGATTGAGTTTCAGTTGTTCTTCTAGTTGAATAATCAAAGCCAGTAAAAAGATGCTTTACAAGTTTCTACGATGGCATTTAAAAATATTTAATAATTTATATTAACATTACCGAGAGGATTATGAAATTTCTAATTAGCCGGGTGAGATGTGTTACCGAATTATTTGAATAATAAGACAAAAATTTCCATTGCCAAAGCGATCCTATGCATGGGCAGGAAAATCGCAACCTAAAAAAAAAGTGAGAGTCGAAGCCGAACCCTATACTTTTGTTCTTTCGAACATAGCAGATACATTACTTCGAAGCGAAAAGCAACCCCCTCAAAAATTAAACAAATCTCTTAGGGAAACAAAAAAAAAAAACATTATCGCATAAGAATAAATGTGCAACCCCGGAGAATAGAAGGTTTTTACGTGACGTCATCGCCGCCGTGCTGCTGGACGAAAACAAAAGATCTCTCATGCATTAGTTTTTGTTCGTCCACCAGAAGTCATACATTTTTCTATTGTTATTGGTGTCTCTGGAGGTTGGTTGAAAACGTCCTATAGTTCTAGGCCATTCTGTGTTCTTCATTAACATAGCGGCTGCCATAGAGGCTGGTGATCCAAGCGTAACAGGTGAGTAAAGACTGCAGACCGTGAACTCGGCCACTTAACACTACTTGTGCATGTCCGCAATTTTGAAGAACGAGAGAGACAACATGCAAATTTTTGGTGGCCTGGTTATTCCAGATTAACGTTTTAAACGATTTTATTGCCGTGGGGAGATCACAAAGTTGATGTTTCGGGCATTATTCATTCAAGCTTCGGCCCGCTTCATTCACCCACGGACCTAGAGGTCTGTTTCTCTAAAACCTCGATCATAAACCATTCGGGGAACTGCAATCCGCTGTTTCAAAAAAACTGATCTTTGTGTTTTCAAGATGACTAAAAGCAAAATGATTGTACAAAATGGATGAGCTAAAACCTCTCCCCTCTTAAAAGGGAATTGTGACACCCGAAATGTCTCGGGACTCTCGAGAAACGCTCCTCACGGCGCCGCAGTTTCTTTGTAAACAATTGCCCTTGGCTGTTCAAGAACCATGCTGTGGCTGTTCAAAAACCACCCTGGTCAGAGTCTTTCTCTGTGCTTGGTTGGGCCCATTTCCATTAGTAGGGCTAACGCTCACATGGTTCATATGGGGTAGAAATTACACTCTAATCAGTTAAGTTTTCATGCTGTATATAGCGTGCGTAGCAAACGTTCCTGTTCGACAGAAGAGCGTCGAAACGATTTTCCGCAAACTGGCCGCTCTTAATGAATCTGCCTATATTCTGTTAATTTTATTGATACGTACTATAAATTGATGATTTTAACATATTATGTAACATATGTGTTTGTTATATAACCTATTCGCACTTTAGTTTCTTTTGTTTTTTTTTTTTTATAAAAATAGATGTACATGTTGATGTCGATTGAAGTTAAGCCACTTTGGTCACTGCGCACATTTGCCGTCTTATCTCTTTACTCCTGTAATGTAGTCTAATGTAGAAATATTGTTAAATAGTGCACAGGAATAAACTGAAACTGAACTGAAATGCAATTACAAACGTGAAAACCACTTAATACGCATACCACGAGCTTTTCGAACCATTTATTTTTGTGTGACTGATTAAATTAAAGGACCTGTGCCGAAGTTCCCGATTTCAAAAACTTTCAAAATGAATACTGTTTTTTACTCAGTTGGGAGATAGCTGTAGCGTCGGTAGCGTGGATCTTCAAAATCTTGCGAACACATCGTTTGGCAGTCCCTCGAGACACGTTTTCTCTGCCAAATACTCCATTGTCCCTGATTTTGACTCAAGGCATTTTATTGTTGTGTCTTACTTCCTAATTTTTGCATTTTGAGTCATCCGATTCAAAGCAAAGATAAATCATTTTACGCTTGTGTTCTTAGTATGGAAGCGAACAGACCCTATGTCGGGTGGCACAAATCCTTGAGTGAAAATTAAGAACGGTAGAATTATAGTTTGGATCCCGAAAAATGTTTGGGGCAATTTCTTAAAAGTGGGCCAGTTCAATGCAAAACTGACAAAAAAGAAACAAGGAAAGAAAGAAAGGTCAAGTGTCATTACATATTGTTGAAGACGTCTGCAGTTGTTTAAATCGCCGGTAATAATTCTGTCATGGAACAAAGTGATTGCAGCAGAACTTTTTAACAAGCACTTTGTGTGCCTAAAAATAAAATGCAAATTTAATCTTTAGGTTTAAGATTCCAACAAGTTCGAGCGCGTGATGTTATTTGATGCCTGTAGGCTGCCTTTAACGTTTTTTTTTTTTTGAAAAATCTCTTTGATTTTTTTCCAGACATTATTTATAGGTTCAAGTGCGAGCGCGTGATGTTATTTGATGCCTGTGGGCTTACTTTAACTTCTTTTCTTCAGCCTGAGCAGTTTCCTTGAAAACGAAATATCTCTTTGAATTTTTCTGACATTATCAAGTATACTAAAGACAGCGAATAAACTTATCACCACAGATCTTGTTGTTTGTGAATTCTAACTGAGCCAATACAGCCTCTATTTACCTCTATAGAACTTTGTGACTCATCCATGCATGAACAAATATTGGTTGAGTCTCAAAGAATACTTTTGCATTGTAAACAAACTCAATTGTATTTTGTCGTCGTGGGGTTCTCTGATCTACAATGAGATAGTTTGTCCACTCTACACGGCACGATAAAAAAGGATTTCGCAGGTAAGGAAATTTGACTTAGCTAATAGAAACAAAGAGGATAGTTAAACCTTGGAAAGTTAACCAGGAGTTTGAAGGCAAGTTCTCCTTCTTCTTTCTTATTCCCTTGTGCCGGGAAAGGAATGCTGATCCAAGATTCTTTGTTAAACTGAATAACTGAAAAGATAATGAAACTTATCTTCTAGTTCAAGATTTCAAAGTAAGGCTGTCTTAGAGATGATTTCCTCGGGTCCATTCTTGTTTGAGATATCGTCTCAAGAAAACGCCTAATTTTTTGCATTGCTATATAAGTGGTTCAATATTTATGCTAAAACGTCAGAATTCACTTCATAAGGCCATATTAAAACCAGCATGTATTTAACAGGGGCACCCAACGTCAATTTTCGGCCGAAAATATCTGTTCGGAAGCCGATTTGAGATCTAGAAATTCGGAACATTTTTTTTTTTTTAAATTCCTTGCTTGCCTGCCTGTCCTAGGATTTTCGAACATCTAAATCATGGTATAATTGCCCATTTTTAACGGATCCCTATAATTTTCGGATCACTAGACTCCGAACAGATGAAAAATTTTTAGGGGATAAAAACATGCCTATATCTATCGTTTAAATACGAAAATACGTTTAACAATGCTATGTTTAAATGGTTCTGATTATATTCTCGTTGGGTGTCCCTAATTTAAGGTACTTTCGGTAAATGTTATTGACTGCTCAGTTCAGTTGCAACAAAAGGGAGGCTCGAGTTCAAAATCTGAAGAACCTAATCACTAGGATAGCTTCGATTCATTCTTACAACGCTTGAGCAGCGGCTGCTGGTAAAACTAGAAGATATCACTGCAGCCAGTGCATGCTTGGCTTTTATTTTCAATGGATTCCCGTACCGCGAGTTTCCAATGCACTACCACTTCGTTTCGTAATTAAGAGCACAACACTAAGAAAGGAGGTCCGTTGAAGTGCTTTCAATTTTTCCTATTCAGAGGTTTTCAGGATTTGACGGAAACAATGAAGCAATCAGTATTCTTATAATTCTGTTGTATCAGAGGCGCTACTATTTTTGTTCATGATACTAATGACGATATTGGACAATGTAGTAGGTGCAACTGAAGTATTCTCAGTCAAGCTGTTAGTTGAACTTGCTAGAGAATTCTAGCACAAAATGACGCCTTTCGCAAACCAATGCGGAAATCTCTGGGTCAAATATGAGATGACAAGATAACAGAAATCGTTGAGCCTTTTTATTTTTCAACAGTTTATAATCAACTATTTGATCCTTACAAACAACTAAATTCCCTTGGCATTTTGAAAGAATACCTCTTATTCATTCACAAGAGCTTTGAAGCTTCACTGGCACGGAAATATCACCTTTGATCATGAATAGGATTTATTGATAACATTGTACCCCAATGCATAACACCCTTGCTTTATCGTAACATAATAATCATAGAGG